>NW_006399808.1:5918659-5936304 GCF_000299155.1 Elephantulus edwardii | reverse complement strand
CCATACTGAAGGCTGCAGTCCTTGACCCTCTGCAGTAAGTGCATGAGGTCCTCCTCAGTTTCAGCAAGCAGGGTTGTGTCATCTCCATAACACAGATTGTTGATAGATCGTCCACCAATCCTAACGCCACGCTTCTCCTCAGAGAACCCAGCCTCTCGGATAATCTGCTCTGCATACAGGTTGAAAAGGTATGAAGATAGGACACATCCCTGGCGTACACCCTTCCCAATTTTGAACCAGGCAGTGTTACCCTGCTCTGTTCTGACAACTGCCTCTTGGTCCAAGTATAGGTTTCGCATTAGCACGATTAAATATTCTGGGATTCCCATTCTTCTCAGAGTCAGCCACAGTTTGTTAAGATCCACGCAGTCAAATGCCTTTGCACAAAAAAAAAATAAATAAAAGAAAAGAAAAAAATGCCTTTTCATAATCAATGAAGCACAGATAGATATTCTTCTGGTATTCTCTGCTGTCAGCTAAGATCCATCTAACATCAGCTACAATATCCCTGGTACCACGACCCCTTCTAAACCCCGCCTCGACTTCTGGCAGTTCTCTGCAGATGTGTTGTTTGTTTCTTTTGGATGATCTTCAGTAGAATCTTGCTTTCATGTGAAATCAATAATATTGTTCTATAGTTTCCACACTTTGTTTGGTCACCCTTCTTTGGGATGGGAACAAATAAAGATCTCTTCCAGTTAATTGGCCAAGTGGTTGTTCTCCAGATTTCTTGGCACAACTTGTTCTCCAGATTTCTTGGTGAGCACATCCAGGGCAGTGTCTGTTAGGTGAAATATGTCAATTGGTATACCATCTGTTCCAGGGGCCTTATCTCCTGAATAGGAGATAATATAGCCAACTGTTTTCTTCCATTCAGTAGGTTTTCTTTTCACTCTGTGGGAAAATGTTTTGGTTTTTTTTTTAATGTACACAGTGTTTTAATCTTTATCAGGTCACATTCATCAATTTTATCCTCTCCAGATTGGACATTTCTATGTGTATTTGGTTGTCTCTTTATAAAATTGACTAGGCCAAGTATGATCCTACTTTGTCTCTTATGAACATTATGGTTTTGGGCTTCACTCCCACGTCTTTGATCCACATTGAGTTGACTGTTGTGTATGGTGTGAGATATGGAAGCTGTTTCTGCTTTTGGTAGGTAGCAGTCCAGTTTTGCCAGCACCATTTGTTGAAGATGTTGTCATTTCCCCACTTGATAGGTTTTATTTTCTTGTTGAATATCAGTTGATGATACATTTTATTTTCTTGTTGAATATCAGTTGACTATAGATACCTAGGTCCATTTCTGGGTTCCCAATTCTGTTCCAATGATCTATGTGCCTGTTATTATACCAAATGCACCCTAAATGAAGCCAAACTGGGTCTTTAATGAAAACTTCTAAGAAGGCAATCTGGATTTCCAATCACTCTTCCATGGAATCTCTGATAATTAAAAAATAATTCTAGAAATAGTCAGAGATCTCTTATTTAGTGGAACACTCACAGCTTTTCAGAGACTTTAAATAAAATAATCAGTTAACATTATTCTATATGTATACAGTTGTTGTTATGTTGAGCCACCTGTGACTCATAGCAACCCTGTGTACAACAGCTTTAAAGCCTGCCCTATCCAGAGCCAGTTTCACTGACTTAACACACCTGATCCTATTGCCTCTGTTATCATGTCATTCCATCTCATCCAGGATCTTCTTCCCCTCGCTGTCCCTCCACCATTCCAATCATGATGCCCTTCTCTAAGGACTGATCCCTCCTGGTCATGTGCCCAAAGTATGTGAGACAGAGTTTCAAAATCCTTGCCTACAAGGAGAAACTTGATTTCACCCTCTTAAACACAGACATGTTTGTTTTCTTGGCGGTCCATTATATATCCAAAGCTCTTCTCCAACATCACAATTCAAAGGCATCAATTTTTCTCCTCTCAACCATAGTCATTGTCCAACTTTGTGATGTGTAGCAAGTAATTGCAAAGAGCATGGCCTGTATCAGGCACATTTTAGTCTATAGACTGACATCCTTGCTTCTCAGTACTCTGGAGATGTCCCTGACAGCAGACTTACCTAATGCAATTCATCTTTTGATTTCCTGACTTCTGGAGTCAAGCAAGCTGAAATTGTTAACCTCAATCTCTTCTTCATCCATCATGGTGCTGCCGTTGGTCCAGGGTGAGAATCTTTGTCAGTCCATATTGGAGACTACAGTCTTTAACCTTCTGCAGCAGTCCTCCTTAGTTTCAGCAAGCAAAGTTTTATAATGTGCATAACATAGGTTGTTGATGAGTCTTCCACCAATCCTGATGACACATTCATCCTCATAAAGCCCAACCTGCCAAATGATCTGTTCTGCATATAGATTGAAAAGGTATGGAGACAGGACACATCCTTAAAGCACTCCTTTCCTGATTTTGGACCATACAGTGTCTTCTTGCTCTCTTCTAAAGACTGCTTCCTGGTCTGAGTATAGGTTTTGATTGAGCACAGTGTTCTGGGATTCCCATTCTCTTCAAGGTTAGCCCCAAATTTGTTGTAATGCACACAGTCAAATGCCTTTTCATAATCAATGAATCACAGATAGGCATTCCTCTTGTGCTCTTTGCTTTCTGCCATCATCCATCTGATATTGATGATAATGTCTCTAGTCCCACGACCTCTTCTAAACCCAGCTTGTATTTTTTGTAGTTCTCTGTTATTGTACTGTTCCTGTAGTCTTTGGAAATTTTCAGCAGGATTTTGTGTTTGTGATATTAGTGATATGGTTTTTGTTGTTATTGTTATATGCTCTAGAGTTACTTGTGACTCATAGTAACTCTGTGTACAACAGCCATAAACTGTGCTCTATTCTGTGCCAACATTATTGTCTCTTACACATCTACCTCCATTACCCTAGTCACTGAATCAATCCATCACGTTGAGAGTATTCTTCTCTTGTACTGTCCCTCCACCCTGCCAAGCATAATGCCTCTCACCAAGGACTGGTCCCACCTTGCAACATGTCCAAAATATGTTAGACTAAGCTTCAGAATCCTTGCCTCCAAAGAGCAACCTGTTTCCACCCTCTTTAGGACAAACCTGTTTGTTCTCCTACCAGTCCATGGTATATTAAGTACTCTTCTCCTGCACCACAGCTCAAAGGCATCAATTTTCCTTCTACCATCCCTAGTAATTGTCCAGCTTTCTTATTGATAACAGGCAATTGCAAAGACTATGACCTGGATCAGGCACACCTCCAGACTGATATCATTGCTCTTCAGTACTTCGGAGAGGTCCCTGACAACAGACTTTCCCAGTCCAATTCATCTTTTAATTTCCTGGCTGCTGGTACCAAGTTGTTGATTGTGGGGCCAAGCAAACTGAAGCAATCTCAGTCTCTTCACCATCTATCATGACACTGCCAATAAGTCCTCTCAGATCACCTTTTTTTGAGATTGGGATAAATATGAATCTCTTCAGTTAGTTGCCAGTAGTGGTACTTCAGATTTCTTGATACAATGTGGTGAGCATGTCCAGGAGAGCATCTGTTTGTTAAAATATGTCATTTGGTATGCTGTTAGTTCCTAGAGCTTTGTGGGGTTTTTTGTTTTGTTTGGTTTTTGTTTTCCAGTTCCTTCAGAGCAACTTGAACTTCCTCCTTCATCATATGTTGTTTCATGAAATTCTTCTTTGTCAGTCAATTCCTTTCGAGATGGTGACGCTGTGTGATCCTTTCACCTTCTTTTAATGTTTCCTGAATAATTTCATATTCTGCCAAAGAATCCTTAAGTATTGCAACTCGAGGCTTAAATTTGTTTTTCAGTTCCTTCAGATTAAGAAATGCTGAGGAAGTTTGGCCCTTTTGATTCTTTGGTTCCAACTCTTTGTACATTTCATTACAATGCTTTGCTCTGTCTTCCTGTGCTGCCCTTTCATATGGATACTACATTGACCAATATCATTAATGTCATGTACAAGTAAAATCTTACTGAATGTTATTAAAATATGGTTGGAACAATTTATCAGCAGGAATCTGTCAGAAAATCAAACTGGATTCAAAAGACTTTATGGAATAAGCCAAGATATCATTTCTGATAACAGATAGACCTTTACTGAAAGCAGAAAATACTAGATTTTTACTTGTGTTTTATTGATTATGTAAAGACATTTAAGTGTGGATCATAACAAATTATGGAAAATATTGAGAAGAATGGGAATCCCAAAACACTTAATTGTGCCCATGAAAAACCTATACAGAGAGTAAGAAATGATTAACCAAAAAGAACAAGGAAACATTTGATGGTCTGAAATCAGGAAAGGTATATGTAGGGCTGTATCCCTTCTCCATACCTGTTTTGTCTACTCACTGATAAAATCATTCAAGAAGCTGGATTCTATAGAGAAGAATCTGAAATCCTGAAGAAGAATGTTGTCATCAGAATTTGAGGAAGACTCATCAGAAATTTACTTTATGTAAATGACAAAATCTTGCTTGCAGAAAGTGACGAAAACTTGAAACACTTACTAAAGAAGATAAAAGACTACAGCCTTCAGTATGGATTATATATTAACATCAAGAAAATAAAACCCCTCACCATTGGACCATTAAGCAACATCATGATAAATTGAGAAAAGACTGAAGTTCTCAGGAATCTAATTTTAGTTGGACCCACAATTAGCAATCATTTTAGCAGTAGTTAAGAGATCAAAAGACATGTTGCTTTAAGAATTCTGCTGTTTGGGACCTCTTTAAAGTACCAAAAAACAAGGATGTAAGTTTAAACATCAAGATGTACCTGATCTAAGCCATGATATTTTCAGTTGTTGCTTATGCATGTGGAAATTTGACCATGAATAAGGAAAATCAGAGAATGGATGTCTTTGAAGTGTATTGGAGAAGAGTATTGAATATACTATGCAATACCAAAAGCGCAAAAAGATCTTATTTGGAAGAAGTACAAAGAAAGTGGTCCTTGAAGCTAAGGATAGTGAAACATTCTCTCACTTACTTTCGGCATGTTGTTAGGAGGGGATGGCTTTTGAAAAAAGGCATCATGTTTGGAAAGAAAGAGGGCTAGTGGAAGAAAGGAGGCCCTCAATGAGATGTATTGACACAGTGACTACAGCAATGGGCTTGAGTATGACAGGAGATTGTGACAATGGTTCAGGATAGTGTAAGGTTCTGATCTGTGGTTTATAGGATTGCTATGAGTTGTGGGCAACTCAGAGACATTGAGCAACAACATTGTACTCTGAATATTACTTAACGTTTATTTTCTTTCTTTGCTTATTTTTGCCTCCTGACCTTAACTGTTACTCTTTCTTTCTGCTTATCTTAGTTCTATATAAAACCTCTACACAACATCCAAGTGATTTTTTTCCCTTTCAACGTTGACATAAGTATTACCAAACTTTTATTCTCAGCTACTTTGAATTATTATTTCACTTCTTTACATCCCTTTATGGCCCTTTAGTTATTTAACTTAATTATTACCACAGGTTCGGAGTCTTATTCAATGGAAACAGATAAAGATGTGTCTTCTAAAGTAAGAGAAGCACTAGAATACATTACAACAATGACAAAAACACAACAAACTCATTGTCATAGAGTCAATTTCAACTCAAAATGAGTAAATTCTAACTCATAGTGACCTTTCATCATGTTTCCAAGGCTATAGATTATCTATCTTAACAGAATACTGCCCATCTTTCTTCCACAGAGCAACTGGTAATTTGACAAAGGACATGGACCCTTTGGTTAGCAGTGCAGCATACTATGGACTACTCCATCAGAACACTATAGAAGACACTATGTTGTTATGTGCCAACAAGTTGACTACAGCGCATAGAGACCCTATGAACAACAGCTCTGAACCCTTCCCTATCCTTGCCTCCAAGGAGCAACCTGGTGTTATTCTCTTCAAGACAGACCTAGAAGACACTATAAAAGTAGTAAAATATGTAGTAAATTTTGTTATCTTCTCTAGTATTACTAGGGAGATCAGTTCATCGAATATTAAAGCTTCAAGACCACTGTCATGTATTTGTATCTGCTGTTGGTGGATATCTACACTGGAGCAATTAGTTAAGCAAGAGAGTTAAAGATATAAATCCTCCCTAATTCAGCATTTAATATATACATTATGTGTGTATATAATATAAGTTCATGGAAGGTTGGAGGGACAGTGCAAGAGCGGAAGGCCCTCAAAGAGATGGATTGATTCGGAGACTGGGGTAATGAAGGGTAAGCATGTCAGAGACAATAAGGTTAGCACAGTATAGAGCAGGTTTCAGAGCTGTTGTACATAAGGTTGCTATGAGTTACAAGTGACTCAACGACACATAACAACAACAACAACAAATATACTTCGTGTATATTTTAAATAAACTTGTGTGCATGCAGAAGGTGATTGCATCATTATTAAGAATATAAAATATTGAAATATATGCATTCATTATTACAGAATTATAAATAAAATATGGTCTATCCATAAGGTGAAATTTTAGTCAGCTGTTAAAATTGTCGACTCAAAGAATAAATCTCAAACAACAGACTAAGGTAAATAGAAGTGCACTAATGGCTTAGTAGTAAGGAGTTGTATTACCAAGCTAAGGACACTTGGTGCAAATCGACTAGATGCTCCTTTAGTAATCTCCTCTCGTGTTACTTACTTCCTCTGAAAACCACCTGAGGGTAGGCTGTAAGAGCATTCTGACTTAATGGTACACAGCAACAACATAAAGCAACCATTAAAAACATTCTTCTTTTCAAAATAGCAAACTCATTAAGAGTAATACTGTTTATAATGGGCTTGTATGGTCCATATTTTTTTTTCTTTTTCTCCTCATGTTTTTTTAATTTGCATAGTCAGTCATATCCTTGGTATTTCGTTCATGTACATTATATCTCTATGATCTTCACAATTATTTGCTATGCATCAGAAAACTTGACAATGACTAGAGATGATAGAAGGAGAATCGAGGCCTTTGAGCTATGGTGCTGGAGAAGAGTATTGAATATACTATGGGTTGTTATGAGAACTAACAGATTTGACATGGAGAAGATGAAAGCAGGCTGCTTCTTGGAGGCAAAGATTCTGAAGCTTCATCTGACATACTTTGGACATGTTGCAAGGAGGGATCAGTCCTTGGAGAGGGACATCATGCTTGGGAGGGGCCCAAGAGGGAAGACCCTAGATGAAATGGATTGACTCAGTGACTGGGGTAATGGCAGTAGGTGTGTCAGAGATGGTGAAGTTGGTTCAGGATAGAGCAGGGTTCAGAGTTGTTGTACATAGGGTAACTATGAGTCTCAAGTGACTCCACTGCACATAACAACAACAACAACAACATTGCATCTTATACAGTCATTTCTATACATTGTTTCATTTATGTACATGTTGTTCCTTTTTATTATCCTGTTGTTATTTTAATGAAAGTTTAAACAAAAGTTGAATTTTCATTCATTGTTGCACATTTTTCTCCTAAACCCCTAGTTCACTTTTTAAATTAAAAAAATACATTCCTTGTTGCATAATCCTCCAATCCTCCCCTCACTGCCCCCCTTGTTCATTTTGCTGTGTACCTCCTATTCTGTTGTCATACATTCTTTCCTTTCTTTCATTCTTTCCTTCATTTGTTCTAATGCAATGTTCATTATTTACCCTCTCTTTTTTAAAATCCTGTTTTTATAACAGTGGAGTTATATAGTATTTGTCCATTTATGGCTGAGATATTTCACTCAGTATAATGTCCTCCAGGGTCACTGAAGTAATGTAATACCTTATGAGTTCCTTGTTTTTCAGTGCTGCATAGTATTACATTGTGTGACTATACCATAGATTTTTGGTCCTTTCATTTGTTTCTGGACACTTGTGTTGCTTCCATTTCATTGTTACTGTGAATAATGTAGCAATAAACATGGGTGTACATATATCTGTTTGAGTGGCAGCTCTGGTTTCTTAGGGTATTTTCCTGGTAGTGTAATTGCTGGGTTCAACTGTATTTCTATTTCCAACTTTTTTTCTACATATTTTGTAGTTTTTGTTTTTTAAATTTTATTTCATACTGGTTTACTTACAAAGTTCATATACATTGTTTTTCACATCTGATCTTTCCCATTTCCTTTACCTACACTTCCCTCTACCTGTTAAATTTTGTGTGACCCTATGATTACCCCCCTTTTCATCTTCACCATTCTGTTCCTGTCCTCCCCACCTTGGATTATCAGGCATGTTTTAACTTTTTGAGAAAGCCTATACCACCTTCCATAGTCATTGCACCATTTTACACCATCGGTAGTGAATAAGGGTTCCAATCTTTCCATAACCTCATCTGCAGTTGTTGTTTGCTGCTCTGTTGAACTTTGCTATTGTTACTAGAGTGAGATGATATCTTATAATTTTTTTTAAATTTGCATCTCTCTGGGAGCCAAGAATTTTGAACATTTCTTCATGTATTTGTTTGCCATCTGAATGTCTTCTTTGGTGAAATGTCTATTCATATCCTATGTCCATTTTGTGATTGGGTTGCTTACCTTTTTCCTGTTGAGGTGTTGAATTATGCTACAAATTTTATATGTAAATCCCTTATCAGATATGTCATTTCTAAATATTTTTACTAAAAGTCTTTAGCTTTTCTTTTTACCCAGTTGGAAAAGCTTTTTGATGTGCATAGGGATTTGATTCTTAGAAGTTCTCTTTTGTGAATTTTATTCTTTGCTGATTGTAAGTTTTGAAGATGCTTGGAAGATATATCATACTTTGGATTAGCACTTCTAGAGTTCTTCCTCAAGCTTTTGTCTAATGAAGTTTATTTGTCCTTGGTTTTACTTCTAGGTCCTCATTAGTTTTTGTGTATGGTGTGAGCTATGGGTCTTTCTTGACTTTCCTACAAATTATTTTCAAATTTTCCAAACATTTGTTAAAGAGACTTTCTTTTTCCCACTGAACTGATTTTGTCTCCTTGTAAAAAATCAGTTGACTATAAATAAAGGAGCTGATTTCTGGGTTCACAATTCTGTTTCATTGGTGTATGTGTCTGTCACTGTACCAGTACCACGCTGTCTCAACCATTATGGCTGTGTAGTAGGATTTGAGATGAGGAAGTGTGATGCCTCCCACCTTGTTTCTCTTTTTCAGGAGTGCTTTACTTATCCAGGATCTCTTTCCATTCCAGATGAAATTGGAAATTGCCTTTTCCATTTTGTTGAAGAATGGAATTGATATTTGCGTTGGGATCATATTGAACTTGTAGATTGCCTTTGATAGAATCGACATTTTCACAATATTGAGTCTTTCTATAAATGAGCGTGGTATATTCTTCCATTTCTCCAGGTTTCTTTTTTCTCCCCCCTTTTTGTTTCTTGTAGTAATGTTTCATAATTTACTTTGAATAGGTCTTTTGTGTTTCTAGTTAGATTTGTTGTTGTTTTCTTATGTGTCATTGAGTCACCTGTGACTCATAGTGACCCTATCTACGTACTACAGTTGTGTAGCCTGCCCTGTCCTGAGTAACATCACTGACCCAGACACATCTACCCTCATTGTCCTAGTCATTATATTAATCCATCTCATGTTGTTGTTATGTGCCATCGAGTCGTTTGTGACTCATAGCAACCCTACGTACAACAGCCCTAAACCCTGCTCTATCCTGTGCCAATCGCACTGCCTCTGACACACCCATCCCGATTACCCCAGTCACTGAATCAATCCACCTCATAGAGGGTCTTCCCCTCTTGCGCCGTCCCTCCACCCTACCAAGCATGATGTCCCTCTCCAAGGACCTGTCCCTCCTTGCAACATGCCCAAAGTATGTCAGACGAAGCCCCAGAATCCTTGCCTCCAAGGAGTTGCTTGGTTTAATCCTCTCCAGGATGAATCTGTTTGTTTTCTTGGCAGTCCATGGTACATTCAATACTCTTCGCCAGCGCCACAGCTCAAAGGCATCAATTCTCCTTCTGTCCTCCCTAGTCATTGTCCAGCTCTCTGATGCATAACAAGTGATTGCAAAGACCATGGCCTGTATCAGGCGCACCTTCATCTCCAGAGAGACACCATTGCTCTTGAGTACTTTAGAGAGGCCCCTAATAGCAAACTTTCCCATCGCAATACGTCTTCTAATTTCCTGGCTGCTGGTACCAAGAGTGTTGACCATGGAGCCGAGCAAACTGAAGCTGTGAACAATCTCAATCTCTTCGCCATCCATTCTGATGCTGCCAATTTGTCCAGTGGTGAGAATCTTTGTCTTCTTGACATTGAGCCTCAGTCCATACTGAAGGCTGCAGTCCTTGACCCTCTGCAGCAAGTGCATGAGGTCCTCCTCAGTTTCAGCAAGCAGGGTTGTGTTATCTGCATACCACAGATTGTTAATAGATCTTCCACCAATCCTGATGCCACAATTCTCCTCAGAGAGCCCAGCCTCCCGGATAATCTGCTCTGCATACAGGTCCGAGGTCTTTATCTCATGTACTGTCTCCCACCCTTCAGAGTATGATGTCCTACTCCAAGGATCTGCCCCTTCTGGCCACATGCCCAAAGTATTAAAGATGGAGCTTCAAAGTCCTAGCCTCTCAAGGTTTGGTTTCATTTTCTCCAAGACAGACCTATTTGTTTTCCTGGTGATTCACGGTATATTCAAGACTCTTCTCCAGCGCTACAACTCTATTATCCTTAGTCATAATCCAGCTCTCTGATGCACAGCAAGTAATTGTGAAGTCTACGGTCTGAATCAGATGCACTTTAGTCTCTAGACTGACATCATTGTATAACCATACTCTGGAAAGTTCTCTGACAGCAGATTTACCTAATGGTATTTTTCTTTTGATTTACTGACGGGGAGGTGCCAAGAGTGTTGATTCTGAAGCCAAGCAAGTTGTAACAGTCAACAGCCTCAATCTCTTCTTCATCCATCATGGTGCTGCTAATTGGCCCATGGTAAGAATCTTTGTGTTCTTGATGTTGAGTTCAATCCATACTGAAGACAATAGTCCTTGACCTTTTGAAGCAAGCACTTCAGGTCTGTCTCAGTTTCAGCGAGGAAGGTTGTGTTATCTGTATAACTTAAGTGTTAATGAGTCTTCCTCCAATCCTGATGCCACATTTCTCTTTATTAAGCCCAGCCTCCAGAATGATCTGTTCTGCATATAGATTGAAAAGGTATCAAGACAGGATGCATCCCTGACACACTTCTTCTGGATTTTGAAACATGCAATGTTTTCCTGCTCTGTTCTGAGGAATGCTTTCTGGTCCAAGTATAGGTTTCGCCTAAGCACAATCAGTTATTCTGGGATTCCCATTGTTTTCAAGGTTAACCACAATTTGTCATGATCCACACAGTCAAATGCCTATGCATAGTCAATGAAACACAGATAGATTTCCCTCTGGTACTCTTTGCTTTCTGCCAAGATCCATCCGACATTGGCAATAATATCTCTATTGCCATAGCCTCTTCTAAACCTGGCTTGTATTTCTGGTAGTTCTCTGTCAATGTACTTTTCCAGTCATTTCTGGATAATCTTCAACAGGATTTTGATAGTATGGGATGTGAGTGATATTGTTCGATAATTTCCACACTCTGTCGGGTCACTTTATTTTTGGAATGGAAATAAATATGGATCTCTTCCAGTCAGTTTCTGGGTCATTCAATATATTGCCCACAGCATCTTTCTGTTTTGGGACATGAGGCTTAAATTTGTTTTTTAGTTCTTTCAGCTTGAGAAATACAGAGTGAGTTATTTCCTTTTTATTCTCCAATTCTGGCTCTCTACACAGTCCATCATAATACTTTGCTTTGTCCTCCTGAGCCGTGTTCAGCTCTTTCACTTCAACATATTTTCCTTTAGATTTGTCTTCTCTATGCCTCACTGTACTCTTTAGAGTCTTTTCTGACATCCATTTCAATTTTTTTTCTCTCTCTTCTGTTTTTGTAATGACCTTTTGCTTTCTTCATGGAGGATATCCTTGATCTCATCCCACCACTCATCTGGTCTTCTATAACTAGTGTTCAATGCCTCAAACCTATTCTTAAGATGATCATGAAATTCAGATGGAATTGATTCAAGATCATATCTTGGTTTCTGTGGACTTATTTTCTTTTTTAGCTTTCAGCCTCAGTTTGAACTTGCATGTGAGTAATTGATGGATGATCTGACCCAGTCTGCCTCTGGCCTCTATGAGGAGGAGTGTGGCATCAGGATTAGAGGGAGACTCATTATTAACCTGCATTATGCAGATAACACAACTTTGCTTGCTGAAAGTGAGGAAAACTCAAAGCACTTGTTGCAGAAGATCAAGGAATGCAGCCTTTGGCATGGATTGCATTTCAATGTCAAGAAAATGAAGATTCTTACCATTGGACCAGTGTCATGATGGGTGGAGAGGAGATTGAAACTGTCAACAGCTTTCTCTTGCTTTGATCCACAGTTATCACCCTTGGTAAAAGCAGTCAGGAAATAAGGAGATGCAATGCACTGGGAAAATCGGCTGTTAGGGACCTTTCCAAAGTATTAAGGAGTAGTAATGCCAGTTTGAGGACTAATGTGCATCTGTCAGGCCATAGAATTTCTGATTACTGGCTATGCATCCAAGACAGTTATGCTGGGTATAGTATTCTTGGTTGAAAGTTGTATTCTTTGAGTGTTTGATATATGTCATCCCACTGTCGTCTTGCTCTTATGGTTTCTGCTGAGAAATCAACATTTAATCTCATTTGCTCTCCCTTTTAGGTTACCCTTCATTTCTCCCTAGCTACTTTCAGAATTCTCTACTTTTGGCAAATCTGACTCTGATATGCCTTGGTGTTTTTCTTTTGAGTTCATTCACCTTCTTGTATATATATTCTCTCATTCTTCATTATGCCTGGAAAGTTTCTTCTAGTAATTCTTCCACAACTTTCTTGGTGCCTTTACTTGCTTCTTTATGTTTTGGGATTCCAATTTTTATGTGTATGTTTATTCCTCTTAATGATATCTCACATTATTCTCAGGCTTTCTTTCCTTTCTGTCCTTTTTTTAATTCTGTTTTCTGTTCTACCAGATCAGTACTAAGAATTCTATCTTCTATTTCACTCGTTCTGTGTTCCATCTCTTCAACTCTGATTATATATCACTCTATTGTGTTGACAGCATCTGATATATTTAGTTCTCTTATTATCAATTGTCATTTCTTGTCTTCTCAAAGCCTCTAATGTCTTGCTTGTTTTACGTGCACTGTCTTGGATTGGTTTTGGTGGTTTCTGTTTGTTTGTATGTTTTTAACTGAGATTTTAATGAAAATTTATAGAGAACATAGATTTCCATTTATTCATTCTTTCACGGCTTTCTGGCTTCAAGGAAATTAACTGATTCTGTGATTTAATCACTTTTTTGTGATAACATTTTGTTTTGGTTTTGTGTAGGGTACGAGATAGTCTGCTTCTTCTGTGCCATTGCTTTGGTGGAGTTTTTCATGCCAAGGGCCTTGTTCTGATAATCTTGGCTCATGAACTCACTGCTGCAGAGGAAAGAAGAGCAGCTCACCCTACCTGAACTTCCCTCTGATCTTTGATTCAGGGAAGATTTGTTTCAGTTGGGGACAGAGATGGCCTGTGAATTCGCAGCCTTCTCAGCCAGATAACTATCACAATGAGGCTGGGTTCAAAGGATCTGCAGTTCAAGTACTGGCTTTAAGATGGGCCACAATTATCAAGATTTGGGAAGGAAATGGCTTCAGCTGTGGTATTGGTGCTCCTGGCACAGGACATCAGGGAGGCAGTGGGCTGGTCTTTTCTGGTTGCCACACATTGGCCCAGTCTGGTCTTATGCAAGGGCAGGGCCAGGCAGCAGCATCAAAGCCTGGCAGCAATGTCGAATCAGACCATATTTTGAACTACAAAACCTACTGTACAAAATTTATGAGAGAAGTTTAAACATTGTTTAGTTGTCTGCAGCTGATCAGTAATTGTAACTTTTTAGGTATAGAATATTGTGTGCTTTTAATTTTTTAAATGGTACAGGACATATATATTAGACATATCTAGACATGTATGTGAAAGAAGAAGTGTACATGAAAAAATTACATGATGTCTGAGATTAGCTTCAAAATAATCTTTTCAGAAGAGGGGATAGAGGTAGGTAATAAATAAAATTTCCTGTGTGGTAACTTACAGATTCATGTAAATTTATTATATTGTTGTCTCTATATTACCAATCGATATTTGTTCCCATTCCAAAGAAGGGTGAGCCAACAGAGTGTGGAAATTATCGAACAATATCATTAATATCACATGCAAGCAAGATTCTGCTGAAAATTATCCAAAAACATTTGAACAAGATGTCAACAGAGAAATGCCAGATGTACAGGCTGGATTTAGAAGAGGCCGTGGTACTAGGGATATTTTAACTAATGTTAGATGGATCTTGGTAGAAAGCAAAGAATACCAGAAAAATGTCTATCTGTGCTTCATTGACTGCAGAGGCTTTTGACTGTGGATCACAACAAGCTGTGGCTGACTCTGAGAGGAATGGGAATCCCAGAACATTTGATTGTGCTAATGCGAAACCCATACTTGGACCAAGAGGCAGTTGTCATAACAGAGCAAGGAGACACTACATGGTTCAAAATCAAGAAGGGGGTCCATCAGAGATGTATTCTGTTTCCATACCTTTTCAATCTGTATGCAGAACAGATCATCTGAAATGCTGGGCTGTACGAAGGGGAATATGGCTTCAGGATTGGTGGAAGAGTCATCGACAACCTGCGTTATGCAGATGACACAACCCTGCTTGCTGAAACCGAGGAGGACCTGAAGCACTTGCTGCAGAAGGTCAAGGACTGCAGCCTCCTATATGGATTGAAGCTCAACATCAAGAAAACTCATCACTGGGCCAATTGGCAGCATCACTATGAAGAGATTGAGATAGTTAACAGTTTTAATTTGCTTGGCTCCACAATCAACACTCTTGGTAACAGCAGCCAGGAAATCAAGAGATGAATTGCATTGGGAAAGTCGGCTCTGAGGGACCTCCCAAGAGTACTGAAGAGCAACAACATCAGGCTGGAGACTAAGGTGCGCCTGATCCAGGCTATAGTCTTTGCAATTACATGCTATGCATCAGAGAGTTGGACAGTGAATAGGGTTGATAGAAAGAGAATTGATTCCTTTGAGCTGTGGTGCTGGAGAAGAGTTTTGAATATACCATGGACTGCTAGGAGAACAAACAGGTTTATCTTGGACAAGGTGAAGCCAGAATGTTCCTTGGAGTCAAAGATTCTGAAGCTTCGTCTGACATACTTTGGGCATGTTGCAAGGAGGGACTGGTCCTTGGAGAGGGACATCATGTTTGGCACAGTGGAGGGACGGCGAAGGAGAGGAAGACCTTCGATGAGATGGATCTATTCTGTGACTGGAGCGGTGGAAATAAGTGCATTTGAGATGGCTAGGTTGCAACAGGAGAGAATAGTGTTTAGAGCTCTTGTGCATAGGGTCATTATGAGTTGCAAATGACTTGATGGCACATAACAACAACAATAATACTGATACGATGTTTAAAATATCAAATAGATGGTTTTAAAATTTTTCCTTAAAAATGACGCAGAATCAGTAATCCTTGCCCAGTGCACCTTATCATACATTCCCTCAAGACCATGATTAACTGGGCTCCTTTATTGTTCAGAGTATGCAGAAATAGAAAAGCAGATTTTGCTCATTATTGTTTTCCTACAAGAGATGATTTCATGCAAAGAATAACTTTTATAAATCAAAAGTAGTGGACAATTCTAGTTAAGGCATACTAGGAATTCTTTTTCTTTTGCAAAATGCCAAAGCAGGTAATTGAGAGCTTGGGGCCCTGAAACATCAGTAAGCAACCACAGAAGGGTGGAGGTTGCTCATTCCAGCTATATGATGTCCTGAGAAACTGTGAGATAAGAGAAAAGACTAAAAAATAAATGAGAGATGACTGAGATAATGGGAAAACAGAAGAAAACAAGACAACCCTCAACTCTTCGGCCTGAGAAATTTATTACGCCAAGGAAGATAAATTGGAGACACATAAAAAGGAAACTAGATCTTGTCTCTGACTCATGTGTTTCTCTTTAAGTGAATGAGCAATAATACAGAAATAAAAGAGTTCAAAACAGAGCTGCATGCTTAGCCAAAATCATGACTCCTAATGATTTTCGACTTTGGCAGAAGCTTCACACATTGTACTTGAGCAGTTTCCTTGATTTTGAATTATATGTGTAATTCATCCAGATCATGACAGTGGAGCCAAGGTCCATTTGCCAGTAGGAGATGAGAATTCTGGTCACATGCTGAAGCAAGCCTTCCTACTTCACATAAGAAATGTGAAATCAGTTTGGACAGTTTTAAGAGGGAAGCACACACAAAAGAAACTTGTGAAATCAATTTTTTGGAGTCATCTTGGCAAAAAGCTTGACATATGACTTTTTTGTTAGTTTTTCCTACCAGAGTGTTCTGGCATTCCATAGACACAGTCCAAGATAGTCGAACTAAACTGCATCCAATAACTGATGATAGACAGGAAGGTCACTGATAAGGCCAAGGACCTCTAAGAGTCCAGCTGGCCTTCTTGCTCTGTATTTTGGCACAGCAGAGGAGGATGAAGGAGGGCAAGATAGAACTAGAATTGATGCCTCAGAAAACTTGAGCAAAGACGAGCCATTTTATTACTGATTCTTTTCAGTGAACCAGTGGGGAGAAAAGCATATTCCAGTATGCATTGTTTATAAATACAGGTTGAGTTTTAGATCAAGTTTCATAGAGCTAACTTTTTTATCCGAGTGCAAAATAGTATTTTCAATAACTGTATGGCCTTCGTTTACCATTTCTTTGACTTTACCTCTGAATAATCCTAGCTGACAGCCCATTCTTACCAATTGCTTCAGTTCAAGCTAATAACAAATGTTAGACAATCTTACAAGGGTTGATTTCATGTCCATAACTTTTGTTTGCTATGTTTGTGTTGTAATGTTCATTTTGGAATAGGATTAGATTATTGTAGGAAGTTTTTGAGTTTTTTTCAAAGCAGTTGCTTTTTATTAGAACAGAGATTTTGTTTTGTAAGGTAAGTAGGTAGGTTGCTGGGTAGATGGCAAGAAAGAAAGAGGGAAAGAAGATGGAGAAAGACAGAAAGACTAGAGTTCCAGTGGGGTCATATTAGCTGACCTCCACTCCTATCATGGATCTACCATTTACTAGTCCTGTGAATTTGGACAATTCATTCAATGAACCTCTTTGGCCTTCAGATACTTATTTATCTAGAAAAATGCAGATGATAATACCTACTTTGTTGGGTTCTTATGAGAACTATACTCGACGGCTCATAACAACAACAACAAAAGATAATGACATTATTTTTTGTTGTTGTGGTTGTTGTGTAGCACTGAGTCAAAACCAGCCCATAGCTGACCCTCTGGCAGGATTTCAGAGGCAGTTAATCACACTGGAGGAGAATGCTCATCCTTCCCCTATGGAGCAGCTGGTGGATTCAAACCATGTGCCTTCAGGATTGCAACACAGCTTCTTGCCACTAGGCTACCAGAACTTCCTAGAAGAATGAAAAGAAATGTGTGTGTGTGTGTGTGTGTGTGTGTGTGTGTGTGTGTGTGTGTGTGTGTGTTTGTAAATCTCTGCTGAGAGAAATTAAATACTATAATA
>NW_006399808.1:5911363-5918559 GCF_000299155.1 Elephantulus edwardii | reverse complement strand
AGAGTGGCATCCACTTCCTAAACAACATATTTCTGTAAACTATATGAACTTTGATACATGTCGATAACTGTAGAGGGGCTTCAGGCCTTTTGTTCATAGGGTCGCTATGAGTCATGCTTAACTCAAAGGCAATCAAAAACACAACAAAACAAAATATTTGTTTTTTGTTTTAGTGAACTATTTCCCTATTGCTTTTTTTGCTTGTTGCAAATTCATTGCCACTAAGTCGAACTGACTCATAGTTGACCCTCCAGTGGGGGTTTTAGAGGATATAAATTGCCTATCCTTCTCCCTCAGTACAGATGATGGATTGGAATAATCTGCTTTGAGTTGGCAGCACAAATCCTTAACCACTAGACTACCAGAGCTTCCTAAAATGAACTATAGAAGTAATGTACCATCAAGTTGAAAAGAACTCATAGCTAACTCTCCAGCAGGTGTTTAGTAAATCACATGGGAAGAGCTTTGTGTAGCATTAAATCAACCCATAGCTGACTGTCCCGCAGGTTTTCAGAAGCAGTAAACTGCATGGTAGGAGACTGACCATACTTCTCCTGAAATGCAGCTTGTAGATTCAAACCATGTACCTTTGCACTGGCAGACAATTCTTTACCATTAAGCCACCACATGTTTCCTGCACAGGAGGCAAATGCACTTTTTTTTTCTTCAGAGTAAAAGGTGGATTTGAAACAATTGCCTCTAGTTTGGCAGGACAACCCATTGCCCCTCAACTCCCAAAATAAATCATGTTTGATGTTCTTTCAGTACAGTACAAGTTTTTAGTTTTAGAAAAAGTTCAGAGCAGAGAAAAAGACAGTAACCTACTCCCAAATACATGTGAAGAATTACATTATTATCATTAAAATGTGAGCTTCTTGTGACAATAGTGGCATTATTGGAACCTAAATGGCACTCAGGCAGTATCTCCTTGTAACCATATCAAAAAGAGACAGTTACAGCTTTGTTCTCTGGATGACTCACTGGGGGTTTGGCTGCTTGTTGATGGATATTATCATTTTTAATGTCAGTAAATAATGTGATGTCAGATAATTGACCTGTTTCCTTTCTGTGGGATAAAGCTCATTTGTCTTTAGGAATACTGACTGAGTAGAAAAGGCTGCGTGGGCCCAAATGTTTCTGACTCTGCTGGATGGGAACTATTTTATTAATCCTATTTAATGTGAATCTCAGGCAGTTGGGTTCAGTCTTGAATATGTATCTGGTAAATCAATGAAGACATACACATTTACTATTGTCTCTGTTTTACTGATTAGCGAGAAATAGAAAGTAAATAATTTTGGTTTCAACTTGAAAAAAATTATTGTACTCATAAAACATTAATATATGAGTTGAATTTTAAGACATGCTTCCACGTGGTTCTTGCTTGGTCCAATCTGTCACTGCTTTGAAGAATTATAATTGTATAAAATTAGGGTTTGAAAAGATGAATTTTAGTTTAATTTATTGCTAGTAGCTTTGGGAATCACAAAAATAAGAAATTTACTAGCATCTAAGTAGTTCAGGAATCATAGATACTCATGATTTTTATTTTTGGGCTATAATTTCTGATTCCTTTTCCAGATACTACTGAAAGCACAGTATCTTACATTTATGATGTTGGGTTATACAAATCCACTGAATCCTTTGTCCCCCCATTATTCTACCTTTAGCCAAAATCACTGGCACAGAATTATTTAGGAAAACAGATTTAGTCAAGGCAACTTGAGGACAGTTTGCATTTCAGCAAATCTCCAGGTAGGGAAAGAATGATTCCATTTGTGTTGCCTAGAAGTATCACCTTAGTTGAAAATCAGTTTGAGGCATTTATTAAATTTCAGGGAACCAATAGTGGAAGGTTTGCTAGAGGTCATTTAACCATTCAACACAAATGTGTGATTCTGCACATCTCATAACCCACCCCTTTCTTCTATGAAGAAATCTAACATAAGGAATTTGCCCTAGGACACAGGGTGAATTTGCAGTGTAGGAGACTGACTACTGTGTTTATTAACACAGAGATGTTGTTTTATCAGATATCTCTGTTGTTGATATGGTGATTTAAAATCAGTTTAGAAATTTTGCAGCTATATTTTTAGAGATTTCATAAAATTTTAACACTGTCAGGGAGGGTACAGTGGGTATTTACTTTATTCTCTAAAGTGTTGAGAAAGACACTCTGTCAACCTATTTGTTGTGTTTAAGTGGAGATATAGTCTATGGCTCTGACTGCAGGCTTCCAGGTCAATCGTTCTAATTCACCATCCATCCTACAGGAGAAGTATGAGACTGTGCACTTCCCTGCAGATTCACAGCCTTGGCAATCCTATGGGGCATTTCTACTCTGTCCTGAAAAGTTTTTGAGTCTAATTCTACTGGATAACAGTAGATTTGGGTTTGGTTTTTCGAGATTTTGTTGTTATTGTTGTTAAGCTAAGAATAGTTTTTGACTTACTAAGATATTGCTAAGGCAAAACAAAGTATAGAAATGTAACATTATATTTACCCTGAAAAAATGTTAAGTATTTACACTGTGGTTCTCAAACTCCTGGTCTTGCACATTCAGAGCAGTTTCTGTTGCATCCAGGTGAATTCTCGAATAATATTTTGTTTTGTTACTTTAAAGATTTAAAATAAGACTCTTAGGGATCTCTGGTGGCCTTCTGTTAAGAAGCTGTGCTATAATCAAAAAGGCATGCGGTTCAGATCTATGAGCTGTTTCATGGGAGAAAGATGGGAAATCTCCCGTGCAATTAATCTGCCTCTGAAAATCTGCTGGAGTGTCAACTGTAGACTAGTTCTGATTCAAAGGCACGCGACAGCAAAGATGAGAATTTCAAATATTTCATTTATTCATGATCTCCAAGGATAGGTATAAGAGAAGAGAAAGAGGTTATTTGTTGTTGAGAGGACTATGTGGATCATAACAAATTATAACTAACATTGAGAAGAATGGGAATCCCAGAACACTTGATTTTTCTCATGTAATACTTTTTACCTATGCCAAAAAAAAAACCTGTTATCTGAGCAGAGCGAGGGAACACGTACATGGTTTAAAATCAAGAATGGTATGCATCAAGGCTGTATTCTTTTATGATACCTATTTAATTTGTATACTGAGCAAATAATTCTAGAAACTTTATGAGAAAGAATGTGGCATCAGGATCTGAGGAAAATACACCAATAGACTGTGTTATGCAGCTGACAGATTCCTACTTGCTGAGAGGGAGGAGAACTTGAAACACTTGCTGCTTCACTATGGATTACATCTCTACATCAGGAAAATAAAAATCCCCACCACTGGGTTTATAGACAACATCAGGATAGATGGAGACTGGAGTTGGTAACAATTTCATCTTTCTGGATCCACATTCAACCCCATTCATATCAACAGTCAAAAAATCAAAAGATGATCTGTCCTTTCTCCAAGGTGGAAGGATCATCTTATCTTTGGGATCTAACTTACAAATAAATCTATCTTAACTTTTCCCCTTAAAAGAAGAAGAACTCAAAAGGCATATTTGCATTTGAAATATCTATTGTCAAGGAGCTCTCCGAAGTTCTAAAGAGAGTTGATGTCAATTTAAAGACTAAGGTGCATCTGATCCAAGAGTCATGGTCTTTTCAATGCTTGCTATCCTTCTGAAAGTTGAAAAGTGAATAAGGAAAACAGAAAAAGAATCAATATCTCTGAGTCATGGTTGTGGATAAGAGTACTGAATATTCCATGGACTTCCAAAAGAACAAAAACTAATGTCTTAGAAAAAGTGCAACCTAGGTGCTTATTAGAAGCAAGGAGAAAAAAAAAAAAAACGCTTCATCTCACAAACTTTGGATACGTTGTTAGGATGAGCCATTTCTTGTAAAAAGCTATTGTGCTTGGGAGGATGTAGAGTGAATAAAAGAGAGGAAGACTCTCAATAAGATGGCTGATATAGTGACTGTAGCAATGGACATATTAGAAAAAGGTTCAGATCTGTTGTTTATAGGTTACCATGAGTCATAGCCAACTCAATAACACTTAACAACAAGAGGATTCTGTTAAAGTTTATGGGAAGAACTGAGAATAGATATAGATAATGATTGTGCACCACACACGATGGAGACAAATGTAGCAGCTGTGCTATACATGTAAAGAATGCGAAAATGAAAAATGCTTTATGTCATATGAAAAGTATCTTCACCCACAGGAAATGGATACTATAATTTTAAAGGGTACATTCAGGTTATCCTAAGGAAGATGTTGGGAGTCAACTTTAAAAACTCTTTGTCTTCAAGACTGAATCTCTCAGGCAAGATTGACCTACACTATGGATTATAAATTAAATACTGAGCTGAAACATAGGAAATATGTTTTACTCTCTACAACTTTTTACAGACGTTTTTAACCACCAATTCCTTTGAAAACCAAACTCACTCTTCTCAAATTGTAATGTTTCATTGGGTTTCCATGGCTTTCTTTATAGGAGGAGATTACCTTATCTTTCTACCACAGAGTTTTCCAATAAAGCCACTCCTATGTCCTGACCCATCTTCAAATAGCTTTAAGCGCAAGTAAACTTTAGTTAAGGATTCTGGGTCATGGTGGTTTTCCATATTGATTAGGAGGCCATGCTCTGTGTTAGCTCTAGAAACATTGCTTGTGTGTAGGATGGTCCTCTGCAACCCACTTGGCATTCAGAACTGAGCAAAGGCAGTATTCCTCTTGCTTACCATTGATGTTTCAAACAATGTTGCTTATATGCTAGCAGTGTTCTGGAGCTTGCTAATGATGTTTGACAGGTTTGATTTAGATCTAAGCATCAAGTTTAGAACTTTGATAGATGGTAAAGATCATTAAAAAAATGGGTGCAAAGAGAAACAAGGGTGGGTCAAGTCATGTTCTATTTCTACCAGAGTTTCTCAACAGAAACTCAATCTTCTGAAAGTTTTTGAAACACACATGTGTGAACTAAGAATCTAAACAAATGTAAAAACATCCCTTCAGAAAAGGCAATAGATGACTGTTAAGGAGCAGAAAAGTATTCACCTGTATATACCTTTTCATAATCCTATTTTACTAAGCTAATCCATTAAAGCCATCAAGTCTATATCCTTACCCTTCTGTATTGTCTTTTGCTTCATATTTTCAAAATCAGATCTCATTTCATCACTAGCATTCTAATTCTGAAACACTCATGTATTTCATTAAACCTATCATTCTTCTTGGAATAAAAGCAATGTGAAATAAGAAAGGCATTCTTTATGTAGATATTTAATGAATTGTTGATAACAAGGTAAAAAGAAAAGACAGAAATCTTAGGAGAAAGAGGATATGTGTCATGGAACTATATTGTGAGGAATTAACAACTATTGATGGCCAATCTCCCTGTCCTCAGAGCAGCACTTTCCAGCCTGCCTCATAGTAATCGTAAAATTATTGGCAGGAATATTTGGTACAAGGACTGTAATTAGATTGACTCTCTTGCTGATATGATTCGTGGGCACAAAACTGGATCTTGTTGTTACAACTAACCATTTATCACTGTTTTCAGGTCCCAGAATAATTCAGCTCAAGGAAATATTGGCATTTATGTCTGAATCCATTCTGATCTCTGTACTGTGAGGAAAACATTCTTCAATATTTTCTCAGCCCCGGTCTTTTGCTGGAACTTCTTTCCCTCTTGTAAACAACAATACCTTTTCCTGTCTCTGCTATTGGATCTCTTTTGTATTGTACTGTTGACACAGCCCTTCTGCCAAAGAGAAGGTGAGTTGGTGTTAAGGCTAATAATTAAAAGAACTGAGAACCCTGTATTAGTATTTATGAGGAAAAGGATGTGAAGCTATGCCTGGGAGATAAAATATCCTCAGTGAATATCTTGGAAGACTTAGAGGTGAAGTTGGGGGGATACAGTAGAGGGCCATTATAGGTCCCAACTCTCAGAAGAAAAGAAGCCCACGTTTTGTTAACCTCAAGGTTCTCCAAGTGTTAGAAGCTTAATGATAAAAGACTATAGGCCAGTTTGACTTGTAGAGTTAGCAAACTCTTGGTGGTAAGTGATAAAGAAGTTAATTATCATTTGTAGTGAGGTAGGTGTTCATTTCTTTTCTATTTCCTCAATACAACTTTTTTCAAAAAAATTTTATACTGGTGTACTTACAAAGTTTGTATATATTGTTTTTCACATAGGATCTTTCCCTTTTCTTTAACCCACCCCTCCCTCCACCCACCAAATTGTGTGACCTTATGATTAAGCACCAACCCCACTCCCTTCTCCCCACCCCTTGAATTCTCATACTCATTCTACAATAGTGGTCTTATACAGTATTTGTTTTTATGAGACTGAGTTATTTCACTTAGCGTAATGCTCTCCAGTCCCTCCCATGTTAGGTGGTAATTTACAAAATCATTGCTCCTGCATGCTGCATAGTATTCCATTCTGTGAATATATCATAATTTCTCAATCTATTCACTTGTGGTTGGGTGTTTGGGCTGTTTCTGTGTTTTGTTTCCATGTTCTTTCTTAAGTCTTTATTTGTGCCTCAGTTCACATTTTCTCATGGTATATTCTGAGCAGTGGAATAGCTTGGTCATATGGAATATCTATGTTCAGCTTTTTGAGGAAATGCCTTCTAGAGTGGTTGAACCATTTTACTATCCTGCCAACACTATATAAGAGTTCCTATCTCACCATATCCTCCCCAACATTTATTACTTGTTGCCCTTTACACTTTGTCACTACTACTGGGGTAAGATGGTATCTCATTGTGGTTTTAATTTGCATCTCTCTTATTGTCACTGATTTTGAGCATTTCTTCATGTGACTGTTGGCCATCCAAATGTCCTCCTCTGTGAAAATTCTTTTCAATACTTGTGCCCATTTTATAATTGGATTATCAATCTTTTATTTGTGGAGAACCAGGAGTATTCTGTAAACTTTTGTTATGGAACCCTTTCTTGAGATGGTATTGCCAAATGTTTATTCCCAGTCGGTAGGTTTTCTTTTCACCTTGTTGGAATAACTTTTTGATGTTGTTGTTGTTGTTGTTATGTGCCGTCGAGCCATTTCCGACTCATAGCGACCCTATGCACAACAGCCCTAAACCATGCTCTATCCTGCGACAACCGCACCGCCTCTGACACACCCATCCCGATTACCCCAGTCACCGAATCAATCCATCTCATAGAGGGTCTTCCCCTCCTGCGCTGTCCCTCC
>NW_006399808.1:5872990-5908968 GCF_000299155.1 Elephantulus edwardii | reverse complement strand
TTGTAAGTGTATGGATATAATCCTGTCACTCACGATGTTGTACTTCAAGATGGATCTAGAAATTACTTTTTTTACTATAAAGGCAACCCCATTTTTCCTTAATCTTTTGAAGATCCAATTCATCAGTTTTATCATCTTCAGATTGTACATTTCTGGCTGTGTATGGCAGTCCCTTTATACCTTCGACTATGCCTCCTAAGCTTGATCCCCGTTTGTCTCTAATGAACTTTATGTTTTGGCTTCACCTTGAGTTGATTTTTATGTTGGTGTAAGATGTGGATCCTGTTTCAGCTTTCTGGAATTAGCAGTCCAGTGCTATCAAGTTGACTATGACTCATAGTGACCCTATGAACAATAGTTATGAACTCTGCCTTATCTTGAGTCAATCTCACTGTCTCTGACACACCTGCCAATATTACTACAGTCACTCTATCTTATCCAGGGTCTTCCTCTCCTGTACTGACCCTCTACCCTTCCAAGCATGATCTTCTTCTCCAAGGACTTGCCCCTCCCGTCAACATGCCCTAAGTATGTGAGATAGAGCTTCAGAATCCTTGCCTCCAAGGAGCAACTTGATTTCAGCATCTTCAGGACAGATCTGTTTGGTCTCTCAGTGGCCCATGGTATGTTCAGTACTCTTCTCCAGCAACACAACTCAAAGGCATAGTTTCTTTTTCTGTCATCTTTTGCTGTTGTCAGGCTCTCGACAATTAGATGCATAGCAAGTAATTGAGAAGACCATGCACACGATAGTCTCTAGATTGCCATTGTTACTCTTTAGCACTCTGGAGAGGTCCCTTGACAGCTGACTTTCCCAATACAACATGTCCTTTGATTTCCTGACCACTGGTGTAAAAAATGTTTGTTGATTGTGGGTCTAAGCAAGCTGAAATTGTTAACAACCTCACTCTTTTTTCCATTTATTATAGTGCTGCCAATTGGCCCGATGGTGAGAATCTTTGTTTTCTTCAAGTTGAGATGCAATCCATATTGAAGACTGTGGTCTTCCTTAGTTTCAGTGAGCAAGGTTGTCATCTGCATAACGTAGGTTGTTGATGAGTCTTTCTCCAATCCTGATGCCACATTCTTCTCCATAAAGTTCAGGTTCCTGAATTATCTATTCAGTATATAGATTAAAAGTATATGGAGAAAAGATAAATCCTTGATGCACTCCTTTCTTGATTTTGAACCATGCAGTGTTTCTTTGCTCTGTTCTGAGAACTGCTACTGGGTATAGGTTTCACATAAGAACTACCAAGTCTTCTGGGATCCCCATTCTTCTCAAGGTCAGCCACAATTTGTTGTGATCCACACAGGCAAATGCCTTTGCATAGTGAATGAAACACAGACATTTCTCTGGTACTCTTTTCGTTCAGCCAAGATCCACTTAACATTAGTAATGATGTCATGGCCTCTTCTAAACCCAGCTTATATTTCTGGCAGTTGGTGCACTTTTTAGTTATTTTTGGATACTCTTCAGCAAGATTTAGCTGTGTGCCAACAATATTAGTGATATTGCTCAATAATTTCCACACTTTGTTGTTTCACCTTGGGGAATGGGAATAAATATGGATCTCTTCTGGTCAGTTGGCCACATAGCTTTTCACCATATTTATTAGACCAGACTAATTCCATATTTGTAAAAAATTAAAATCAGTTAATCTAATCTTTCATACAGTGGAGGGAGGCCTTGACCAAACAAGCAGATCTTCAGCTTATGGATATACAGCTGTCTTTAAATCGAAGCTAGGGATTTGTTTTAAATTCCTGCAGATTCCTATGTTGACCTTTGGAGGCTTGTCTCTAGGAGTTTTTGTTCATAGTAGTCTTTGGCACAGAGATAATGAGGTAGACTAAGTAAGGTTACTGGTTCCAACACTAAGTATCTCCGTGACCTTGAATAAGTTTTTTACTTCTCTAGGTTAATCTCAATTTTTTCATCTATAACGTGGTAATAATATTGTTACCAACTTCAGGAGCTATTTGTGTAGCAAGAACATGGTAACAGCCCAAATGGCCATCAACAAAGAAGTGGATTAGGAAGTTGTGGTTCATTCACACAATGCAATACTATGCGGCACTTAGAAGCAACAGTTTCGAAAAATACTATACAACATGGGAGAGGCTAGAGAACATTATGCTGAGTGAATTTACTCAGGCTCACAAGGATAATTATTGCATAATGCCATTATTTTAAAGACAGAAGGATAACTAGTAAGATGTGGATAAATGTCCAAAGAGGAAAGGGAAGAAGACAAGGAGGAGGGAGAAAAGGAAAATCACAAAGTTGTAGAGTTTGGTGACAGGAAGGAGGGGATGAAGGAATTAAGAAAGATCCAATGGAGATCTGAAAAGATGGGATGATGATTGGAATAGATCAATAATGATTAATTCCATAAGACACAAAGTATGGGAATGATCATATGAAACACAGTGTGAACAAAAAGAAAATAATTTTTTTAAGTACAAAATGTTTTAAAGAGGTATTTGTGGTATTCAATGAGTTAATATATATGACATACCAAAAAAGACTAGTTAATGCTTAGCAAGAGTGACATCTACTTTCTAAACTTTGATAAACGTCAATAGTTATAGAAAGACTTCAGGACTTTTCTTCATAGGGTCACTATGAGTCATGCTCGACTCGAAGGCAATCATCAGCAATGACACCAAGTGTACAATAGATATTAACTCTTATTGGCATATGTTTGAAATCCATGAGTAGATTAATATTTTACTTCATCTTATTGATGGAAATATATTGACTTACTATGAGGAGGTAAAATTCCATCCCTGTAGCTACATTAGTGCCTAACGAGACAAGCTTGTTTTACACTCAGCCCGTAAGCTGAGTGGGAAAATTAGTTTGAGGTCATGTTATGGTTGTCCTTTAGGTGACACTGCCTTTGGAGCCTTTGAGAAGGAAGAGGAAAGGGGGCTCCTTCCTGCTGCTTCCTGAAGGAAGCCAGGCTGGAGTTCAGGGGAAGCTTGTCAGGTCCATTGGCATGATTATGTCTGTCTGCAGCAGATGTTCTGGGTAACCTTCCTAACTGGCCAAGATAGAAGAAAAACAGGCAGGGGAAAGGGGAGCTACTTAAATGCACCTCCAGCAATGAGTTTCTGTGGCAGTGGGTAACTTCTTAAGGAGGCTTTCTACTCAGGGCATGGCGCCAAAGTTGCCTTAGTCATCAGTGTACTATGAAAAGTAGACAGGTGGATATCTGCTCCCAGCCATGGTGTGGTAACAAGACAAGATTTATTCTTTTGCCTATATAATTAAGAAAATGGGGTGATATATACAAAACCACAGCTTGGATATGTTGAGCAGTAGGAATTATAGAACATTGATCCCAGCGATAAGAAGAACCAATAGAATACATCTTATAACTGCAGCAAAACAGAGACTGTGTCTAGGCTACATTTTGGGCAGTAAGGGGAAAAATCAAAGTGCCCTTGAGTTCAGGAGACCAAGTTGAGAATTACTGGAGAATTATCAGTCCCTAAGGTTGACTCACTAACTCACTCACAGTTGTCGAATAGGAATCCACCACTGGATTTTTAGAGGGTGTAAATTGCACCTAAGTGGATTGTCCATCTTTCTCCCACAGCACAGGTTGTGGATTTAAACTTCCCACCTTTGAGTTGGCAGCACAACTCCCTGTCCACTAGGCCACCAAAGCATAGGGTATAAAGACACTCAAAATGTATAATGACAACAACAGTGGACTCTGTTTTTGTTGTTGTTAGATGCCATTAACTTGAATATGAATCATAGTCACCTTATGAACAACAGATCTGAACCCTGTTCTGTCCTGTGCTGTCCTCATACTTTCCGACAAACAAGAGCCCATTGCAGCAGTCACCCTGCTAGTCCACCTGATTGCAGGTCTTCCGCTCCATCACTGATCCTCCACCCTTCCCAGAATCATTTCGCTCTCTAAAGACCAGCTCCTCTTAGCATCATGCCCAAGTATGTGAGGCAAAGCGTTATCATTCTTGCCTCCAAACAGCACTTAAGCTGTAGCCTTTCCAAGACATATCTATTTGTACTTTTAGCCTTCTATGGGATGTTCAGTGTTTTTCTACAACACCTCAGCTCAAAGGTGACAATTCTTTTTCTGTCATCATTATTAGCAAGTGATTGGAAAGACTATGGACTGAAGCAGATGCACCTTAGTCCTCAAACTGACATCATTACTCCTCAATAATATGAATTTTAATTGAGAAGGTAGTGTATCAGGATTGTGTTCTCTCTCAGTACCTATTGAAATCTGTATGCTAAACAAATTATCTGAGAAGCTGGATTCTATGAGGATGAGTATGGCATCAGGATTGGAGGAGACTCATCAAGAAGCTCTTTTATGCAGGTGACACAACCTTGCTTGCAGAAAATGAAAAGCACTTGAAGCACTTGTTACAGAAGATCAAGGAATGCAGCCTTAGGTATGGATTGCATCTCAGTGTCAAGAAAACAAAGATTCTTATCACTGGACAAATAGGCAACAAAATGATGGATGGAGAGGAGATTGAAACTCTCAACAGCTTCATCTTACTTAGATCCCGAATGAGCACCCTTGAAACCAGCAGTCAGGAAATAAGGAGATGAATTGCACTGGGAAAATCTTGGTTAGAGACCTCTCCAAATTACTGAGGAGTAAATGGACTCTAGCATACCAATAATTGTGAAGATGGCTTGGGACCAGGCAGTGTTTCACTCTGTTGTAAATAGAAACTCTATTAATTGGAGCCAACCATATGGTAATTAATAGCAGTGGAAACAAAAGTGGTTAGAAATGGATGAATACGAGGAAGAAGAGACATAGTGGAAAGGGCAAAGGTACATATTGGAAAAGTCCCAGGCATCTCTGCAGAAAGCTCCATTCTGGTCCTCATTGGAATACTGGTTAGTACAGGTTGTGAGATGATGGGAAACCAGGAAAAACTACTGGAAAGAAACAAGCAGAGTAACCCTTAAAGTTCTCATATGTCCAGAAATAGTTCTTTTTCCTGTAACTAGAAAAGGTACCCTAGTGGCATAGCTGGTAATGTGCTGGTTGCTAACCAAAAGGTTAATAATTTGAATCTTTTAGCTACTGTGCACAAGAAATATGTTAGTCAAGATTTATAGCCTTGGAGGCTCAATGGAGGTTGCTATGTGTTGGAATCAACTTGATAGCAATGGGTTTGAATTTTATTTTAAAGTGGAAAAATTATTATATCCAAAATATTCAGTACTCAGAAGTATATTGCTTCAGTAATGTTGCTGCTCTAGACCTGCTTAACAAAGCTCATACACAAATTTCAAAAGAACAAAACTGTTTACATGTAATTTGACTGTGCCGCAGGGGTGAAAAAGCTCAGGAATATTTATAATATATATAAATATTTATAATATATATTAAAAAATCTAGCCACCATAAACATCACATTTTTAATTTCTGACATCCAAATAAAGGCAATAAACACGACCTATAATAAGATAAGAAATTACTAGCAGAATACATAGATGGTAGAATTTTTAGATGCAGTCTAACATGACAATCTTTATATGATGCAATACATCCCTGTGAAGAACAAATCCGAAGCCTGTGCCAACCTTACAATTTCTGATACACTCAAGTCCATTGCTATAGTTACTGTGTCAGTCCACATTGTTGCGTGTCTTCCTTTCTTTCTCCATTCCCCTTTTCCAAACACGATATCCTTCTCCAAGAATACTCCGTGCTAGCAATATGCCCAACATATACGAGACACAACTTTGCCATCTTTGCCTCTAAGGAGCAGTCTGGCTGCATCTTCTCTATGACATGTCTGTTTGTTCCTTTGGCAGACCATAAAATGGTCTGTACTCTTTTTCAACACCTTCAAAGGCATCAATTTATCTTCTGTCATCCTTATTTATTATCCAGTTCTCAGCAGCATAACAAGTGATTGAAAAGATTTTGGTGTGAATCAAGCACACCTTAGTCCTTAAACTAACCATTGCTCCTCAGTAATCTGAAACATGTAAATTAGTATTTCATCAGTTCTTGGGGCTTTATTTTTTGCCAGTGCCTTCAGTGCAGCTTGAATGTTTCCCTTCCTTACTATTGCATAGTCTTCATATGCTATCTCCTGAAATATTTCCACTCTAATCAGTTAGAATTAGTGAAAAAAAATAATTAAACAATTAGTATAATTATATTCTGTATACTTAAGAAAAGAAAAGCCATATAAATGATATATTGTAGTTCAGTGAATTTCTTTTACAGGCCATGGTCTTGTAGCTACTCTAAAATAGTTGGATAACACTATGCATGCAAAATGTGTCAAACTTATAGGAATTGACAAATTAGCTAATGCAAATAAAGTTTGAGGATTAGGTCTATGAAAATAGGGTGCATGGAATTTTTATGAGAAGTTGATCAGTTTTATCATCCTGCTATATTTTAAAAGGAACTCCGGTGGCTTAGTGGTAAGGAGTTACATTGCTAACCTAAAAGCACACGGTTTAAATCCATGGGCGAAAGATGGACAGTCTCCTCCTGTGTGAAAAATCTGCTGGAGGGTTTACTATTAGTTGGTTCTGTCTTGATGGTTCATAACAATGTAATAGCTGGGTTTAAAAAGAGCTAATTTCAGAGTTTGAAGAGGGAGCTCACTAACATCAAGAAGAAGAGCCTTCTTTGGACCTAGAGTCCTTGTGCTGATAATCTCCCTGACTCAAGAAATAGAGTGAGAAGTTACACTAGAAAGTTGTAACACTGTAACACTGCAGATAGCATGAGATAGTGAATTTCCTGTGTTACAGAGCGAGACCACTGCAGAGAGCTCCATCCACAAAGCCAGAGCGAGAGTGAACACCTTTGGGCAGGAGACCTCCTGGTAGAGTTGGATTCCCTCCAGACCCTTGTTTGCCCAGCCAGACTCTTGTTTGCCCAGCCAGACTCTCTTCCAAAGAGAGAACCTACTGAGCAAGAAACCTGAGTGCCTTTGGGCAAGAAGCTTTCGCAAGTTGTGGGGTACCTTTGAGCACTTCTCAGCAGAACTAAAGAATTTATAACACTTACTCAAGAGCGCACAAGGCCAAAGCCAAAAGCAAGGGCCCAGATCAAGAGCAAAGGTCCAGAGACAGTAGCTATAGTGACTAAATAACTGTGTCCTAAGTTGTTTCTGCTATTTCAAGTTGATCCTGATCTTGAACTGTAACATATACTTCCCAAATAAACCCCAGAATCGTGAGTATGGTATGAATTCTGTAAAGACAGGTTAATGAGAAAGTGCCAAGGGAGGGGCAGGTGGTGCTAGCGTTGATAAAAGGATTGCAGTGTGGAAGCATGGTGGGCTTCCCCTCAGAAGAACCTGATTTGAATTCTTCCTGATTTCTTATCTTGACATTAGACAATGAAGTCTGACATAACAGAAGATAGGAACAAAGACTCAAATCATACTTCTAGATGTAAAAAAAATGCAGTATCTTTCATGCATGGTGCCATTGTTGTAAAGCAGGACTGACCTCGGGGTTGGGAGGAGACTGATAAGGATGGGTTCAATAATGTATACTGCATTGAAACAGATGAGGGAGAAAACTGTTTAAGAGGGAAAATTATTAGGTATTTTTGTCATGACAGGAGTCCAGAGCGAAGGCTATATAGTGGAGTGGACCTGGGGGGAGGGATCGTAAAACAATGAAAGAATTTTTTTTTTCACTTTTCCAAGACTGTAGTGTACTAGGGGGGAGGACTGGGAGGACAGAAAGGGCAACAATTAATGAATGAATGGAAATCCAAAGTGTCTGTAAATTTTCATTCAAATTAATAATAAATTTTTTAAAGTTTAAAAAAATGCAGTATCTTGACGTGAAAAAGAAAATGGGTATAATTAACAGAATAGATAGTAGCAGAAAAACATATTCGTGAATATGAAAATATAGTAAAAGAAAATATTCAACAAGAAACACAGGAAAAAAGCTGTTGTTGTTGTTAATTGCCATCAAATTGTAGATGACGCATAGTGACCCTATGAACAAAAGACCTGAACACTTGTGTAACTTTCATCATTTCTGCACATTCATAGACTTTCCAGAGACAAGCCATTTCAGAAGTGGATGCCACTCCTGCTTCCAAGCTTGTTTTAATTGGAGAGCTCCACCAAACACTGTCCACCATGTATAACCATTATCACATTTGACACATCAGTGTCACAGTGTTCAGCATCACAGCAACCACAAGTTACCTCTGTAAAGCAAAAAAGCAGACCAGTGCTATACCACTTATACCACTTTGACCAAAAACAATTAAAACCAGGCCTGAAGCCTGAAGATTAAAATCATCCATAACTGGAATCCAGCAAAACTGGAAGAAAAATTATTGAAGAAAATATCAGAGACTGTCAAACAACTACAGGCTGACTAAGGTCCGTGCAATTGGAGTTCCCAGGTTATCAGAAAGAAGAAAATAAAGTTCACACAGAAATCAGTAAAATAGGAAAGAGAACAGTAAAAGAAAAAAATAAACAAAAACAAAAGTTTATTCTTTGAAAAGATTGTTATACCTCTCTCCAGACTAATCAAGAAAACATTATAGAAAGCAGAGATAATATCAGGACCAAAAGAGGAAATGCCACTCTGCTGAAAACATAGCAAAGAAATATGAGGAATTTTATTCCAATAAATTTGATACCTGGATGAAATGGACAAGTTCCTTCAAAGACCCAATTTACAAAATTCTCTAAAGGAAGAAAAAATAGATAAACTAATAGCACTATATAATTTTTCTGTAAGTTGGATTTGTCGTTAAGAAACTTCATACAAAGAAAATTATATCAAACATAATAAAAACTAACACAAATTCTGCATAAACTTTTTTTCAGAAAATAGAGGAGAAGAGAACATTTTCTTATTCATGTTCATCATTAATTTTTTGGTATCAGCATTACTCTGACACCACAACCAGAACAAGATATTACTAAAAAAGCAATTCCAGGTAAATATCCTTCATAGACAAAGATGGAAGATGAAAAAAAACAAAACAAAACACAAATTAGACAATATAGTAAAAGGCTAATACATCATGACTAAGTGGGGTTAAGTTGTTTTAATATTCTAAACATTGATAGAGATCCTTGGTTAAAAGGGAAAAAGTTATTCTTCCTAATCTTGTCCTTCTGCATGAAGCACACTGGGTTTTCCTTCTCACCAGTGGGTGGGTGAGTGTTGACCATAGGTTCTTTGAATTCTGTTAATGGCCTAAGCAAATAATATGCTGAATCCATAGAGTATTGAGTCTACTGCCTATCTGTGAGTTTGTCATACAGTTGTGGCTTGGATGTCGCTGTCATACTGGAATCCATGCTACTGAAAATTCAAATAGCAGCAGTCAGCCATGGACTAGTGTCAGCAAATCTCTCAGATGTTAGACTGGTTTCAGCAAATCTTTCAGATGAAGACAAACTAGGAAAACAAAGAACTCTCCAACTCCTTATAAAGCAATTAGCCAATTAAAAACCTGTGGACAACAGGAGAATGCTGCCCAGCATGCTGCTGGAAGGTGACCCTCCAAGGGTGAAAGGCTCTCAAATGCACATTGACCACCACAGTGGGCTCTGTCACAACAATTATTATGAAGATGGCACATAACTGGTCAATTTTTTTTTCTGTTGTACATGCCGACTTGACATCAACCAACAGCATTGTTATTTAAGCTATTGTATTTTCTGTTGCTGATGCTTTGTCTGTTGTTGACAGACCAACCAAAACGCAAGATCCTAGCAAGAACAAGAAAGGGCTGAGTATCGAGCTAGCTCAGAACACTCGGTGACAGAGCAGCATCAAGTTCTTGTATTTGTTCAGACTCTCTTGAGAGGAAACCTGCTCTGCCCTGGCTAAGCAGGGTGAGAGGCAGACCTGCACGCTGAGGGTATAAAACTTAGGTTCCCTGACAACAGTCTGTCTCCAGAGACTGGGATATTTTGTGAAAGACTGCTGGCCAGTGGCAGATCTTTCTGCACAGTAATGGGATGCACATGAATGGTGACCTGGATGGTAATTGAGAAGCATGTGGCCCTGTCAGCAGGTGATGGCACCTGAATGACAGTGTGACAGGGAGCAGAGCAGGGCCACAGCTAGCCTCTGTGTGATGAGCACTGTGCACATTTCCATCCGGCCGGGAGAAAGTAGGGCCGGGGAGGCCAGCCAGACGGTGTGCTGTGTGCTGCAGATTTCTTTCAGCACTTCCTAGTTGACCATTCATAGCCTCTTGCTATTAAGCAGACAAAACAGCTCATATCCTGTAGACAGATGATAGATATGTCATATCTCTGAAAAATTGTTTGTCTTCCACAGGTGGAAGGGCTTCCTTCTAAAGCAGGCAGGTCACATGACCCTTTTCAACACTCTTTTCTGTACCAGCTTGGCATCCAGGGCCTCTCCAAAGAGAAATCTTTCACATGCAATTATGACAAACAATAAAGGTGATGAAGTGTTATGTACCATGAATGGATGAGATCGAAGAGCTATAATGAAAACTGATTACAACAGAGGAGTGGGTTTAACTCTGAAAGTTGGACAGTGCTTGCTTAGGGCCAGGCTGTGTTTGGGGACACCTGCTTGGCCACACACCAGTGTATGTGCAGAAGGAATGGCTGAAGATAAGATCTCAGGCGCCATTTCCCTTAGAATAATAAATTTCAGGGGTTGACTGTAACCCAAGAGGGGTTATCACTAGTATGTAATTGTATCAAAGCAATTCTAAGGCATCTCCTTCCCAGCAGTCCATATAATGCATGTGTCTTCCAGCACTATCCAATTAGTGGCACCATTTCAGGATTCCAAGGGTCCAACTTATCCACACTGTGGCTGATTTTCTGATAGGATCTTCCAGAGTGCAGGGCCTGTGCACTCAAAAGTTTATAGTTTTTTTAATTGAACTCTTGGGCCAAGGCAAACAGCACAGACTCATCACATGTATGCAAAAGGTTGTATTTCCTTGGACCCTTCATCAGTCCTAGACTGTGTCCATCTTGGAGGCACTGTTTTTAACAGGGAAATAATTCCTTTAGCTGCCAAGCACATTTGGAAACAACTACTAGCAAGTTGAAAATATGCAACACACGTTAGCATTTCTAATCCTGGAAAACAGGTTGCTTAGACCAATTTCATGGAGTTTTGAGATTTTGTGTGTGTGTATATGTGTGTGTGTCTAATCACTTGCCTTGAGACACTCCTGGTAAAGCCAACTATTTTTAACTAACTGTGAATAAACCTATCTGAACTAGTTAAAAAAGCAAGATAACAGAATATTGAAAAAAAAATATATAAGGGTATTTTGGGCTCTGGTGGCCAAGTGGCAAGGAACTGCACTGCAATCCCAAAGACATACAGTTTGAGGCCAGAAGCTGCTCCAGGGGAGAAGGATGGACAGTCTCCTCTCATGCAATTAACTGCCTCTGAAAGCCTGCCAGAGGCTCAGCTATGGGTCAGTTCCGACTCACTGGTACATAACAAGAAACAACAACAACAGCAGCATTATTATTTTAGCAAATGCAATCATTTAAACACAACAAAGAATATATTCTCAAATGTCTCAACTTTCTTGCATTAATGGGTAATAAAAATACAGCTTATTAATTTTAGCAAAGGGATACTGCATTCATTTCCTAGGGCTGCTATAACAAACTAGACTTAGAATTGAGTAGATATTTCTTATGAAGACTGAAAATCGAGATGTTGGGCAGGCCATATGCCCTTACAGTCTCCAGGTGAAGATCCTTTACTGTTTCTATGAGCCTCCAGGATGTCCAGGTCTTCCTTGGCTTATAGGTGTACCTTCATGTGGCTGTTCTTCCTGTCTCTAGCTCTTCTCTTTTTTTACATGGATACCACTCAGGTTAGATTAAGACCCACTGTAGTATGCCCTGTTTGTATGGACAGCATCCTCAAAAGCCTTTTTCCAAACAAGGTCACATACATAGATTAGGATATGACTTCAATATATCTTTTAGGGCGATGTCAGTTCATTATAATTGATGTACAAGTACTTAACACAGTATCATCTTTAATATTGGATATATTAATAAAATGTCACTCTTTTTGCAAATACAAAAATTAATTCCTAAACTGGCCTGTTTCACAATAAGACCCATCTCAGTGAGAATAGGGAGCTCTGGTGGCCTAGGGAATGGACACCACCAACTTCGTTGAAAACCAACTGCTGCATTTAAATTCTTCTTTGTAAAAGCCATTTTATATAAATGACTAAAACAATTTTTCCAGATGAGGAAGCTAAAATAATGTGGCCAAATTTGTCTGGTGATGATAGAAATGGCGCTAGATTCCTGCTTTGTCTAGTTCTGAATTGTCAGCCTTCCGTATCCTTTGTTACTTCGCCCACTTTGGTGTTTTGTTTCTCAGGCTATGACTTCTAACTAAAGCCTGCTGATCATGTAGCACTTACACAAATGTGTTCTGTTGGCAACTGTAATTGAGCTTTGTGAATGAAATATCGGTGTGTTCCCCAGAGGAATCCTAAGTTGCTAGAAGAGAGAGAGAGTATCATTTTGGCCATGGTAGTCCTGCATTTTCAGCCCTGTAAGGGCCCTATATGGGAAATATAGGTAGTTGCTCACTAAGAAGTTCTCAGTGGGTCTAGGGTTAGGGTTAAGGTCACCACAGTGAGCACTAGGTGGCCATCTCTGAGTGGACTGTAGTGCAGGGCGGTCAAAAAGTTATCATGGTACACGGTGTCACTCTGGTGGGATGGTGTGACCTTTAAGTTTCCACACACAAAGTGTGTTCAAGCACAGTTCCTGTCATCATTAGATGCTATAGAGCTGACTAGGGCTCAACATCCATATGACCAATAGGTCAAAGGTTTGCCTGCTCCTCTCCTGTTCTCACACTCTCCACCATGCTGAAGTCCACTGTTATAGTCACAGTGTTTGTCTGTCTCCTTATGGGTCTTGCTCTCTTTTACTGACACTCTTCTTCTTCAAATATCTTGCTACATTTAGATAAATGATCTCTGGATGACCCATTAGCACTTGAGCCTGAACTAAGTCATTAGAACATAGTATCTCTGGTGGAATATAGGTTTAGGGATATATTCTAAGTAGTGAAATGATGGACTCTAGCAGTCAAGGAGCATTTGGGAGGGTTTTGTTAAGTACTGAGAGAGGAGTTCTATGAACTTGGGCTAGGGATGGGAAATATGAATGCAGTAAGGAAACTTTCCTTACTTAATCATTTTTGCCTACGGCTAACTCTTCTGAGTAAGCCTCATGGGATAAGCTTGCTAACTTCAAAGGCTCTGGCCTACCAGAAAAACAAAACAATATTTCCCTGTGTGGCAACTTGGCACTGCAGCTGTCATCACAACTGCATCCAAAAAAAAGCTGTTCATTCAAGTGGCAGCTTGTTCCTTGAGGCTCTTCTCATCTTTGAGAAATGCCAGTGACACATCTCTAAGGAAATCCTTCATCCCAGCTCAGGGTGGTATTTTCTGAAGGTGGCAAGCACTTCAGGAATATGTTATGGGGCATAGTTAGCCAATGGCTGGTATCCTCCAACGGTGTGTTCACAGAAGAACCCAGTCAGGGTTTTCTCAGAAGCCAGACCAAACGTCCCTGAACACAGCTCCAGGAGGCAACAAATACCTTCTGATTGTCTCCTCAGATCCTTAGAAGTTATTGATTGAGAACATCATTGAAACCAAGCTTTCTGACCCCATCATTTCCATTTCCTTTTCCAAGTAACTAGAACTGTTTACTGTTGTGTAGTAGAGCTTGTGACTGATTTTTTTAAAAATGTTTTGAAATCTTAGTGTTAGTAAAAAAAACAAACAAACAAACAAAAAAAAACAGGGCTCAGGCATGAAGACAGGAGGAAAGGAAGCGTGTTTGTCAGTGTTCTCCAGAGAAACAGAAGAAACAGCTGCTACTAAACTGGCATGTGCTTTGCCTATCTCTCAGCTTCATCCAAATGGACATCCTTTAAGGCCCAGATTCCTCTCTTAGTTAGAATCTCTGGTCCTTCATTCCACTTCTTCCAGCCTGAGTCAATTAGTCCTGGTGTTTCTAGCCTATCTATAGCTCGGTCTACCATTTCTTTCACATAATCTGTTCCAACTTTGCCAGAGCAGTAACTCTTTCCCATGTCAGAGCATCTGTGTCTAATTCTCAGTGCCTCACAGAACACCTTTAGAAGAATAGTGGCAGTGATCAAGTAGTAAAGTTGGTTTTAGCTGATGTTGGGTTGACTCCTGATTCATGGCAGACCTACATATAAGACAAGGTGCTATCTAGTTCTGCACCATCTCCATGTGCAGATTGGAGAACACTGACCACAGGGTATTTATTGGCTGATTTTCAGACGTATACTGCCTGATGTTTCTTCCTGGTCCATCCTAGTCTGAAAGCTCCATTGAAACTTGATCATTATTGTAGCAACTTTTAGACCTCCACCAGGAGACAAGTGGTAGCTACACATGAATTCATTGATTGGGTGCTGAACCCAGATCTCCTGCATGGAAGGCAAGAATTCTTATACATCATTGGATTCCAGTGATACTGATTGCACACAGTGGCAATGAGTTAGTAATTCTACCTAATGCTTGGCCTAGTGGTAAGAAGATGTACTGCAATCTCAAAGCCATGTGGCTTGAATCCACCAGCTAAAAACATGATGAGTATTAAGTTGATAGGTAAATAGACAAAGGAAAGACAAAGAAGAAAAGATTAGTGAATAGGAAGAGAAAGACTATGTCCAATACAATTCATAGACATTTTAAGAGGCCTCCACTCTCCTCTCCCAATTTCTCTATACAATACACATTTCTCTATAGCACATGTTTCTCTATAGAAAATGCTCTGTGCAGATTTCCAGATCTGCGTGACTGTCAAATTAGACAGGTCCATTTCTTTGAAATATTCTTAGAAAGGATAGATGTGGTCTTCCCTGGAAGCGGAAATTAGCTTTCATTCTGGTACCTCTTAAAGGATTTCTGGCCTAGTAGATGGAGAGCTGTGCTACCAACCCAAAGGTGGGTCGTTTGAATCCATCAGCTGCTTCATAGGAGAAAAATGTACAGCCCCTTCTAAGAGGCTCTGAAAACCCATCAGTGTCAGTTCTGAGTGTCCAACTTGACAGCAAAAAGTTGTTGCATATCAGTGTTCAGATTAATTGTCCTATTTGCCTCTGTCAGAGAAGAGGGTTCTTATGAATACAGAAAGGAGATATAATAATGTCTATTCTCTCAAGGACGCACGTGTGTCCATGTTTGTGTGATGGGAGTAGGAGGAATGATCATTGCTTCATAATGACTGACACACAGCTTAAAAAAGTCATCCAGGTCACAGGAATACTCCTGTCAAGTCACGTCAGTGCTTGGCGCTGAGTCCTATCAACTCTCCATTCTAATTGCTGTAAGAATGCCTTTGTAGTTTGGTAAAAAAATATTTTCACCTTTAGTTCTTTGTCATTTCCCATCCTGTGTCCTTCCAGAATGGTGTCTGATCCCCAGCTATTGGGGAAATGAGCTGTTCCCTAGTTTAGATGGTTTGGTCACCAAGGCTCTCATTTCTAACTTTCTCTTACCATTTTTTGAGGACCCAGTGATTCTCTTTCAAGTTGATGATATTCAAGGCAAAAATTTGAGTTCATTGTCATTAAGTACTTCTGTACATGTTCCAAGGGAATTTTGACTGTTGACTACTTTCTCTGGGTTTGCCCCCAAGATCTCAACTGACTTTAGAAATGTTTTATGAATGCTCTGAATTTCCCAGTTTCCTTCTGAAGGCATCAAAAGTGTTTTCTTAACTACCAAACACCCCATCTGAGTTGCTCCTGAGAATGGGAAAATCCTGACACATTTTTCCCCTGAGTGTTATTTGTTGGCTTGTAAATCTGAATGCAAAGAGTAAACTTATTTGAAGAAACTATAAAATGCTGACCCTTCAAGAGTGTTTATGTTGGGGGTCAGAACAGATTCCATGTGTGCCCACAAGTACCAGTATCCAGGACCTGAAATCAGTCTACAGGCTAGAGATAAGGAATGTCTTTGAATCTCCATGTAAATAGAAATACTCAGTAAATCAGGGCTATCTCCCATGTTCAGAGAACAGGGGCTTAGGAAATTAAAGGAACTGGCAAAGTAGTCTTAATAGGAAACTCACCTATCAAGTTTTTTGATTTATTGTAAGCCTCTGAGACTGAAATGGATTTGACAGTACATAACAACAACAACAACAACTAAATTTAAAATAAAAACAAATGTTATTTATTTGCATCCTATTTCAGAAAGCTTGAATCAACCAAGCACAGGTTGCCTACTACCAAGAAAGGAAATAGGACAGATTTATCTATGTCTACAATAGCAGTACAAGGAGAAAATCCTTCTGTGTGAGTACAGAATATTTCAACGTTCAACTTTTGTGAAATTTTACGTTGTATAAGGAATCAAATAATACCTTTAGATACTATGTTAGCCATCCTTAGGATCAAAGTGCTTGGTCTTATTGCTTTCTTGGTGCATCTGATGAAACAGGAGATGATCAATTCCACTTAACAAAGGATGTAAGGAGGAGAGGGTGATGTTTCAGGCATCACTACAACTGTTCTATTAAAATTACATTGCAAGACTTTTCATGGAAATGGTTTAGAATTCTGGAAAAATAATATGACAAAATAAGTTTCCTTGAAGTACAAGGAAACAATGAGGTGATTGGAAGAGTGGACATGGGTACAGAGTTTATATTTACAATCTCAAATCTTCCCCATTGTCCAGTCTTCAAGATTGTCTGTTAGAATTCTCTCAGGGTATGAATGGATTCCTTCCCTTGACAATCCCATACTCTACTTTCCTTTCCGCCTCCAAGTATATGTGCTAATGACCCTAACAGAGAGAGTTAATGATGGATGATACTCATTTAATTGGCCTAATCTAAATATTGGCAACTTGTCATAGGGGATTGGTTGCAAATGCTGAACCAAAACTTTTCAGGGCTTGACAGCAGTAAAATGGTGATATGTTAAAACGCTCTCTTTGGAGACTACAGAGAAACTTTTGTGTATGTGTAATGTAATCATGGTAAAATAATGGAATAAATGGCCTTCTTGAAAATATTGGCTTTGTATATTTAAAAAAGTAAACCACCTCTTTTTGTTATAGTGTGGCTCTGAGCATAGCAAGTGATGAGTTAGTGAGTGTGAGAGGATATTTGAGATTCATTCTATGCATCTCAATTCCAGGTTGTGCTTAGGTTTCCTATCAATGTTCACAAGCTTCCTGGCTGGACTTCTCTCTCAGACTTGGGATAGAACTTTCCCAAGAGACCACACAGTGATTTGGAGCCAGAAGACAAGGATTATCTTTCATATTTACTGGTTGAGAGATTTCAAGAAAGTTACTGAAATTTGCCTTTTACTTTGTGTTTCTCACACAGACTTCTGAGGACCAAAAATGATGGTCGTTTGAAAATCTTTTCTATTCTGCAAAACTGTATGCAAATACTGTTATGACTAGGGGCTCTTCAAGTCTGCGAGAAAACACCTTCCCTTATTCCCTGGTATTCCTCCAGCCTTAGGGAATCCCTGGAGAGTTTTAGCATAAATATGTTGGGGATGTGTGGACAGTTCTGTGTCCTTTTGTTCCTTTATTAGGAACGAGACAGGATGCAATGCAGGCACATTTTTATCCAGGCATCCTTCAGATGTTTTGAAATAGGTCTGGTAAGAACCAAAGCTGTGTTTTCAATTAATTTTCTAAGTACACAATTTGCTTGTAAAACCTTTTTTTTTAAAAAAAAAAGCAGTAAAGTTTGCTTTGCTATATTGTTTGACTGCCAGAAATTTGAGTTTCTATGGGTTCCATTAATATCAAAGGCTTCTGTTTAATTGACTTTGTATTAAAATGGACCTCATTGTCAATTTAGCAAAACCTCTTATTTAATCTCAAGTGGTATCATTTTGATTAATCCAAAGGGCATCTGTGAAAAAGAACTTCAGATAATATAGCATTTGATTAAATGCAACTTCTTAATACAGCCATTAGCTGGGATTTTTTTGGGTCCATTTATACATTCCAACCTGAGCCTGATAAGATGGCACTAACATTTAGCCTGAGGTATGGAATGTTAATAGTGGGATCCAGGACAGTTTGTTTATTTTTTATTTATTTCCTGATGTGCCACTTATAGCCATGTGCCAGATGGGGCTCCTGGAAGGCAGAAGTTCTCTGTTTAGCCTCAGAGCCCAAGAATCTGACAGATTGGGTTCCTGCCCCAAGGTGAAAAGGAAAGGTGACCCACTATATGTACAGGGCACCATGGTTTTCAGCCTGCTAGGAGTTCCTGCAGCTCTGTGCTTTAGGATTGCCTGATGCCTGGAAGCGTGCAGGCTCTCAATTAGCTTACCTGGGGTGTCAGACTAACTGGAGCCAAGGAATACCAGTGCAATATCTCCTTGGTTGAGCTTCAGTTTCCTGTACCGGACACATTCCTGTTGGCTTCCACCTGGGCTCTGTAATCATTTTTGGTGATTGTATATTAGAAGCTATCAAGCCAAAGGTGGGTGACTTTTAATCCGTGGCCCTCGGGCTTGTCTTTCATTGGTTTTGTTCAGACATTTCTCTAGGTCGTATAGCCCTGGTGTATGAGTTGCCGTACCATGGTCACTTGTGGTTGCTGTGAGGCTGAACACTGTGACACTGATATGTCAAATGTGTTAATGGTTGGCTACCCAATATGGACAGAGAGTGGTGTGGAGCTCCCCGATTTAAACAAGCGTGGAAGGAGGAGTGACATCCACTTCCATAATAGCTTGCCTCGGGAAACCCTATGAACCTGGAGAGAGGATGAAAGGCACCCAAACGTCAAGGACTCCCCTTTATAGGGTCGCTATGAGTCGCCTGCGACTCAACAGCACTTAACAACAACAACAACAACAGCAACAACAACAACAACAACAACATATTAGTTTCATGATTGTAACTTCAATTATTTGCAGATAGCGATTTGGAGTTAATTTGATTCGAAACTCTTTACTAGTCACCTATCATGTGCAGAGCTCTGCATTTTCACTCTTCTTCCAGTCTCTTCCTGGCGGGTCAGACATAAATGTTCTCCCCTTATAAGGGTAGCAAGGAAAGATGGAGGAGGTTATGCTCTACACAGTGCTGCTGCATCTAAAAGGAACCTTTCCATTGAAGAGATTATAGTTGCTAGTGATATTTTCCTGTCAGATGAGAGTGTTCTTTTAAAAACATTGTTGTTGTTATGTGCCATCAGTCTCTTGCGACTCACAGTGATTCTATGTACCACAGCCCTAAAACCTGTTCTATCCTATGCCAACCTTATTGTCTCTGACATACCTACCCTCATTACTCCAGTCACTGAATCAATCCATTTCATAAAGGGTCTTCCTCTCTTGAGCTGTCCCTCCACCCTTCCAAGCATGGTGTCCCTCTCCAAGGACTAGTTCCTCCTTGCAACATGTCCAAAGTATGTCAGATGAAGCCTCAGAATCTTTGCCTCCAAGAAGCAGCCTGGCTTCACCCTGTCTAGGATAAACCTGTTTGTCCTCCTGGCAGTCTATTATATGTTCAATACTCTTCTCCCGCACCACAGCTCAAAGGCATCAATTCTCCTTCTATCATCCCTAGCCATTGTCCAGCTTTCTGATGCATTGCAAGTAATTGTGAAGCTCATGGCCTGGATTAGGTGCACCTTAGTCTCCTGACTGACATCATTGCTCTTCAATACTCTGGAGGCATCCCTGACAGCAGACTTTCCCAATGTAATTAATCTTTTTATGTCTTGGCTTCTGGTACAAAGAGTGTTGATTGTGGAGCCATGCAAAATAAAGCTGTTAACAATCTCAATCTCTTCACTACAAAAACTTAACAATTTACTCAGTTTCCCCACATATCAAGTGGATCTACATAAAGAACAACTTTTATCCCCCCAATTCACAGAGAGCTAGTGGGGGTTCCAGGCCCATTCCTCTTTTCTTGGGCTTGTCAGGTACCAGGCTGATTCATCTACTTGATGAGAGTAGTAGAGAAAAAGGTACTACATGCAGAGACGATTCAGCTTCTAACTTTGAACATCAACCAGCTGTGGAACTTCAAGCATATCCCATAACCATTTTGAGCTTCAATTTCCCCATCATTAAAATGGGGATTATCCCCACACCTCTTGGAATTGTTAAGAAGTTCAAATAAAGCATTTCTGTGAATTTGCCTTGTTCCGTGTCCTTGGACTCAAAAAAATGTTATTTCAGCCTGGTAGTTGGGGTTAGGCAGGGGTAGGAGAGTGAACGATCTTAGAAATCTCATTGGAGGCAGATCTTCTATGTCATCTGAGTGACATCAAGGGGCCATTTGTCCTCCAAAGGATCATCACTGAAGACTTGAAACTCCCTTCATTTTTAGCAGCTCAGAGAAAGACATTCAATTTTCCTTATTTCCATCTTGGGGATTGCAATCTACATTTGCAAGAAAATGAGGGTGTCATTTTCCTAGTTTCCAGGCACCAAGGGTGATTCATTGTAGCATTAGGAGTGCTTAATGGCAATTGAGGTAGCATCAGTTCTTGGTGGCAAGCAGACCCTGCCAGGGACCCTGGGTAAATCCTGGGTGTTATTGTAACTGTCTGGCTTTCTATGAAGCACTGGCTGGTTTTTCCATCAAGTCATCTGCCAGTCTCCTGCTTTCATTTCCTGGACAGAGATTCAGAGGTCAACCAGAAACCCCTCCACAGTGCTTCAGTGGGGTTGAAGCATCGATTCTTATATTTGGTTCAGATCATACACTGAAACTAGATTGCTTCTTTTCGGGGCTTGGGTTATGATAGCACTCTGTAGTTTAAGAAAATTTATTTACTATGCATTTGTTTCTTGAAAAATCTGGTAATTTATTTCTGTCCTCTTCTCAAAATTTCTCAGTAAAATTCAGCTGAGGACTGGCCAAAATCCAGAGGTAAAGAGGTGTCAGTGAGAGAAACACTGCCCAAAGAAATGGATCTTTATTATGCTCTTCCTGTAGTGATGGTGGCAATATTGCGGTGCACAAGGTGATGGGTCTCTATTTCCTTATGGCTTAACTAGGCCTGCACGGGTCCCTCTTTTAGGGCCTCTGCATCTCAGATGGCGGAAGGTGTCCACATTTGGCAACCCACATTCACCAGAGGCAATAAGACTTCCAAAATCTTCAGGCTACTGAGGAGAAGGAGGAGGCTTAGCACTCAGTCCTGGGCCTTTTGTGGAGATAGGTATGTTCATTTGCAAGTTGTCTTCAAGATCTTCTGGTGAAGATGAGTAAAGGGTGGAAGCTTTATCTGTATCACAGAGAGTTGCCTGAAATGTCAGAGACCAGAGATCCTTTTACGAAAGTTTATGTTAAAGGGCAAGAGACCAGAGATCCTTTTACGAAAGTTTATGTCAAAGGGCAAGTAAACCAAGGAAGGAGGAGGACCTTGACAGTGCAGAGATCCTCAACATTCTCGGCTCACAGCACCCTTTGCATGTCAGTAATTTTTCACACACACACACACATACACACATTGGGTACGTGCACACACATGTTTATGAAATAGTTTGATTAAATCCATATAAGTTAATATGTAATTATGTCCTAAAAGAAAATAGAATGTCTTAATTTTATTCTTCAATGACCGTAGTTACTTCCTAATCTGTCCTAATGGGCTATTTGTCTCTTGTCAATACACAACTCTTCCAACTTTGGGTAAAGATTGTTGTTTCATGTCATTGAGTCAATTCTGATTCATAAGACCTTCTATAATAGGCTAGAATGGCCCCATAAGGTTTTCCAGTGTAAGCTTTACCAGAAAGTCTTTTCTCCTATAGAACACCTGAGAGAACGGAATCACTGAACTTTTGTTTAGTAGCCAACAGTTTAGCCAGTGTGCTACCAGGACTCCTTTGTATCACAGCAACAACAGAAAGCTCAATTTTACAAAGGTCTGATGTATTAAAATGAATGTGACAAAACATCTAGAGTTAAAAATTATAACAATTTCTAAATTAAGGTAAATTAAATGAAAAGTAATATTATAAACTTTGCTTGCTGAAAATGAGGAGGCCTTGAAGCACTTGCTGCAGAAGGTTAAACACTGCAGCCTTTAGTTTGTATTGCATCTCAATGTCAAGAAAACAAAAATCTTCGACACTGGACTGATAGGGAGCATCGTGATGATAGAGAAAAGATTGAGACTGCCAATGATTTCATATTCCTGGATCCATAATCAATATACTTGGTACCAACAGACAGGAGACTTATAGCACTGGGAAGTCTCTAGTCAGTAACCTTTTCAAATTATTCAGCCATAATGATGTCATTTTGAGGACTAAGGTCCTCTTGATTCAGGTCATAGTCTCATCAGTCACTTGCTATGCAACTGAAAACTAGACAATGAATAAGGATGACAGGAAAAGAACTGATGTCTTTGAGCTGCAGTATTGGAGAAGAGTATTGAACTTCTTGTGTACGGCCAAAAGAACAAACAGATATGTCTTAGAGGAGTATACAAGCCAGAGTGCTCCTTGGAGGCAAAGGTGATGAAACTTTGTCTCACATACTTTGGGCATGTTGGTGGTGGTTGTTGTTGTTAAGTGCCGTTGAGTCGCTTGCAACTCATAGTCACCCTATGTACAACATCCCTGAACTCTGCTCTGTCCTCTGCCAATCACACCATCTCCGACACCCATCCCAATTACCGCAGTCACTGAATCAATCCACCTCACAGAGGGCCTTACCCTTCTGCGCTATCCCTTCACCCTCCCAAGCATGATGTCTCTTTCCAAGGACCTGTCCCTCCTTACAACATGTCCAAAGTATGTTAGACAGAGCCTCAGAATCCTTGCCTCCAAGGAGCCAGCCAGTTTAACCCTTTCCAGAATGAATCTGTTTGTTTTCCTAGCAGTCCATGGTATTCTCAATACTCTTCTCCAGCACCACAGCTCAAAGTCATCAATTCTCCTTCTTTTCTCCTTGGTCATTGTCCAACTCTCTGATGCATAACAAGTGATTGCAAAGACCATGGCCTGTATCAGATGCACCTTAGTCTCCAGAGAGACACCATTGCTCTTCAGTACTTTGGAGAGGTCCCTAACAGCAGACTTTCCCATGGCAATGCACCTTTTAATTTCCTGGCTACTGGAGAGATTATTTCTTGGACAGGGATGTCATGCTTCAGAATGTAGAAGACAGCAAAAAAGTAGAAGAATGCTTGATCAAGCCAGTTGACACAGTGACTGCGGCAATGGGCTTGAGTGTGTCAGAGACTGTGAGGATGACACAGGACAGAAAATCAATTGTTTATGAGATCATCATGAGTTGTACTCGTAGCAACACCTAACAACAACAGTGTTAAAAAATGATAACTACCTTCAGTTAGTAGTTTGCCGAGTGTCTGGTACATGTTAAATATTGGTGTTTTTCTTGAAATTTTAAGATATCCTATAACCCCACTATATATTTGCTGTGGTCACCTCAATAGAGAGTTTAGAAACTTTGGTCTCACATAACTCACAACCAAGAAGAAGCAATAGGGCTTGTCCAGTCTGCTTCTAACTTTCCCTCTGCCCCAGGCCTAAGGTGAAGGTGTTCCCCCTCACACACACAATTTGTTGAGCTTTCTGATTCCATGGGTTCACGTAAATTCAGACTGCACATCAATGACTTCCCTTACTTAGTGTTACCAAGGTGATTCTGACTCCCAAATGTGTCAAAGGTAAACTGGGCTCCACAGGGCTTCATGGACTAATTTCTCAGAAGTCGATCAGCAGATCTTTTGCAAAAGCACCTCTGGATAGATTTAAACTTCTAGACTTTTAGAGAGCAGCCACACTGACCATTGGTTCCACCCAGACACTCCCATTATCAACAAATAACCCTGAATTGTGACCTCTGTACCCTCCATCTCCACTCCACTTTTCTATCAGCTGGCTCTAACATAGATCACGTGGAATTCCCCCCGACCTCTCGCCCCAGCATAATTTTGCAAAAGTACAATATGGAGAGTACAGTGTGGTTGGGGACTCAAGTTACTAAGATAAACATAATTTCTAGGAATGAAGGCCCACAATCCATATTTGACATTTTGCAGGATAATATTATTCTTTCATTGGCACAAATTAGAGGGAAATAAAATATTTTTAACATCCTTTCTATTCTCTGCCCCCATCTCACGCAGATCTTATAGAAGTAACATTACTTCTGAGCCAAAGATGAGCACATTGGTAGTGAAGAAAGGAACTTAAGATGGAAATCGGCAATGCAATTCCCCAGTTGAGGGGCTTAGGGACTAATTAAGAATAGTTTAAATGCAGGGGAAGGGAGGAGGGGGTAGGAGGAGCTATTTTGAACCTAGTGGAATTAAATGCTGTGGCCAATTGCTTTTTCTAGATTTACATTTCTGAAGATTTTGGTAGATCTTCATGTCACCATTTGGCTGTCAGTGATGTGATGTCCTCCTGTGAAGGACCAGGGTTTCAACACTTTCTGTCAAGTTTTTTTATTCAAGGAAGGGACCCTCTTTCAGCCACAAATGGGTGTGTGGAGCAGGTGGGAATTGTGGTTGAAGAGTTGGGAAACCCTAAATCTCTTTTCATCAGATCTGAATGTTGGTGGCAATGCAGAAATGCATTGAAGTGTTTCTAACAAAGCTACCCTCCCTGCCTGGCATTCAGAGGGGGAAAGAGGGTATTTTGCACCATGACAACAGGTGACCTCTATTTGGAGTTGTCAACAAACATTAATAGACCTTCTAAAACACATACACTCTAATGTAAGGGATTGGTGGCCTGAAGGGAGGGCCGGGTATTCAGCAGCACTAAGGCAGCTCTTACAGGATGTCAGCAGACAGTGGTTAATTGGTAATGATTAGGGCTGTCTTGAAAGCTGATTCCTCGAGTTTGGTGAACACATAATTGTTGTATGTAACCCAGAGCGGCATTGCTCTTTCATCTATATGAAGAGATCAGAAAAGAGAGATTTACGGCTTAGGTTGCCCCAAGCCACGCATAGCAGGCTTAATTTCCCTTTCCAAGGGAATTTGAAGACCGTTGTTGTGACTAGTTCTGCATGGCTTATGTGGTATGTTGAGGTCACCTGCGAGTTTTTGTTAAATGATTGATTGACTGAAATTAATTATTCTGTCAGAGCTGTAATGGAGGTAAGATGGAGGACACTGATAAATACAAAAGCTAAAGCGATTCTCATAAATGCACTTATGTCTCTTTCTATTGAAATAAATCAGGCAGAAGACATATATCCTAGCTGGTGTTGGGTATCCTCTTCCCGTTTCCCTTCATTGCCCTGAGCTGTTTTCTTTCGAAATCTGAAGCTTTGAAATGAGTGGTCATTTATTCACCTACAACTGTTGGACATTTGAATCCTTTGTCACTTCATTCCTTCTAACTTATCCCCAAACACCTTTGCCACTGATAAGAGGCCAGTTTCATTGACCAACTTAGATTAAATCAAGAGAATTCAGAGTCGCCTTTAAGCTAATGGTGAACAAGTTAGGGAATGTGGCAGGTGATTGGGAGAAAGAGACAGGCAGGTGTTTGCTTCTAAATGTCAGATTTCTAAACTGTGGAAACTACTCAGTGAGGGCACTTTAAGAAAAGCAGAGAACACTGGCTGTTTGGCGACAGGCTGTCTCAGGTTTGGGCTCTCAAATCCCATGAAAGTATTCTAGTGGCTAGTTTAAAGAAATACCAAGATGATTCTTTGAAAAGGCACAAGGTTATTCATCAAAGATGTATCCAAGTTACTGCCACATTATTGGAAATAAAGGCTAAAAAGTACAACATTCTACATGGACTCTGAGCAGCAGCACATAGCTGCAGGACCTCTTCTGAAGTGGCCCGAACCAAGCCTGTCACTGTCCACTCAATTTCTCTTCATGGTGCCCTCAGCTGTTACAGAGCCATGGGGTTTTCTTGACAATAACCTTTATGGAAGCAATTATCAGGATTTTATAAAACTGGCTATCTTGAAAAATTAACATTTTTAGTGAATATTTTTTCCATCACAACTTCTTTTGTGCAATAATTTTAATGCCTATATCATCATTTTTCTGTAGGTTTTTCTCATGATTTATACTTATGTTTGCTAACAGTCCAATTTTGTAAGAATATTCTTCCACAGTGTGTTTATATGGGTTCTAATTACCAGTGTTAGTAGTTGAGGGCAAACCATTTGAAATAGATTTCAAAAGAAATTGAAAGTGCCAAGAAGAACTTAACTAGCAAATAGGCCAAGATTCAGATTTAACAACATATGACCTAAAAGTATGTCTCTTGTGTTATCTGTACTTGGGGTAAAATATGTCACTTAGGGCCATCTCATCCTTCAGGGAAGTGGATGTGTTGTCCATGCCAAGGCCAAAGCTGGATGTTTGAATGAATGTTTGTACTGGAGTGTCATTTCAGCTGTCATTTTGTCTTTTGAGTTTTTACCCTTTCCTCGTCATCAAGGATGCTTGTTTAATATGAAGATTCCTGGAATGTATCCCTTGAGTCTGACTCTTTGACCATAGGCCACAGAGCAATTTTGATTAAAAAAACCACACACACACACACACAAAACAAAAACAACAACCAACAACACAACAAAATAAGTTCCAAATTACTCCTGTTGCCCTCAGTTATCAAGTACCCACATATGACAAATGATAAAATTAAGACCCAAGAGAAGAAATGGTAACACTTCATCTGTGGTCAGCCTCCTCAAAGGACTGTTAACCAGTGGGACACATGGGCATTGCTTGGACTTGAGACGCTTGTCTGTCAAGATAGCATAGTCATTTCAATACCAGTCATCTTGAGGTATCCTATGTATTGAATACATGCCCTCTGAGCATCTTAGAAAATGAAATGGTTGAAATAGGAGGGGTCTTGAACATTTCTATTTCCTAATAATGATTAAAATGTCATTGCCTGGATGTGAGTGAAGCATGAGCACAGTATTCATTGAACTTGCAATAAATTGAGTTAAGAGACATTCTATTGTGATGGGAAATATAAAAAATCCATTGCAAGTAATTTCTTAAAAGAATAAGGCTAATTTGGCATTCATCATACCCATTCCAGGTAGGAGGGATGGAATCCCTTTCTAGTCTGTGAACCTTTGATTTAGGTAGAGCTCTGACTTGCACCAATCCAAATACGATGCTTCATGGGATTAAATTTATGACGTGAAAATGTATGTGCACACCCCATCACTTTGTGATCTCTGTGACCCATAGTGCTTTATAGTATATTTAGAAGCAAATTAAGGATTTTATAAAATATTTTTTAAAGTACTCCTTGCCCTCTTTTTAAACATTTATGGCATCTGCATTTGTCTTGTAAAATGTTATGGAAAGTGCTCATCACTGAACTAGGACTAGGTTGCATAAATATTTACTTGTAGATATGAATGTGTTTCTTGACGTTCTGCACATGCCGGAGTTTCCTTCACTGTACTTTCAAAGCCAGGTCTATCAGCGGCAAAGCAGAAGATAGAAGGAACAGTGAGCCAGGACAGATGTATTCCTGCTACTGAAGGCAAGAGTGGTATGTTAGAATATTAGTTCTATTTTTTTTTAATGAATAGTTAGGGTAACTTTATTTCTCCCCCCCTCCCCAGTGTTTGTGTGTATGATCAATGACTTATTCATAGCAAATATAGTTCTATTCTTAAGATCAAACAAATCGTTGATTTGGACACTATTTTCTATTGTCATCTTAAATAATAATCAGGTTCCTTGCTTAGTGTCTCTTGTGATGGTTTTGATAGTTTATGTCTGGAAAACTATAATATTTTTAAGGGAGAGAATGGTTACACAGACAATTGGTTGGTTTCTTATAGATAAAGAAGGTTTCCCCAGAAATGCAACTGGGGATTCCTTGGCCCTTTCAGAATATTTGGGGGTTTTGGCATTAAAAAGTATTATTGTGCTGCTTCTGCCTCTACTATTGTGAACAACACTTCAATAAACGGATGTGCATCCATCTATTTGTGTGATAGCTCTGATTTCTTTGGGGTATATTCCAAGTAATGAGACAGCTAGATCAAATGGTATTTCCATCTTCAGCTTTTTGAGTACGTACTAGGCTGCTTTCCTTAGTGGTTGTGACATTTCACATTCCCAGCAGCAGTGTGTGAGAGTTCCAGTTCCTCCACATCCTCACCAGCATATTTTTTATTGTCCTGTTGAACTTTGCTAGTATCCATCAATAAATGGATAGAGAAGCTATGATATAGCCACAAAAATGGAATGTTATGCAGCACTGAAAAAGAACGAACTAATAAAACACAACAAAGCATGCATGAATCTATAAGATGTTATGCTGAATGAAATGTGTCAATGACTAACGGACTAATACTGCATAAGACTACTGTTATAATTATAGGATGGCTATAGGGGCATTCAGAGAGCAGGAACAGAATGGATAGATAGTGAACACAGCATTGAAATAGGTGAGGGGAAGGACAATCCGATAGGAGTGGACAATCAGACATTCTGTGTATGACAATTACAATTAAAAATTTAAAACAGGACAAGCATTTTACAGTGAATTGGAGGTGAGCGAGGGAGGAAAGGATGTACGAATGAATGAATTAAAACCATTCTCTTTGTAAACTTTCACTAAAATCACAATAAAAAAATAAAGCTCAACACAAAAGAAAAAATACTAATGTATTTTAATTCAACATGTACTAAGGGGTGCTAGGAAAGGAAAGGTTGAGTTATGATGATTATACCTGTATTTTGTCTGCAGTTTTAGTAGCAGCTCCACCTTATGTGGCAAGATGTTGAACCTACAACCATGAACCAGACATAAGGAAAGAGGTAGACTTTGCAGTCATTTGACAAAATTATATTGAGATCTGTGTGGCTGTGACCTGTCATTGAGTAAGGTCCCAACCCATAGCCACTTCAGGCACAATGCTACAAAATACTACCAGGGCCAATGCCTTATGTCTACTTGGTGCAGATTGGACTATAACCAGCCATTAAGTTTTAATAGCTGGTTTTCAAAATTAGATTTCCAAGGCTTTCTGTGGCCAGTTTAACCTAGAAATGCCACTGTAACCCATTCGGAGTCACAGCAACACGCAAACCCCCCCCCCCAAAAGGAATGATGACTACACATCAGGTAAATGGGCAAGGGATGGGACTCAGGTCACCCACAGGAAAGACGGGAATTCTATTATAAAATCTACACGGAGAGCTAAATACACAATGACTGGGCCACATCATACAACATACCCATAAGAATTCAGGGTGCTTGAAGTAGGAGGAGCTAAGTTCTACCTGAGGTGTCCAGATGAATGAGGAGGCAGATACTCTTGTCTAGCTTAAAACATTTACTTGCTTCAACTTGTACTTGATATTTTGGTGATGGACGAATGAGGCTGGGCATTCAACAGTATAGTGACTTGAGAGGGTGTGACATGTGAGAAAATCAGAGGAATTTAGTACTAATGTGCTTCAGATATAAGGAGCATGGGGTTACTGCTGGGCTAAAAGGTCTGAAAGGTGTGTGGGGGCCAGGGCTTAAAGGATTTTGTGTCTGAGGTTAGAGTGTATATTTCAGTTTTTTGCAGGGGGAAATCATAGAACATCTTTGAATGGGACAAGGACAGGATCCAATTTCTGTTTTAGAAAGAAGCCTTTGAAGTTGGCAGTGTCCACACTTCATCTCAAACTCCTGGAAAGTGGAGAGAGAAGTCTGCGGTCTGTAACTCTCCTCTTTTCTTACTATGTGGTTCCATTAACTTGTCATCACGGGGCAGTCAGAGCTACCTGGACTCTGGTATTGTTTGAATATCCACAGATAGGATGAAGAGAGCAAACAATGAAGAATAGAAAACTGAGGTAATCAATGGAATTATGAGCTTGATTTTCACTAGAGTCAAATGTCCAGAAGCATTATCATGTCTCAAGTGTTTGATAATACTTATGATGCATACAGGAATCCTGTAAGGTATACGATCTGATGCTAGGTATATCAGACTAGGCCTTTTATTTGTGTAAAAGAAAGAAAACTCAAACTCATTGCTGTCCAGTAGAGCCTGACTCAGTCAGACTCCTTTGGGTTTCCTTTCAAACAACCAGAGATGTGTGACCTGTGAGTTAACAACACAACTCACTATGGATGAAGCCACCAGAACTCTTAGCTTATAAAACAAGAGACAAACCAATTGCTGTTGATTCCAACTCATTATGACCCACCATTGAGTTTCCTAGACTAAATCTTCATGAGAGGAAACTTCTAACCATTTGTCCAGTGCAACAGCTGGTGAATTTGAATGGCTAAACTTCCAATTAATAATGTATACAACCAGAACTCCCTTTTTAGCATATGAGCCATGGAAAACAGGAGGGCTTGTTGCCTTAAATGCGTAAGTAATTTATTGGAGATGATCTAGCTACTATGTTAATATGTCCCTGTAGATCCAGAATAAATCAAACATCTGTAGAAGGCATATATTCATCATACAGAATGTTTTATTCTAATTCCCTAATGGGTTTTGTATAGAAAAAGGAGCTCCTTAAAGAAAGACAAAAAATCTGTCAGTTAAATAAAGCTCAAGCTTCCTAGCTTTGAAGAGCCTAACCTTTTAATATACTAACTCCTTCAAAATAAATTGCCTTTGAATTAGAAATGACTCTTACTTAACCCTCCAGTAAGTTTTCAGAGGCTATAAACCTCGTAAGAGGAGATGATTGCCTATGTTTCTCCTAAGGAGTAGCTAATGGATTTGAACTGAGGAAGAGGTGCTGTCTTTGAGTTAACACAGCAATTCCCTATGGACTATACCTTCAGGGGTCTCTGGATACACTGAAGTACAGTATGACTATCCAGAAGGAAGTTAAGATCTGACCTAATTTCTCAAATGTTTATTTGTGCAAATTACAGTCAGTGTATTTTGTAAAACTGTTATTTCTTAGAGGGAGCTCTGGTGGCCTAGTGGCAAGGAGCTGCGCTGCAATCCTGAAGGCGCATAGTTCGAATCCACCAACTGCTCTGTGGGAGTAAGATGTGCAGTCTCCTCCCCTGCAATTAACTGCCCCTGAAAACCCTCCAATTTGATGGTACACAAACCAATAAGTGCTTCCTAGAATGCTCTTTGGCTAAGCCACTCTTAATACTTTTTTAAGAGACCTTCCTAATCGAGTCAAATTCTTCCCATCAAATGTTGAGCCTACTCAAGTCCCTAAACTGCCAGTGATAAGGAGTGAAAAACAAGTCATTTAAAATTAAAATATGTCTCCCACTAATTATTTGGCATCCTGTTTCTGAAAAAAAAATGCATTCCTCCTGGTCTAACTGGTCAGTTTCACAAAGACACAGCCCTAGGCTCTGGTGGGCAGCAAGGCATCTATTCAGAAAGTGCCAGCAAAATGCACCTCTTCTTGACCTTGGACCATTAAAGTCACAAAGCCATTAAAGCAGGGACCAGGGCATTCTGAAGAGCTGTGACTAGGCATAATGTGCCTTTCGAGGGTGACCACTCATTTGTCCATATAATTAGCACTCAGCACCTTTGACTGCCCTATACATCTTAAAAAAAAAATAAAAATTAAGCAAGTAGAGGCCTTCAGTGCTTGGATTATAGAACTCAGGTGAAAACTGAGGCCTGCTCTTATATTTATGAAGGTTTCCCCTTTCCAGTACATCTTGCCCATTTCCTCAGCTGTGTTCTCTGTAATGCCTGCCACAAAGAACCTCATAAATTTAGTATTTGCAGCTATAAGTTTGTCATTCTTTTCTTGAAATAAGATCAGGGCTCTATTATAAAACAGCAGAAGGCTGAATGTGAGAGCAGCCAACATATTGTTGACTGATTCATCTGGGGCATTTAGTTTTTCAAAATGGAAAAACAAAATAGGGTCTAAAAAGCAAACACAGTAAATTAAAGGAATGTTATTCTATGCATCGAACAGCTGTTTTAATACTTGCTCCATGGGGTCATATGACTGACCTGCTTCTTTTAGAATAAAATATGTCTTCCTTTAAGGTTATTATTAAAGACACATGGAGACATTTACTTTGGTCTTCCTGTCAGCATTTCCCCACTTAAAAAAAAAGTGTATTTGGTTTAGATCCATTATTTGAATGGAAATGATAGTGAGTTTGTCCATGTAATTATAATTAATGTTTAACTAAGTGGGCCTTGCCATTGTTGGCCCAAGGCAAGGCATGAGTTATAAAAAATTGCATTGGGATAGCTGTTTTCTTTTAAGTACACAGCTCTCTTTTGCAAACTAGAAAAATGAATTAACAGGAAGTGAAAGATTTAGTGTCGACATGAGCTGGGTCACAGTTATTCACCAAGAGGAGAAAACTCCACGATGACCCTCTCTGCTGGTTGGGGCCTCATTGTTCCACACCTTCAACAAACACGGAAATATTTAGGTTAGTACCTGAGCTGAGCACTGCAGAGGTAAAAGAGGAAAGTGATCCCATAGTAGCAGAATTAAAATTTCTATTCGTTTTAAACTCTGGACCAAATATCATCTAAACTTAACAAGTCCCAGAAAGACTAAGTGGTGATACAAAAGTCCACACTTTGTGGTCCTTCTTCAGAGTTCTCTACATATAATACCTCTTTCATTGTCATTGTTTGGTACCCAGAATTGAGCAAGTGTTATCAAGTGACCATTTAAAACAGGGTAAAATATTGAGCTAGTTGCCCCTTCTAGCCCATATCCTATGCCCTGATGATTGTGAATTACTCAGCCAACCTTCTCTCTATGAACTCTGTAAGGCAAAGGCCAATTCTATTTCAGAAATGTGCAAATGCATAAGAAATACTTGTTGGATATATTAATGGTAAACTCAGTGACTGATCTCTTCATATTCTAATTAAGGGCAGGAATTCCTTCTAAGGGATGAGTCCCTTCTATGTGTTATTTACCTTAGAGAAGAGTCCGTTGTTTGGCTGAAAGTTAAGACATGGGAGGGAGTTTGGTTCTAGGTTCATTGAGGAAGGTTCATTGTTTCTGGGGTTTCACCAATCTCTATCAGACCACTAAACCTGGCAATTTTTATGTCTTTGAGTTTTGTTCCATGTTTCCTCCACTCTGTGAAAGACCTACTATGATTCCTTTTACAACAGTATGCAGTGGTAGCTGGGTACCATGTAGTTCTTCTGGACCTGGAAGTTGAGATTTGCATGATTCATAGTCCTCTGAGCAAATGATTTCTACATGTCTTTGTTTTTCTTCATTCTTCTGAGCAGGGAGGAGCCAATAGTTGCATCTTAGATGTTTTCTTCTTGTTGCTCTGTGTGATCAGATCAGAACTGACTATTCATAAGTTACTTTGTTGCTTCGCACCAAAGTGAGGTATAAAAACATTGACTTTGTGGGCTATGTTATGCTAATTGCCTTGATGCCTTTTTCTTGTTGAAGTGTTAGGACTTTCCATAAATTTTAGAAATTAGTCCATTGCTCAAGATTTTATTGCTTCCCCCCCCTTTATAAGTATCTTTTCATATGCATAAGGATTAAAGTAGCCAAAGACAAATCCACCAGTTACTGCATGTGCAGTTCAAATCCACCAGTTACTGTATGTGAGTACAATGGGCATTTACCTCCCATGCAATCTACTGCCTCTAAAATGACATTGGAGGTCAGCTATGAGTTGGTTCAGATTCAACAGCACACAACAACAACAATGGATTAATATGGACTACAACTCAACGTCAAGTAAACAAAAATCCTTACCACTAGGCCAATATGCAACATCATGATAGATGGGGGAAAAATTGAACTTGTCAACTATTTCTTCTTGCTTATATCCACAATCAACACCCTTGATACCAGCAGTAATGAACTCAACAGATGTGTTTCATTGGATAAATCTACTATCAAAGACGTCTCCAAAGTACTAAAGTGCAAAAATAACAGTTCAAAGACTAAGGTGTCTCTGACTCAAGCAAAGATCTTTTCAATTAATTGCACATCTGAACGTTGGACAGTGAATGACAGGAGAATTGATGTCTTTGAGTTGTGGTGTTGGGGAAGAAAGACTGTTGAATATCCCATAGACAGCCAAAAGAACAAACAAATATATCTTAGAAAAGGTGCAGCCAGGGTGCTCCATAGAAGCAAGAAGTTGAAATGCTGTCTCATGTACTTTGTGCATGTTTTTTTTTTGGGGGTGAGGGGGTGGTCCTTGGAACAAAACATTGTACTTGAAAAGGTGAAGGGTCATTGTACAAGAGGAAGACCCTCATAAAGATGCATTGTTACAGTGACTGTCATAATGGACTCAAGGGTGTCAGATTGGATGATGGTGGCACAGGATAGGGGAGGTCTCAGATCCATTGTTTATAGGGTTGCTGCAAGTTGTAATCAACTAGACAGCACATGTCACCTAGTTTATCCTCTTGGAGTCCCTAAATGTGCCCTAACTTTTACTTTAATGGCCTTTGTAGGTTTAAGTTTCACAAATAGTTTTTTATCCATGTAGAGTTAGTTTTTTTATGTGGTATGAAGTATGATTTTTTATTCCGTTTTCTGCAAATTATCAGTTTTGCTAGCCACATTTATTAAAGAGGCTGTCTTCTCCCCCCCTTTCCTAATGGATTTCATTTCTTTGTCAAAAATCAGCTTTCTGTAGGTAGATGAATTTATTTCTGAACTTTCAGTTCTTTTCCATTGGAATGTATGTCTCTCACTGTAGCAGTTTTAAGTTGTTTTCACTAGTAGAGTAGGTGTTGAGACAATGAAAGGGAAGGCCTTTTTACTTCATTTTTCTTCTTCAGTAGTGATTAGCTCTTCTAGTTCTCTATATTTCACATATAAAGCTGATGATTATTATTTCTCTTCTTCTAAAATTGTAATGGTATCTTGTCCAGGATTGCCTTTTATGTACAGATTAGATTTAGGCATTTTGACATTTTCATAGTATTAAGTCTGAGATTTTTTTTTTATGTTGATCTTGTACATTGCCATTTCACTGAATTATTGACCTAAATGCAGTAATTTTCTTGCTGAATTGTTGAGATTTTCCCTCTATAAGATTGTATCATTTAGAAGTAGAGATAGTTGTACATCCCTTTTTCCAATTTGGATGCCATTTATTTTTGGTTTTGGGTTTAGTTTCTTTAAATTTTTTAGTTGTTGGTTTTCTGTTTTGTTTTTGTTTCCTTTTGGGAACAGAGAGAAAGAATCAGTAGTTGGAAAACATGGACTTGGTGAGAGAAATGCAGTTGGAGATAGAATGATTGAATTTTGCACAATCAATGACCTATTCATTGCAAATACGTTTTATAAGAAACATAAATACAGGTTATACACATGGATTTCACCTGATGGTATGCATAGGAATCAGATCGATTACATCTGTGGAAAAAAGCTCTGGAGAAGCTCAATATCAGCTGTGAAAACTAGGCCAGGAGCTGATTGTGGAACAGATCACAAACTACTCATATGCAAGTTCAAGCTGAAACTGAGGAAAATTAAACCCAATGCACAAGAGCTAAAATATGACTTTGAGTCTATCCCACCTGAATTTCAAAACTATCTCAGGAATAGGTATGAGGCCTTGAACACTAATGAGGGAAGACCTGATGAGTTGTGGGAGGATGTAAAATGTATCTTCCAGGAAGACTGCAAATGGTAATTACAAAGACAGAAGAGGAAGAAAAGACCAAAATGGATGTCAGAAAAAACTCTGAAGATTGCACTGGAGCGTAGAGAAGCCAAAGAACAAGGAAGAATTCAAGATACTAAAGAGCTGAACAGAAGATTCCAACGGGCAGCACGGGATGACAAAGCAAAATGTTACAATGAAATATGCAAGGAGCTGGAGTCAGAAAATCAAAAGGGCCAAACTCGCTCAGCATTTCTTAAGCTCAAGGAACTGAAGAACAAATTCAGACCTCGAGTTGCTATAATCAAGGATGCTTTAGGCAGAATATTAAATAATCCAGGAAGTATTAAAAGAAGATAGAAAGAATATACTGAGTCACTGTATC
>NW_006399808.1:5869168-5872707 GCF_000299155.1 Elephantulus edwardii | reverse complement strand
ACTGGAACAGCACATCAGCAGAGAACTGCCAGAAGTCCAGGATGGGTCTAGAAGGGGTCATGGTACTAGGCATATTGTAGCTGATGTTAGATGTATCTTAGCTGAAAGCAGGGAATATCAGAAGAATGTCTATCTGTGTTTCATTGATTATGCAAAGGCGTTTGACTGTGTAGATCATAACAAACGGTGGCTGACTCTGAGAAGAATGGGAATCCCAGAACACTTGATCATGCTAATGTGAAACCTATACTTGGACCAAGAGGCAGTTGTCAAAACAGAGCAAGAAAACACTGTATGGTTCAAAATTCGGAAAGGCGTATGCCAGGGATGTGTCCTGTCTCCATACCTTTTCAACCTGTATGCAGAACAGATTATTCAGGAGGCTGGGCTCTATGAGGAGAAGTGTGGCGTCAGGATTGGTAGAAGATCTATTAACAATCTGCCTTATGCAGATGACACAACCCTGCTTGCTGGAACTGAAGAGGACCTGAAATGCTTGCTGCAGAGGGTCAAGGACTGCAGCCTTCAGTATGGATTGAAGCTCAATGTCAAGAAGACAAAGATTCTCACCACTGGACCAACTGGCAGCATCAGGATGGATGGTGAAGAGATTGAGACTGTTAACAACTTTAGTCTGCTTGGTTCCACAGTCAACACTCTTGGCACCAGTAGCTAGGAAATCAAAAAGCCTATTGTGATGGGAAAGTCTGCTGTTAGGGACCTCTCCGGGTTTCTGAAGAGCAATGGTGTCACTCTGGGGACTAAGGTGCATCTGATACAGGCTATGGTCTTTGCAATCACTTGTTACGCATCAGAGAGCTGGATAATGACTAAGGAGGATGGAAGGAGAATTGATGCCTTTGAGCTGTGGTGCTGGAGAAGAGGATTGGATGTACCATGGACTGCCAAGAAAACAAACAGATTCATCCGGAGAGGGTTAAACTAGGCTACTCCTTGGAGGCAAGGATTCTGAGGCTTCGTCTGACACACTTTGTACATGTTGTGAGGAGAGAGAGGTGTTGGAGAGGGACATGATGCTTGGGAGGGTGGAGGGACGGCGCAGAAGAGAAAGACCCTCTATTAGGTGGACTGATTCAGTGACTGGGGTAATCGGGAGGGGTGTGTCAGAGGCAGTGAGAATGGCACGGGATAGAGTAGGGTTTAGGGCTGTTGTATATAGGGTCGCTATGAGTCAAAGTGACTCGACAGCACATAACAACAACAACTGCTATCGGTAAGGATTATCAATACAATATGTAATAGGAGGTGACAAATGGTGTCCTTATGTTGTTTCTTTTCAGAAGGAGAATGCTTTTTATCACCATGGGGACTATGGCTGTTGATTTTGTGTTTGTGTTCTTAACTGTGCTGAGGAATTACTCTTCTGTTCCTATTTTATTTAGTGTTTTCATCAGGATGAGATGTTTAATATTTATCAAATGTCTTTTCCACACTGATTGTAATGATTACATGGTCCTCTTCTTGTTTTATTTATGTGGAGGCTGACTACTTTCAAATTGTTGCTGTAGTTGAGGACTGAATAGCCCACGGACTAGCAAAAGACTAAATAGATATGTCTTTAAAAAGGTGCAGTCAGAATGTTCCTTAAAGGCAAGATGATGAAGCTTTGTTTATCATACTTTGGACTTGTTACCACTAGAAACATCAAGGAGAAGACCTTGGAAAGAGACATCAAGGAAAATGGAGGGTCAGTGAAGGAAAGGAAGACTCCAAAGAGATAGATTGACATGGTGACTGCAGCAGTGGAATCAAGTGTGTCAGAGTTGATGAAGATGGCACAGGAAAGAATAGGGTTCAGGTCTGTTGTTCATAGGGTCACTATGAGTAGTACTCAACTCATTGAGGCCTACTAACAACAAGAAAACTACTTTCAGGCGTCATTTCTACAGTTTATTACTTATGTGGTGACTTCTTTATAATATGTTGGCATCTTTGCATACACGGTATGAATCATACTTGACCATCATATATACTTTTTTAATATATATTATATTGGTTTCCATTTGCTAGGACTTAGCAGAAAGATTTTGGGTCTATGTTCACAAGGAATGTTGCTGTCTTTGTTAGGTACTGTCAAGTCAAGCATGACTCGTAGCAACCTTAGAAACAGTGGAACTGAACCTTGTCCTGCTGAACCATTCTCACCATTACTGATATTTTTTCAGCCCATTGTTAGAGTCACTGTTTTGTTAAGCCACTTCCATGAAAGTCTTCCTCTCTTTCACTGACCCCTCCACCTTTCCAAATGTGATGTCTTTTTATAAGATCTGGCCTCTCTTAACAACATGCCCGAAGTATGGGAGATGAAGCTCTGTTATTTTTGCCTCTAAGGAACACCTCTTGCTACCTTTTCTTGAAGACATACATGTTTGTTTTCTTCGCATCCAAGGAATATTCAGTACTCTTCTCCAGTACCACAACTCAAAGGCATTGATTCTGATTCTGTTATCCTTATTTGTTGTCTAACTTCAGATGCATAGTCTGTAATTGAAAAGACCATGACTTGAATCAGGTGTATCTCAGTCTTTAAGGTAGCATCATTGCTTCTTAGAACTTTGGAGAGGTCCTGAAAGAAGACTTTCCCAATGCAGGATGTCTTTTGATTTCTTGACTGCTTGTACTTAGGATGTTGGTTGTGTATCCAAGAAGATTAAATAGTTGACAACTTCATTTTCTCCATCTCTCATGATTTTGTCTCTTGGCCTAGTGGTGAGGATTTTTGTTTTCTTAATGTTAAGATGTAATCCAAATTGATATTCTGCAGCAAATGTTTCAAGTTCTCTTTACTTTCAGCAAGCAAGGCTATGTTATCAGCATAACAAATGTTAATTAGTCTTCCTCTGATCCTGATGTCATCTTGCTCTTCGTAAAGTTCATCTTCTCAAGTGATTTGTTCAGCATACATATTGAATAGGTATAGAGAGAGGACACAACTCTGATGCACATCTTTTCTCATCTTAAGCCATGAAGCATTCCTTGGCTTTGTTTACACATCAATCTCTTGGTCTAGCTATGGGTTTCACATGAGCATAGTTAAGTGTTCTGGGATTCCCATTCTTATCAATGTTAGTCATAGTTTATTATGATTCTCACAGTGCAAGACCATTGCATAGTCAGTGAAACACTAAACATGTTTCTGGTGTTCTATATTTTCAGTTTTAATCTATCTGACTCTAGTAATGACTAATCAGCACTAAGTCCACAATGACACAAGTCCAGCCTCAGGTGGAGCTGGAGCAAGACCTACAGAAGTAACTTAGTAACTACACCTGAAGGGTAGATATGGAGGACATTCCCTTCTTTTATCTCCAAAATAATATAAGAAACAAGGGATAAATTATACCTGTCACCAGCCAGCTGCTGCCATGGGGGTCATTGCAGTCCTGGGTTCCTGTGCAGATGGTGGCAGATCCATTCACAATCACTGCTCCATATTTAATGTTTCCCTTCAGTTTCTCCCTTCAATATATTTTGGTTTCCTACCAAAAGCAATCTACATGTTCAATGCAATCCTAATA
>NW_006399808.1:5857448-5869068 GCF_000299155.1 Elephantulus edwardii | reverse complement strand
TGGAGAGGAAAGAGGCCCCAAATAAAGCATTCCTAAAAAACAAACAATGAAGTGGGAGGTATAGCACTCTCTTACCTCAAAACCTACTACACAGTAGTAGTAACCCAAACAGCATGGTACTGGTAAAATTACAGGCGTATAGTCCAATGGAACAGAATTGAGACCCCAGAAATGGACCCAGCTATCTATGGTCAATTGATATTCGACAAGGAAATAAAACCTGTCAAATTGGAAAGTAACAACCTTCTCAACAAATGGTACTGCCAAAACTACTGTTAAGTGCAGAAAGCTAAAACAGGATCCACATCTCATACCATACACAAAAATCAACTCAATGTGGATCAAAGACCTGGGAGTAAAGCCCAAAATCATAAAGATCATCAGAGACAAACTAGGACGCACCTTAGATAGCCTAGTCTATGGTATATAGAGATGGTCAAATACAGCCATAAATGCATAATCTGGAGAGGCTAAAATTGATGGATGGGACCTTTTAAAGATTAAATGCTTGTGCACATTAGAAACTTTTTCCAACAGAGTCTACATTTGGCAATACCATCTCAGACAAGAGACTCATAATGAAACTTTACAGAATATTCCTAGGCCTCCAAAAGAAAAAGACTGATAACCCAATTTCAGAATAGGCAAAAGACATGTAAAGAATTTTCACAGAGGAAGATATTTGAATGGCCTACAGACACATGAAGAAATGCTCCAAATCACTAGTAATAAGAAAGATGTAAATCAAAACCAAAATGAGATACTATCTCACTCCAATAACAGTGGCTAAGTTTAACAGGACAGCAAGTAATAAATATTGGAGAGAATGTAGCAAGATAAGAACTCTTATACATTGTTGGTAGGATTGTAAAATGGTACAACCACTCTGGTGTTTGTTGGTTTTGTTGTTGTTCTGTTTTTTTAAAAAAAAATATTATACTTATTTATTTACAAAGTTTGAATACATTGTTTTTCACACTGGATCATTCCCATTTCCTTCATCCCCCTCCCATCAAATTGTGTGATCCTATGATTAACACTCCCCCATGCTCACCCCTCTGCTTCCACTCTCCCTTCCCCCCTTGGATCCTCATACTCATTCCACAATAATGGTTTTATTCAGTATTTGCCGTTATGGGACTGAGTTCACTCAGCAATAATGCTCTCCAGTTCCTCCTAAATTAGGTAGTAATTTACAAAATCATTGCTTCTGCATGATGCATAGGATTCCGTTGTGCGAATGTCCCATAATTTCTCACTACATTCGATTGTGTTTGGACATCTGAGATGTTTCCATGATCTTGCGATGGTGAATAACGCTGTTATGAACACTGGTGTATAAGTCTCCATTTGAGTCTCAGTTCTCATTTTCTCAGGGTATATTCCAAGCAGTGGAATAACTGGGTTATATGGAATTTCTATGTTGAGCCTTTTGAAGAAGTGCCAAACTACCTTCCAGAGTGGTTGTTTCATTGTACAATCCAACCAACAATGTATAAGAGTTCCTATCTTAGGGGGTTGTGTGCGTGTGGTTTTTGGTTTGGTGGTTGTTTTTTTTTAATTGAGAGAAAAGTGAAGACTTAAATCCAAGATCATGGCAAGACATTTGAAATTCATTGCCAGGACTGTGATGGTACAGGATGGCAACGTGGAAAGTGCATACAGGAGCCTGAACAGAATCCTCAGCATGGATGGGCTCGTTGAAGACATTAAGCGAAGGAGATACTATGAGAAGCCCTGCCGCAAGCGACAGCAGGAAAGCTATGAGACCTGCCGAAGGGTCTACAACATGGAAATGGCCAGAAAAATCAACTTCCTGATGTGAAAGAATCGGGCAGATCCATGGCAGGGCTGCTAAGGCAGTTTGTGTCTCCACTTGTTTTTTTCTTGCATCCATATTCTCTTATTATTCTCAACAATAAACTCAGTCACTTGTATGCAAGAAGACCTGCAGATACAGAGATAATCCGACTGGTCATCAATGGACGATGTCTTTTATTAAAGTGAAAGAGAAATTAAGTCAAAAAAGTAGTCTAGGAGCAATGAGGAAATAATCTAACATGTAGTAGAATATACCTACTGTTTCTTACATGTTATAGTAAAACTCAAAGCAAGATGTTATTAGTGAAGCATCTGTTACACTTTACAGAACCTCCCTCCTCCCCAAACCATTAGGTAAAGAGAAGGGGAAGCATATATATGGAATAAATTCTGAAACACCCCAAAAAAAAAAAAGAGTTCCTATCTTGCCACATCCTCTCCAGTATTTATTACTTGCTGTCCTATTAAACTTTGCCACTGCTACTGGAATGAGATGGTATCTCATTGTGGTTTTGGTTTGCATCTTTCTTAGTACCAGTGATTTGGAGCATTTCTTCATGGGATTCAAATATCTTCCTCTGTGAAAATTCCTTCCATGTCTTTTGCCTATTTTGTGATTGGGTTATCATTCTTTTTCTTGTGGAGGCCTAGGAATATTCTGCAAACTTTTGTTATGGAACTCTTGTCTGAGATGGTATTGCCCAATGTTTGTTCCCAGGTTGGTAGGTTGTCTTTTCACTCTGTTGAAAAAAGTTTCTAAAGTGTACAGACAATTAATCTTTAGAAGGTCCCATTTATCATTTTTTATGAATTTTTTTCAGTTAATTTCAATGAACATTTACAGATATTTTGGATTTCCGTTCATTCATTGTTGTACTTTTCTCCCCACCCAATTTTAGCCTTTCCAGATTGTGCATTTCTGGCTTTATTTGGCCATCTCTATATACCGAAGACTAGGCCATCTAAGGTTGATCCTAGTTTGTCTCTGATGATCTTTATGGTTTTGGGCTTTATCCCCAACTCTCTGAACCACATTTGATTTTTTTTTGTGTATGGTGTGATATGTTTCAGCTTTCTGCATGTAGCAGTCCAGTTTTGGCAGCACCATTTGTTGAGAAGGTTGTCATTTCCCCATTTGATTGGTTTTATTTCCTTGTCGAGTATCAGTTGACCATAGATAGCTGGATCTATTTCTGTGTTTTCAATTTTGTTCCATTTGTCTATTTGCCTGTTTTTGTACCAGTTCCATGCTGTTTTGGTGACTATCACTGTGAAGTAAAATGGTATAACCACTCTGGAAGACAGTCTAGCATTTTCTCAGAAAACTGAACATAGAAATTCCATATAACCCAGCTATTCCACTGCTTAGAATATATCCTGAGAAAATGAGAACTGAGGCACAAATGGAGGCTTGTACACCAATGTCTATAGCGGTGAACAGTCCACATAATTGCTGAGCAATGTTTATATCTACAAGCTCTCTCTGTACCTCCTCCTGAGTATGGGATAAACAATAACAAACAATATTATTCTCTTAACTGAAAAATAAAGGTGAGTAGGGAGCTGCTCCAATCACAGACTGAAATGAATATAATAACCGTTGTGAGTTGCTTTCTCCAGATTATGCATATGTTTATAAATTATCCTAGGTGTTCCTTTTCCTCGTTCCCTTTATTGTGGAATGTATTTCTTTAAAGTGACAGGTTTAATTTTTTTCCCCATTCTGTGCAGATTTCATGGATGATGTAGCTTAATAAATCAAACTGGTTTCCACCATTGTATCAAGACTCTTTAATCAGTTCTTTGAATTAATGCAATCAAACGGTTGAATTCTTACATTCATCTCTATATTTACGGCTCTGTTGTGCTTTATTATTGAATTGGAAGAGGAATATCTTCATTCACAGCCAAAATAAAATAAATCTAGGCAAGTTATCTAGTAAATTGATTAGGTTGTAGACTATAGTATGAGTGTAGGCGTGTGTGTGCTATATATGTGCATAAAATATAGAAGTCATTAGCATAGTTTTAATATTAAATTTCTTGTTGAGGGACTTCAGATTCTAGAGACCAGAATTTAACAGATTTTCCATGTTGCTTTTGTTTTACAAAATCTTTATTCCAGGGGTTCTCAGATACACTTAGGAAGCAGAACATTTGGAATTCAAGGTGCTCTTTGAGGAACATCTTGGATTTTATATGGTCTCTGGATAAGTGTGCAAGGTTCTGAGAGCATCCAGTTTATTCCATGGTATGACTGTGTGTCTTTGTACCTGTTACATAACATCATTGTACCTTCTTAACTCTATCCTTAAAATAAGGGTATACATTTGTATATGGCTTATGGAATTATTGTAATGATTAGAGCCACAAACATTGAGATTCTCAACAGGCATATGGCAAGTGTTTGTTGTATGGAGACTATTTATAATATCACTCCAAATGTAAATAATCTAAAATATGGCAATGAGAAATGCTATCTTATAGTACCTCTTATCAACTACAGCAGTAATGGGCACCAATTACATAATTAAACATCTAGAGACTATTAAAATGAATAGTAAAAAAATTATCTTTTAACATGACTATTTTCTTCTTGAAAATGTGGAATTAACTTTAAAAATTTGGTTTCTTTTTTCTGGGAAATATAGGAGCTATGGTATCCTAGTGGGTACTGAGCTGAGCTGCCAAAGGCAGGTAGCTAGAATTCACTAGCTGCTCCAACAGAGAAAGATGGACTGTCTCATCTGTACAATGCACAGCCTCTGAAAACTTACTCTAGGCTTAACTATAAGTTGCTTGTGACTCAAATGAATTTTTTTAAATGTTTTTTAGTTTTTCTGAGATAGACTGTGTGCGTTTTTACTACACCACCTCCCCCCACCCTGCCACATGCCACCTCTTTCCATTTCTGTAAGATCAGTGTGCTACACTGTTCCACAGAAGATACTTTATGAAGGCATGTAGAGGACAATCCTGCTTTTTAAAACATGGTCTGTGTGCCATGTAAGTATGTGTATGCTTAGTGAAGGTAAAGATAGATAAATTCGGTAATGAATATTCTAATTAATAAATGCTTCATAGTAGGGTGACTTACTATATAAATGCCTCCCATTTCTACTGTTTTTCTAGCATTATATATATTATATATAATCTATAAGTATGAATGTCCATATATTAAGATTTTATATCACTCATTGAACAAATTGGATACATTTTTGTTACTAACTCAGGAAATACTGGATGGAATTGGATGAGTAGGCATATAGTATAAAATCTTACTTCCTGAGTTAGGCCAATGACAATAGCCTTGTTGCTTATAAACCTTGTTGAAGAAACACTACTGGCCCTTATATAGCATTTACGTATTACAAATAATGTTCACATATGGTTTCCATTTATTACTCATAAGATTTTTGTGTGACTGAAACAGAGAGAGAGTGACCCGTCAAAGGTCACACCACTTGTAAGTTCCAGAAAAAGACCTTAAACCAAGTACTCCAAACCCATTGGCCTGTATTTTAGGCATGTTGCCAGGGGGCATCTAGTGCTTGAAAGAGGACATCCTCCTTGGAAGGGTGGAGGGCCAATGTAGGAGAGGAAGAACCTGAATGAGATGGATTGACACAGTGACTGGAATAATGAAGGCAGGTGTGTTGGAAACAATGAGATTGGCTCAGAATAGAGCAGGGTCAAAGCTCTATTATTATTATAGACCATAGGGTCACTACGGGTTATAATCAACTCAGTGGTATATAACAACAATAGTGCTGCTATAACAGAAATACCACAAGTGGGTTACATCTTGAGAGAGCTCTGGTGGCTTAGTAGCAAGATGTTGTGCTACCAACTCAACCATGTGCACACAGTTTGATACAACCAGTTGCTCTGCAGGAGAAAGATAAGAAATCACCCCCTTTTTGATTTACTGCCTCTGAAAAAATCTGCTGGAGGATCAGTTATGAATTAGTTAAGATTCAAGGATATATAACAATAACAGCTACTCGTTTCAGAAGCTAAAAGTCCAAATCAGGGATTCTACTCTACTCCACTGTATGTAAGTCTCTATGGTCTCACTCTCTTATATTTTTTTTCCTTATTTCTTACTTGTTAGATACTTTTCCACAGTTTGGTAAGAATATCAATGTGTTAAGGACCTTGTTGTTGATTGCCGTGGAGGTGAGCACAACTCATAGTAACCCTATGAGCAAAAGATCTGAAGACTTTCTATAACTATTGTCGTGTCTCAATGTTCATAGAGTTTCCTGAGGCATGTTGTTTAGGAAGTGGATGCCACTCCTGCTTCCAATTAAGGACCTTATAGCAAATTTTGGTTTTCAGTTCAGAAATTCCTTAGACCTTTATACTCTTGAAAACCTTTATTAAAAATGGTAAATTTTATCTTAGTAAGAGCCTCAGAGTTGCTTGTCAATTAGCTTTTGCTGTAAACCAATCAACCAACCTCCAAAATTAGCGGCAAAAAAGAAAAAAAAAAGTATTTATTCAGTTCACAATTGTATAGGTTGACAATTTGGGGTGGCTTGGGTTGGATGATTCTTTTGATCCAGAATGTTCTCAATCCTTCTTGACTAAACCCTCTCACTGAGCTGTCATCTCAGTTATGGGACTTGAGGTGACTTGAATGACTGAGGCCTCTCCGCATGTAGCCTCTTATTTTTCAGCAGGCTGAGTCCAGCCTTAATTAACATGATGGTCACGGTCACGGAGTCCTGAGAGCAAGTTTCAATCAAGGAGCACTATTCAATTCTCTGCTTACTTCTAATTTGCTACTATCTTTTTCATCAAAGCCAGTCACATGACTAAGCCCAGAGGTATTCTGGGAAGGGCCTACCCAGGGACATGATTTGAGAGAGAGTTGAATAGATTGGGGACCATTAATAATCTACCACAACAGCCAAATCAAGATTTTCTTTCCTTCCAAACTTTTTGAATGGAGTTACAAGACCCTGAAAAATCAGGGAGTTATTTCTCTCTGCTGAAGCATTTCCTTGTTGTTACTTCCTCAGAACTTTGTCAACTCAGTAAACTTGGCCCTTTCCTAAGCCCTGGCTTCTTTCAGGGATGCTGTCATGCCTCCCTCCCATGGAACTGCTTGGCATTAATGAATTGAAAGATTGTTCTTAGTCAGGGCTTTTCTGACTTTTTAATGGTGTACATGTAACTTCTCCTTGTCAGCTTTCCTTTTAGAAATGCATACTTTTATTTTGAATCTAGACACTGGAGTTTTCTATTGGGGAAAAGATTTTAATGAACCTTTATCAGGTGTGTTAACCAGAATGAAGAGGAAGGGTGTTTTGTGCCCAGAGAAAGCTATCTGGCAGTCAAGAGTCCCTTTGGAAAAAGGAGTGCAGAATGAAGGAAAGCTAAACTCTTCTTTAATGATTTTTCTCTTTTTAAGGCTTACTACTTTGCATGAAAGTTTGTGTCAAGGAGTTTAGCTCAAGGAAGGGGAAATTAATGATGTGCAGTCTTGAGGAATGGAGCGGACACTAGATGATAATTCTCCAGCGGATGAAAGAGAATATTTCACATTGCAGAGAGACACATGCGACTTTTTTGGATGCAAATAACAGGAAAGATAGTGACAGTTATACCATCTCCCTGCTTTGGGAAGAAATCACCAGCTTAGCAGTACTAAATGGCAAAGCAATTGGGGCTGAGTTCTCTCCCTGACTAATTGGAAACACATCTCTCTGTTTTCCTGGCATTGGGAAAGCTCTCCTCTTTGGTGCTTGATATTCAGTGGTTTATTTAAAAAAAAAAATTCAGCCCTCAGTTGAAATCATGGTCAGAAGGCAAAGAAAATTATTTCTGATGTCAGAAAGCAGGAGTGTGTTTTGTAGAGACTGTGGAGTACATCAGAAGGCAACGTGAAGATTTGGAATTGTAGACTAGTGGAGTCTCTGCAGCTCGATCCTTCCTAAGATTATCAACTTGAGCAACTCTCTTCCTGTCTCTAGTCTCAGCATCTTCATATATTAGCAATGGAACAAATTGTTGCAAAATTATTATCCCTGTCAGGAAAGCCTGTAATTTGGGGGGAAATAGATGTTCAATTTTTGGCTTTAACTTTATGTTTATAAAAGGTAATGTGCAAGACCAAACTGTATTCGTTAAACAAGCCTCCAACCTAATGATGTTGTGTCACCCATCTGCTCATGTACCCACATGCATGTCTCTCTCAAGTCTCTTACTTTCTTTGCTTGTTTCAGAAATTAGTGTTAAATATTATTACAGGCACGATCTCATTTCATGCTCATGACATCATGGGGAAAGTAATAGTTTCATCGTCGTTTCATAGATGAAGATGCTTAACATTGAAAAAAGAAATTTGCTCAAGTTATATGACTTGCAGGTATTGGGGGCAAGAACCGAATCTGAGCAGAATGACGTGAAGCTCATATTCTTAAGCAGTATTGATCCCAGGGAAAATAGGAAAGTTAGTACAGTGCTGTCTGTGTCTTTGCATAGCTGGCTCTTTCTCAGATTTGTATCTCTTTCAAAGTATATGAATTTGTATGACATTATTTTAGTAGCCTATCAACCATCTCCATTTACACATGACAAAACTGAGGCAAGTAGGTTAAATGACTTATTGAGAGTCTTGCAGGTGGTACTGAGCATGAGGGTAGCCCAGTGTCATTGGTGGTGGTTATTAGGTGCCATTAGTCAAGTATGACCCACAGCGACCCTATGAACAACCCATCTGCACTATCCTGTGCCACCCTCACAATCTCCGACACATTTGAGCCCAAGGCCACAGTCATTGTGTCAATCTACTTGGTCAAGGGTCTTCCTCTCTTTCTCTGTCCCTCATGATGTCTCTTCCAGGTAAAGAGCATCTCCTAGAAACATGCTCAAAATATGTGAGGTGAAGTTTAAGCTTAGTTATTCACTGGGGGGCGGGGAGGAGTATTTTTCTTTTCCAGAAGATCTTCCTTGAGCTTCATCCATCTTTCAAGGTAAATTAATATGACGGATTTTTTTTAGCATATTATAGTTAAAAGAGTAGTGAGTATTATGGGAAATACATAAGAATTGGGAAAGCCCATTACCTTCTGGAGTCAACTCTATTCTGAATATATCCAAAGCCTGAAACACTTTGGATGGCTATGACAGTGTGTATTGTATTGATAAATGTAGGCCACACATAATAAATTTTGTTGTTGTCATGTGACTTCTAGTCAGAATTGACTCATAACTGACCCTCCAGTGGATTTTCAGAGTCTGTAATTGCTGGAGGAGATTGCCCAACTTTCTTCCACGGAGCAACTGATGGATTCAAGCTGTGTGCCTGTGGCAGTGCAGATCCTTACCACTAGTCATCAAGAGCTCTTTGAGTAAGCAGTCGTTGTTATTTGCCGTTGAAGTCACCTGTGAATCATAGCGACCTTCTGAACAACAGCTCTGAATCTTGACCTATCCTGAGCTAACTTCACCATCTCTGACACACCCAACTCTTTTGCCACAGTCACTGTGTCAATTAATCTTATCCAGGGTCTCCCTCCCATGAACTGTCCCTCCACCCTTTCAAGCATGATGTCCTTCTCCAAGGACCGACTCCTGCTGGCAACATACCCAAAGAGTGTGAGATGAAGCCTCAAAATCCTTGTCTCCTGGTTTCACCCTTTCCAGGACAGACCTGTTAGTAGTAGTTTCTATAAGACTAAGCTCTTGATAATTCATGTCAGCCTATGTGTGTTGGAGTAGAAGAGTTTTCCATATCTGTTTTATTGAGAGTAGGTCAGTATGCCTTTCTTGCTATAGGTGGATTTGAACTTCCAAACTTTCAGTTAGTAGCTGAGGGAGTTAACTGCATCACCTAAGTATTTCTGAAGTTTATATACAGACTATGAAAAGGGAAGGACAACCATAACAAGGTTAACATCCTCTGACTGCTGGTTGACCATAGAACCCAAAAGGAAAAATCATCTTCTCTTGGGGAACTGCCTCTGGAAAACCGTGATGTTCCCTCTAAGGGTCTTCAGGAGGAGGTGACAGGACCAGGCAGAACTTATTTCTCATAAATCTTGAGGTGGGGAGGCAGACCAAAGCGGGTTTGTCTCTTGTCTTTCCCAATAAAGAAGGAGAAATCCTGGGTTTTGTGGAAGATTCAGTTCTTTAAACAAACTCCATCATCCACCCCAGGCAGTTTTGTTTGATCCCAAGTTCAGCCATGTGAAGCAAAGTTTCCCAGACTTTAATGGCTTAAAATGAAAGAGAATCATGTTTTTCTGTCTGAAACTGGAAATCCAAAGAGTGTCTCTGTAAGAACGCTCAGGCTTTTACCTTGTGGCTCAGCTGCAGGAAATTGGGAAATTTGGGTCAGATGCTTCATTCTCATTCCAAATTGATAAAGGATGGGAAAGTTTGAGCAATTGCCTGAATCATAATACAATGTGCAAGTTATAAAATATATGATTGTTTGTCCCTAAGTTAGCTTTTTAGAGGACAAAGGGGATGCAAAGGAGAAATTGTCAGTATGCTCTAATGACATTATGTTTATGTCCAGAATTCCAGCAGGTGGATTACACAGCGAAATGTTAGACCTCGCTGTCACGAAGTCATTCTTCATGGAAGTAGATTTGTTTGGCATATAACAACAATAACAATCTCGGTCTTTACTATACAAAATATGGCCCACTGCCCAGTAGCATCAACAGCACTTGAACATTTATTGGAAATAGAGTCTTAGCTGCAGACTCGCTCATCCAGAACCTACAAAAATTTTTCATATGCATATTAAAAATGGAGGAGCACTAGTCTAGTTAACAAAAGAACCAGGATGATGCAACTCATATATTCTCCCCATATTTTAATTGATGGAAAGCTATTTAATAGATGCCTTGATTTGGTTACTGATAAACTCAGAGAAAGTGATTTAAACCTCTAGGTGCTAGACCTGGTTATGTATGGGTAATAGAGGCACCAAGAATGGGAACCAGTGATATGCCATGGAGGCCATATCTTTAAGCCCTTTAAAAAGCTGGATAAGCAACATCATGATTAGTAGAGACAAGATTGAAATGAAATTGTCAGTAATTTTTCTTACTTGGATCTATAATCAGCACCCTTAGTACCAGCCGCCAGGAGATCAGTAGACTTATTGCATTGGGCAAGCCTGTTTTCATAGATATCTCCAAATTATGGAGGATCAATGATATCAGTGTAGAGTGTGAGGAGCACCTAATCACTTGATCATCATGACCAATGAATAAGGATGACAAAAGAAGAATTAATGCCTTTGAACTGTGATAGTGGAGTGTTGGACTTCCCACGGACTGATAAGAACAAGCACATATGTCTTGCAGAAAGTGCAGCCAGAGTGCTTCTTGGAGGCAAGGATGGTGAAGCTTCATCTTACACATTTTGGGAATGCTGCTAAGAGAGATTATTCCTTGGAAAGGGACATCATGCTTGGAAAGGTGGAGGATCAGTGAAAGAGAGGAAGGCTCAAGGAGATGAACTGATGACAGTAACTGCTGCAATGGACTCACATGTGTGAGAAATGATGAGATGGTACAGGATAGGACAGGGTTCAGATCTGTTGTTTACAGTGTCTCTATAAGTCATCCAGAGTAAGGAGATGAAAAGACAAGGAAAAACGGGGTTGCCTTTATAGTAAAAAAAGTTATTTCTAGATCCATCTTGAAGTACAACATTGTGAGTGACAGGATCATATCCATACGCTTACAAGGAAGTCCAGTAAATACCACTATCATTCAGATATATGCACCAACAACCAGAGCCAAAGAAGAAGAAATAGATGATTTCTACC
>NW_006399808.1:5849765-5855078 GCF_000299155.1 Elephantulus edwardii | reverse complement strand
TGGGTGTGTCAGAGGCGGTGCGGTTGGCGCAGGATAGAGCAGGGTTTAGAGCTGTTGTGCATAGGGTCGCTATGAGTCGGAAACGACCCGATGGCACATAACAACAACAACAATAAGTCATCCTGGGCTTGACGGCTCCTAACTACAACACTATGCCAAAAACTGAAACCTAAAACGGAAGTCTGACTCATAGTGACCCTCCACTGGATTTCTGACGCTGTAAAATCTTTACAGATTTACAGAAAGACTACCCATCTTTCTCTCATAGATCACCTGCTGGATTCAAACTACTGACTTTTTGGTTTGCAGTGCAACATGCAATACATTATGACACTGGATATGTGGCACGTGCTTTTACAAAACATTTTTACATGCACCATCATATTTATTCCTAGTATTGCAGTTATAAATGTGTGTTCCATCATTTCCATTTCTTATTGAGAAACCTGCAACTCACGGCAGTTAATAGTTTTCTGATCAGAAGGAGGTCAGGCAGATCTAGGATTCAAACTCAAAGCTGTCTGTCTTCTAATTGGTGCTTTGAAATACTGCTTAGCACCACAACAGGAGTAATGAATCAGCTAGAGAAACCATGAGGGTGCTAACCTACCGGTGTACATAATTGATCAAAACACTTGCTCTGAATGGCTGGCTGCTTTAGATACACTTTACCAGGGGGAAGAGAATAATTACAAGTGACCATGGTAGATTCCTCTATCTGGTCGATTTTAACTTTCTCAAGCTCAGACCAGCTTTTAAGGCACTCTATTTCCAAGATTGAGGATCCCTGCCACCAGACTCAGCTGACTCGGGAATCTTACATCTTGGAAGCCTGGGGTAGGAGTGTGGACCTGCCACTTTGCCTTTAAGCTTTGTCAGCTGAGAATCATGTGAACTTTTATCTATACATGTATGTATTTGGAGATACAAAATGCATGGAAGGTAGGGATGGGAGTGACCATTTAAAAATAACGCCAAGAACGTATCCTATTCCTCCACATACCAATTTAAGTAATTTCATGTTTAGTATAAATTTTTCTAACTCACCCACCCCCACCTGACCAATGCCCTTTAATCATCTCCCAAAACCATCAACTTCAGTTTCTTTGCTGGATTCAGGATTGATGTCCAGGCCAAGAGGGGGAGCAGCTTCTCCCTGTCATTGTTGTTAGGTGCCGTTGAGTCCAGTCCAGTATGACTCATAATAATCCTATGAACAACAGGTCTAAATCCTGCCCTATCCTGTGCCATCCTCACCACCTCTGATGAACTTGGGCCCTAGAACAATCAAATGTCCACGGCTCACCAAGACACAGTTGTGTTTGTTGTAAGCTTCTTCCTGTTATTTCTTCTTGTACAGTGCTTGTAAACATGATTTCATTAAATATTCTATAAACTAGCAGACTATGAGTACGAGACAAAAGACAGTTGTTTTTATGAACACCAAGTTAAGTGCTTTGGAAAGATTTCTTAGGGGAAAGTCAGTTAGGGAGAAAAAATAAACAGGGATAGGGGAGTGTCCAAATTATATGAGGGTATGAAAACTGGGGAAAAAAATAGGTGAAACATCTTACAAATCTGAAAGTACTTATTTTGTCTTTCAAAGGTCTTAATCTATTTTAAAGGAGCTATAGCTGGATATTGTGGATAGCATTTTGTAAGTATTTTTGTCCATGGGAGGTGAATTGGAACTCTAATAAGAGAGTAGCCAGGAAAGAAATAGGGCTTGAATTTTCAGTGTCCTGAACTGAGTTTTGGTAACTATCCAAGATACCTGGAAGCTTAGTGTCTTTTAGGGCCTTTTGAGGGAACACAGTTCCACTGATCCTGTGATTTTGGTCTTTGAAACTCAAAGCAATCAACTGAGCTCATTCAATTTTTGACATCCAAGAATAGGAAATAATAAAATTGTTTAAGCCTCTAGTTTGTGGAGATTTGTTACAGCAGCAAGCAGAAACTAATCCAGCAGACATCTATCCGCCTCAATTTGGTCTTATTAAGATCAACACTCCCACTTTCCCTGAGATCTTCTTCATTACACAACATTTAGTCTTGTATCTGAACCCTTCCCCCCATTGATGGACTTCCTTTCAAAATGTAGCCCCCTCATAAATCCTTAGCTCCAATATGAGAAGGAGAGTAATTCCCTCTTAATAACAGACTGTTATCATAAGAAAGGTAATTGATACAACTACACTGAACACATAAAAGTGGTTGAAATGGCAAACATTTTGTCATATGTATTCATCAGGGATGTATTCTGTCTCCATACCTTTTCAATCTGTATGCAGAACAGATCATCTGAGACTCTGGACTATACGAAGAGGAATGTGGCATCAGGATTGGTGGAAGAATCATCAACAACCTGCATTCTGCAGATGACACAACCCTGCTTGCTGAAACTGAGGAGAACCTGAAGCGCTTGCTGCAGAAGATCAAGGACTAGAGCCTCCTGTATGGACTGAAGCTCAATGTCAAGAAAACAAAGATTCTAACCACTGGGTCGATTGGCAGCATCAGCATGGATGGTGAAGAGATTGAGATAGTTGACAGTTTTAATTTACTTGGATCCACAGTCAACACTTTTGGTAACAGCAGCCAGGAAATCAGGAGACGAATTGCATTGGGAAAGTCGGCTGTGAGGGACCTCTCAAGAGTACTGAAGAGCAACAATGTCAGGCTGGAGACTAATGTGCACCTGATCCCGGCTATAGTCTTCACAATTATGTGATATGCATTAGAGAGTTGGACAGTGAATAGGGTTGATAGAAAGAGGATTGATGCCTTTGAGCTGTGGTGCTGGAGACGAGTGTTGACTATACCATGGACTGCTAGCAGAACAAACAGGTTTGTCCTGGAGAGGGTGAAGCCAGAGTGTTCCCTGGAGTCAAGGATTCTGAAGCTTAGTCTGACATATTTTGGGCATGTTGCAAGGAGGGACTGGTCCTTAGAGAGGGACATCATGTTTGGCAGAGTGGAGGGGCGGCGAAGGAGAGTAAGACCTTTGATGAGATGGATCGATTCTGTGACTGGAGCGGTGGGAATAAGTGCATTTGAGATGGCTAGGTTGGCACAGGATAGAATAGCATTTAGAGCTCTTGTACATAGGGTCGCAATGAGTCGCAAGCGACTCGATGGCACACAACAACAACAACAACAACAACATTTTACATAAAAGAAAAAGAAAGCAAAACATCCCTGAAATGCAGTGAGACCACTGAGTCTTTCCTCTGAGTCATGGCCTCTGCCCAACAACTAACTGTGGAAGTCTTACTCTTCTTCCAAGGCCCATTGTTGAGCCTTCAGAAAAACTTATTGCCTGGGTTAATTCTTTGGCCTTTAACTCTGTATAGTTGTACTGGGTTTTCCATATGTTTATTCTTCTTCCTCCGAATCTTTTAACATGTTAAACTTCTATGTATGAAGAATAATGCATTTTTGTTTCCTCTTGTTGCCTAGCAAAAGCATGGACACTACTGAGATGGTCCATAAAGATAAGATTCCTTGAGTGATTAGTTCTTAACTGAGAGAATCACTTGATCTCTCTATCTGCCTATCTACGGATGGATCTGTCTGTCCATCCATCCATCCATCCATCCATCCATCCATCCATCCATCCATCCATCCATCCATCTGTTCATGCATCCACCCAACCCTGCAGAACACTTTTGCTGATGGTAGTTCAAGTTCTGGAGCCCTTACATTTGTATGAGAACTTCCTCACTGTCAAGACAATAATCTCTTCTGAAAGTGTTTTAAACTTGACTTTGTTAAATGACTTTGATACCCAAGCAGATGTGGTTCCAAAAGCAAACCCTCCCTGAACACTGAGCCCTGCCCCCTTGTGCTTGCAGGGGCTTTTATTGCAGATGTGTGGTCACCTTTAATGCTTTGCTAGCATCTCCTTGAGTTGCATCTTGTTTGGTAAATCAGAGGATCAGGGTAAATAAGAACAACTCGGAATGAGGTCACTATAGCTGCAACTTAACATCCTAGCTGTCACAAAGAGCTCAGGACTGTGCAGCATTTGATTGATTCATCATCGATAATTCAGAGCCAACTCAAATGCAACTAGCAGTCCAGAAACAACAACAACAATAACAGCAGCAGCACCTTGGGTCCACTCCGAGTGCACACATCTGCAGCAGGAGCACATGGGAACCCCAGCCAGGCAGAGCTGACAGGAGGTTCCTATCGGAAGCAGTCGCCAGGGAATATATTGGAAGGTTTTCATTTCCCCCGCTGTAGTTATCTATTCCTCCTTCCATGCTAATAGGATAATTTGATCGATGAATGTGCTGGGAAAAGCCAAGAGATGCATAAAAAGTGTGAAAGCACAGAGCTACAAATGAGTGGGCAGATTTACCATCTTCTCTCCAGAATCAAATCTGTCTGCCATCCACACTGGGTTGGAGACAGGCAGATCCAAGCTTTGGCTTAATTACACATAATTTGGGTGACAGCTGAAATGCAAACCTAAACATTCAATCAGTTAAAGATACACAAAATTAAGCATTTCACACAGTGTCCAACCCCTTCAATCTTTATTAATACTTTAATTATGTTAATTATACCATGGTTTCAAGCACTGCTACAACAAGCAGGGGGTGAGGTGGGGGGAGAGCCAGCCCTCTCAGCAGCACAGCTATGTGACGTTGGTGTTCAAGCAAAAAGTATAAATAGGATGCAGAGTTGCGATGAATCGCAGACCTGTAACTCTGCAGTCTTCCCAACTATCCTCACTCCTTTCTTGCATAATGATTACTATTCCTAGAGGCAGAGCCCCAAGCTGCCTTCCTTCTGTGTGCTTAATAAGTGCTCAATTAACATTTTGTGAATTAATTTGGAGCCAAAGATCAAGTCAGAGCCTTAAAGACAAAAAGAAAGAAGTGACAGATGTTTGGGATGTATTTGAGGTGGCAATGACCAATTAATTGCTAGCAGTTGTTTGTGCTATGTGAATAGGAGGTAGGGAGAGGGAGGCCAGTGGTACAGGGAGGAAGGCACTTTTGTATCTTTACATTACTTTACTTCCTTAGGCTTATTCATTTTTATTTTTTACCCCTGGCAAATGAAGAGGAGGCTAGACCTTAATGATTTCCAAATGCTATGCATATATTTTGAATGCTTTAGAGGTTGTTGTTGTTGTTGTTATGTGCCATCGAGTCGCCTGCGACTCATAGCAACCCTATGTACAACAGCCCTAAACTCCGCTCTGTCCTGTGCCAGTCGCACCATCTCTGACACTCCCATCCCAATTATCCCAGTCACTGAATCAATCCACCTCATAGAGGACCTTCCTCTCCTGCGCTG
>NW_006399808.1:5823262-5848570 GCF_000299155.1 Elephantulus edwardii | reverse complement strand
TCTGTTAACTGAAATATATCAATTGGTATACCATCTATTCCTGGAGCCTTATTTTTTGCCATTTCCTTCAAAGCAGCCTGAACTTCTTCTTTCATCAACATAGGCTCCTGCTCATATGTTGTTTGATGAAATTCTTCTGTGTCTTCCAATTCCTTTCGATACAGTGACTCAGTATACTCCTTCCATTTTCTTTTAATACTTCCTGGATCATTTAACATTCTGCTGAAAGCATCCTTGATTATAGCAATTCGAGGTTTGAATTTGATGTCCTAAAAAATACTTTCTGTGTGGTTTCGGTGCTGAGATACGGGGATACAGCCCTGTTTTTACCAGTATGTTTTGTGTACTGGATGTTGTTGTTGATAGGTACTATCAAGTCTAATATGACTCATATTTACCCTATGTGCCCTGTCCTATCTTGTGTCATCTTCACACTTCCTGACACATTAGAGTCCCTGCAGGAGTCACCGTGTCAATCCACCTGGTCGATGGTCTTCCACTCCTTTGCCAACCTTCTCCCCTTCCAAGCATCATGCCCCTCTCCAAGAAATAGTCCCTCCTAGCAACATTCCCAAAGTATGTGAGGTGAAGCCTCATCAACCTTGCCTACAAAAAGCACTCCAGCTACACCCTCTCCAAGATGTATTTGTTTGTTCTTTTGGCCAACCATGGGATGTTCAGTGCTCTTCTCTAACACCACAGCTCAAAGCCATCAATTCTTCTTTTGTAATTTCTATTCATTGTCCAACTCTCAGATGCATAGCAAATGATTGGAAAGACCATCACCTAAATCAGATGTACCTTGGGTCTCAAATTGACATCATTAATTGACATCAAGAATTTTGAGAAATTCCTTACTACAGACTTTCTCAATGCATTGCATCTCCTGATTTCCTGACAGCTGGAACCTGGAGTGTTAATTATGGATTTAAATAAGGTGAAGTTGTTGACAGTTCCAACTTTTTCTCCATCTATCATGATGTTTGTCTTTCGGTCCAGTGGTAAGAGATGCAATCCATATTGGAGTCTGTATTCATTACACAGATTATCGATGGGTCTCCCTCTGATCCTGATACTACACTCCTCTTCATAGAGTCCAACTTCTCGAATAGTTTGCTCAGCATACAGATTGAATAGATAATAGGGAGAGAATACAAAGCTGATGCAGTCCCTTCTTAATTTTAAACTATGTAGTGTTCCAGGAAGCAGTTGTCAAAACAGAACAAGGAAACACTTAATGGTTCAAAATCAGGGAGGGTGTAAGGCAGGGATGTGTCCTATCTCCATACCTCTTCAATCTATATACAGATCATTCAGGAGGCTGGACTCTATGAGGAGGAGTGTGGCATCAGGATTTGAAGTAGACTCATAAACAACCTGTGTTATGCAGATGACACAACTCTGCTTACTTAGACTGAAGGGGACCTGAAGCACTTGCTACAGAAGGTCAAGGATTACAGCCTTCAATGCGGATTAAAGCCCAACATAAAAAAAAAAAAAAAAAAAACCACACAAAACAACAAGGATTCTCATCACGGGACTGCTTGGCAACATTATGATAGATGGTGAGGAGATTGAGATTGTTAATGGCTTCGGTTTGCTTGGCTCCACAATCAACACTCTTGGTACCAGCAGGCAGGAAATCAAAAGACAAATTGCACTGGGAAAGTCTGCAGTCAGGGACCTCTCCAGAGTACTGAAAACGATGATGTCAGTTTGAAGACTAAGGTGCGCCTGATCCAGGCCGTAGTCTTAGCAATTACTTGTAATGTGTCAGAAAGCTGGACAATGACTAGGGATGATAGAAAGAGTATTGATGCCTTTGAGCTATGGTTCTGGAAAAGAGTATTAAATACACTATGGACTGCCAGGAGAATGAACAGGTTCGCCCTAGAGAAGGTGAAACCAAGCTGCTCCTCGGAGGCAAGAATTCTGAGCTTCTTTTGACATATTTTGGGTATTGCAAGGAGGAACCAGTCCTTGGAGAGGGACATCATGCTTGGAAGGTTAGAGAGACTGCACAAGAGAGTAAGACCCTCGATGGGATGGATTGATTCAGTGACTGGGGTAATGAAGTTAGATGTGTCAGAGACAATAAGGTAAGCACAGGATAGAGTAGGTTTCAGGGCTATTGTACATAGGGTCTCTATGAGTCACAAGCGACTCAACGGCACATAACAACAACAGTGTTCCCTAAAGTTTTCTTTATAAAGGGTAGTTTGTCATGCTTTGTGGCCTTTCAAGCTCTGACGGATCTACTCTCAGAGCAATGTCCTTCACTATCACTAGAGGTCTTCAGCATTTGGTCAGTCCTGCCTCTTCTATCTTAAGTCCTGGACATGTCTCACATCCTTACTCATATACCTTCCTGGACCTCAGATGATTTTATTTCTCTTCATCCATGCCTGTGCTTATATTTTTGCTTGTTTATATTTTATATGCCATTTCTCCCTCTTTGAACCGATTGGCACCTATCGGTTATGGTCGCCCCCTCTGGCAAGCCTTTTCAGACTGCGTGTAGTAATGGTGCTAGCTTCCTCTCCTGAATTCCTATGAGTCTTAATATCTGACCTAGATCATATTCACCACCAGTCCTGTTTTCCTATATGTGAGCCTTCTCTTCCTGACTAGATTATCAATTTCTTGAGAAATTTTAGGCTTTCCTTGTGTCCCTTCTCTTACTTTGTCTTAAATTTTACTTCATTGCACGTGCTTTGGGCTTGTCAGGAGGTGTCAGGCAGGCCTTGAATAAAGATGTCATGCTGGCAAATTTAGAGGGTGAGAGAAACAGAGGAAGACCTTTGACAAGATGCAGTGAAGCAATGCCTGCAACGTGGGCTTGAGAGTGATGGAGGTGGTGACGATGGTGCATGAGAGGCAAGGTTTCTTTCTCTTGCTCATATGGTCACTATGAGTTGTAGTTGATTTGATAATATCCAACAACAACAGAACACAGAAAGCTACCCATGAAATCCTACTCACCTTACCATGTCTGAAGTATTTGTAAGGGGATTAACCATGTAAAACAAGATGATTCTTCAGCCAGGGAGAATTCAGTTGCCCAAATTACAACAATGAGTATCAGTACTTCAGGGTTTTATACTTCAGTTTGCTGAGCTGAAACAATCATATCATCTCAGTAACAGATTTCAGGTTTGGGGAGGCTGACTTATACAAAATCATCAGTTGTCATAAGTATCTTTGTAACAGCATGAGAGGAAACCTCGGAGATCCATAAATCTAAAATAGAAATGCAATGTTTGCTAAAGAGAATACCGCTTTACTTTAGTTATTGATGAAAATTGACTCTGGGTCTTTTGCCCACGTGTCCTTGTTGTTGTTAAGTGTCATTGAGTTGGAAATGACTGACCCTTCAGTGGGTTTTCGGAGGCAGTAGATCACATAGGAGGGGATTGCCCATCTTTCTCCTATAAAGCAGCTATTGGATTCGAATCATGAGTCTTTGGGTTGACTGCACAATTCCTTATCACCAGGCAACCAGAGTTGTCCTGGGGTATTCTTGTTGTTGTTGAGTCCTGTCTAGACGGAGCTGACACGTAGATGACTCTCCAGCAGGTTTTCAGAGGCAATTAATTGCATGAGAGTAGATTGCCATTCCTCCTCCATGGAAGAGCTGGCTGGTGTACAGAATCGATGCTGGGCCTCTGTGCATGGAGCTTGGTAGACAAGCCATGTGGCTACATCATTTCTTCTTGTTGTGGGCCCCATAATCCCCCAGTATAATGAGGAAACAGGTTCATTACCTCTTCAGGCCACATGACCTTTATAGAGAATCGTAGTGAAGAAGTTAAAGACATACCAAAAAAAGTGTAGAGCAAATGTTTTTTAAAAAAATAACTGTTCAGTAAAGTTTCTAGTATTATGGGGTTCAGAAAGAGACAGACTACTGAAAATTTGTCTGTTTATCATTAAATACTAACTGGGTGGTTATTTAACACAAAACTTTGTGTTTGTGAAGGACAGAGAAGCAAAACATCCTGCCCTTTGGATTTCTTGTGTGTGGTGAAACAAACCATAGAACAATATGAAAAAAGAATACAGAAATTATCAGAGGTTAGTTACTGCTTCTCATTACTTGCAGAATTCAGAAAGTGGGAATCACTATTAGACATTAGACAGGGCTAAGCTGTTGGAGACAGTGACACTGGCTCGGGACAAATAGAGCAGAGTTCAGGGCTACTTTGCATAGGGTCGCTATGAGTTCTAGTCGATTTGATGGCACACAACAACAACAACAACCAGCTGTTAAGGCCCTTTGGTTGAACTCACAGATTCTTGTTATGATTTCTCCTACTTGAGGGCATCCATAATGCATGTTTAGAGTTGGAAGAGTGTCAGTCAAAGCAAAAATGCACTCAGATCCCATTTAAAAATTTGCATATTGCCAGCCAGTCCTTCTGACCAACGTGCTTGCTATGTTCATATTGAACTAGTGATGATTTGGTTTTAAGCTTTTATTGACCATTGTTTCTTATTCCAAGTAAATGAGCAATCTCTTGAACATAGTTAGACACTGAGACTGTCTATTGCAAGAAGCTGCGCTGCAATCCCTAAGGCACACAGTTTGAGGCCACCAGCTGCTCCACAGAAGGATGGGCATTCTTCTCCTGTGAAGACCAGCTGGAGGGTCATCTATGTGTTGGTTATGACTTAGTGGTACACAACAACAACAAGGAATAGATGGACAATCTCCTCCTGTGCAATTTACAGCCTCTGAAATCCTGCTGGAGTGCCAACTACGGGCCAGTTACAACTTGATGGTACTCAACAACAACAAAAACATGGAGAAAGGATATGAAGAAGAATGTGCCATCAGGATCAGAGGAAGACTCATCAACAACCTCTGTTATACAGATGACACAATCTTACCTGGTAAAAGTGAGGAGGACTTGAAAGAGTTACTGCAGAGGATCAAGGACGATAGCATATGAACCTGATATATGAATCCTCACCATTGGGCTAATAGATAACGTTATGATAGATGGAGAACAGACAGAAATTGTCAATGATTGCATCTTCCTGGAATCCACAATGAGCACTCTTGGCACTGTAGTCAGGAAATTAAAAGACATTGGGAAAGTCTGCAGCCAAGGACCTCTCTAAGATGCTGAAGAGCAATGATATCAGTTTGAAGACTAAGGTGCTCCTCATCCAAACTATGATCTTTTCAATTACTTGCTAAACAGCTGAAATTTGGACAATTAATGATGATAGAAGAAACCATGTCTTTGAGTTATAGTGTTGGAGAAAAGTACTGAATATCCCATGAATTGCCAAAAAGACAAACAAATATATCTCAGAAAGGGTATATCGAGAGTGATCCTTGCAAATCAAGATAGATAAACTTCGTCTCACATACTTTGGGCATGTTGTTAGGAGGGGCACACAACAAACAACAAACAAATGAAACAGAAGGCATGCTGTCATGAACTGGCCAAACTAAAATGGTTTTCTGAGTTATTATTCTAAGATTTGCTATCTATCTCCTATAAAATGCACCCTAAGCTTAGCATATGTGGTCTAGAACAATCTTCAAGAGCTTCCCATCCTTTAAATGTCTTTCACTATAGTCATAGCTTTTAAAAACCAAATAGGTGACATGAATATGACATCAGATGATTTTCAGACATGTTTTGCATATTCATCTACATTCCCAGGCCTCTATCAGCTGGTATCCAAGGCTGCCATGTGAGCGTAGAGTGTCCTTCTGACTACAGTGTGTTGTGAACTGATGATGCTTCCTTTACAATTTAGCACAAGGCCCTGGTTGTATCAATTTAATAAGCTTAGAGCATGCATCATTTGAAAAGGAAAAGTAATTATCTCTCTTGGTTATAATCTCCTCAAATTCAAACACATGACATCAAGATTTCTCCTCAATGGTAAAGTTATAGACTTGGTGGTTAATTAAACATCTTTTCTAATCAAATTAGCTTTCATTTCCTAAGTAGAGGTTTTTAACCTGAAAGTGGCTTTGAAACATTGCTTCTTTCAGCCATCACCTATGAAAAGAAAGATAATGTCCTTTCAAAGGGCTTCTCTAACAGTGAATAATTATTCTTTGTTTGACTGCAAATGCACATTCCTGAAATAATATATTCGTAAAGTTTCATAAATTATTTCAAGATGTATTAAAGAGCATTGGAAATACTTCTCCCTACAGGAGGTTGCCAAGAATAAGTTTTGTCCTTTAAAATTTGAAACAAATTATTATTCACTGGGGGAACATCATCGGAGCTCCCCAGCTCCACCTGACAGGGACAATTTGAAGTAACCTGTTAATGGCAATGCTTTTAAAATTTAGAGATACTGTAAGAGGAGCAATTTTTAAAAATTAAAACCATGGCTGGGCGATTGTCTTTGGAGGTCATGCAAAGTTAGGGATGCTTCCTTCTCATCTACCAAGTTTGGGGCCTTGGTTCCCAGCCTCCTAGTCATCCTTTACACTGTGGCCCTGTGTGAGTGAGGGGGGCAGTCAGTTCTCCAGGTGAATGTCACCTTAACCACAGTTCTCCTCAGATATTCAGATTGGCCATAAAAATACAGCACAATGGAGCTTTGGCGAAGGCTACAGGACTAGGATGTAGGAAAACCAGGCTCTAGTTTCAGAAGTCACAATTTTTTTTTTTTAAATTATAAAACACTCTATTTCCTCATCTTGACAATGAAGGCTTTGGTTTAAATAATATCCCTGATTCCTTCTAACTCCATCATTGTGTGATTACACTGGAAAATGTCATACTGACCTAACGTTTATGATGTGTTCGGTTTAAAGTCAGCCATTTAGGCCACATCACTTCTTCGAAACCGAGGCCAACTGCCATTTCCCTGGGATCTCATTTCTTAATTGCTTGCTTCTTGTCTCACCTGGGGGAGGAATGATAAGTTTTGGAAGAATTCTCGAGGAGACTTGAGGTAGCAGGACAGAGTCTGAGAGGCTGAATTTTTAAGCAAGGCTTAATCTCATCTCCACATTTGAATTAAATGCTTCTTGGAGTAAAGTGAGAAGAGACCAAGAGGGAGAATAGCGCCCACCTGGGTGCTTGCAGTGTGCCAGGTGGTGTGCTTTGTCATCTTGTAGATTTTTGTTCTTGTCTGTTGGAGCCCAGTGCAGCTCTAGCTCTCTGTTAACTCCACCTGGATTATTTAGACACAACTGATGGATAAAGAATAGTATCAGCGCTGGCGCAGTGGTGTGGGGCTGGGGAGGGCTGAGGTAGAGAGTAGTTTCTTTGCAGCTGCTTTTAACAACAGAACTGTCCCTCTAAATGTAATTCAAAAGTATCATCCCACAGGCAGTAAAAATGGTAAATTACAAGCATGTGAGTAAGCCTGGAGTAAGGTGATGGTTTGGGGAGGCAGCTGGGACTGAGAGAAGTAGGTCTGAGCTGTTTCTCCCATCAATTTGATTTCTTTTAAATTTTTTATTTAATATCATATACCAGTAAGGTTTATTATTTAAAATATGTTGTTGTTGTTGTTGTTGTTGTTGTTGTGTGCCGTCGAGTCACTTGCGACTCATAGCCACCCTATGTACAACAGCCCTAAACTCTGCTCTGTCCTGTGCCAATCCCACTGTCTCTGACAATCCCATCCCAATTGCCCCAGTTACTGAATCAGTCCACCTCATAAAGGGCCTTCCCCTCCTGTGCTGTCGCTCCACCCTACCAAGCATGATGTCCCTCTCCAAGGACCGGTCCCTCCTTACAACATGTCCAAAGTATGTTTTGACAGAGTCTCAGAATCCTTGCCTCCAAGGAGCCAACCGGTTTGACCCTTTCCAGGCTGAAACTGTTTGTTTTCCTAGCAGTGCATAGAACCCTCAATACTCTTCTCCAGCACCACAGCTCAAAGGCATCAATTCTCCTTCTATCATCCTTAGTCACTGTCCAACTCTCTGATGCAAAACAAGTGCTAGCAAAGACCGTGGCCTGTATCAGACGTACCTTAGTCTCCAGAGAGACACCATTGCACTTCAGTACTTTGGAGAGGTCCCTAACAGCAGATTTTCCCATTGCAATATGCCTTTTAATTTCCTGGCTCCTGGTGCCGAGAGTGTTGACCGTGGAGCCAAGCAAACTAAAGCTGTGAACAATCTCAATCTCTTCCCCATCCATCCTGATGCTGCCAATTGATCGAGTGGAGAGAATCCTTTGTCTTCTTGACACTGAGCTTCAATCAATATTGGAGGGTGCAGTCCTTGACCCGCTGCAGCAAGTGCTTCAGGTCCTCTTCAGTTTCAGCAAGCAGGGTTGTGTCATCTGCATAAAGCAAATTGTAGATGGATCTTCTACAATTCTTGACCCCACATTTCTCCTCATAGAGCCCAGCCTCCTGGATAATCTGTTCTGCATACAGGTTGAAAAGGTATGCAAACAGGACACATCCCTGGTGTTCGTCCTTCCCAATTTTGAAACATACAGTGTTTCCTTGCTCTGTTCTGATGACTGCCTCCTCTTCCAGGTATAGGTTTCTCATTAGCACAATCATGTTTTCTGGGATTCCCATTCTTCTCAGAGTCAGCCACACTTTGTTATGATCCACACAGTCAAACGCCTTTGCATAGTCAATGAAACACAGACGTTCCTCTGGTATTCCCAGCTTTCAACTAAGATCCATCTAACATTAGCTACAATATCCCTAGTACCACGACCCCTTCTAAACCCAGCCTGGACTTCTGGCAGTTCTCTGCTGATGTGCTGTTCAAGTCATTTTTGGATAATCTTCAGTAAATCTTGCTTGCATGTGAAATCAATGATATTGTTCTATAGTTTCCACACTCTGTTGGATCACCCTTCTTTGGGATGGGAACAAATATAGATCTCTTCCAGTTAACTGGCCAAGTGGTTGTTCTCCAGATTTCTTGTCACAACTTGGTGAGCATGTCCAGGGCAGCATCTGTTAGCTGAAATATATAGTAAAAATTAATTTTAATTTTTACTTAATGCTTTTTAATTAATACTAGTTCATTTACAAAATTTGATTACATTGTTTTTGAGAACAGATTCTTCCAATTTCCCTCACCTCCACCTATCAAATTGTACAACTCAATGATTCAGGGGAACCCCATTCCCCTGAACATCCTCAACCCTCTGCTTCCACCCTCCCCCACCCCCTTTGGATCCTTATACTAATTCTACAATAATTGTTTTATACAATATTTGTCCTTTTGAGACTGAGTTAGTTCACTCAGCATTATGCTCTCCAGTTCCTTCCAAATTAGGCAATAATTTACAAAACCATTGCTCGTGCATGCTGCATAGTATTCCATTGTGTGAATGTACCATAGTTTGTCAATCCCTTTATTTGGCGTTGTCCCATCAATTTGCTTTCGTACACAGTTGTTTGAACATGACAAGGGTGCTCAGGAGCAGAAGTCCTTTTGTGGGTAGTGATGGAACCTACTTGGCTTGGGTTTTGTGCAAGTAGCAAGGTTTGTGTTGAAGAATGGCAGAAGATGTATCTTGTACTCTGTCAGAGATGGCAAATTCCTGGGCTGTTAGCCATTATTCCCATACCCACTGCAGATGTGGGTCAATCACAGCTCTCTGCCTAACTGAGCTCTTTATACAGCTATTATCAAGTGAGAGATGCTGGCGCAGGAGAGCAAATCCATTTGTCAAGATTCAGACTATTGGATTTTTTCTTTTAAAAATGTGTGCTTTTGTCACATGTTGAGGTTAATTAAAAGCATATTTTAATTGATGAAAGGACTTTATGCTCTATGAAAAGAACATGATAATAATTCTTTTTCTCCAGTCTCAAAAGTTACCCATACCCCAATTCTACTTAATCACTTTGTTCCTGAGACCAGGGAAATTGGACAAAATATCTTTTGACTTGATCCTCAGGTACCTAATTTCTAGAATGGGCAGAATGAGAGGAGTCTATGAAAGTTGGGTGCATGCTGTAAAGTACCCAGGGCAGGAGCAGAAGCAGAAGCAGAGCACAGGGGGGAACAAGAAATGGGGAGACTTATACAAAGGGAAAGTACATGTGCATAGGACAGCAATGAGATATCTTTTTAAAACACCCTGTTAATGAAAAGATAAAATAAATTCTATTAGAATTAAGTATGTTACTGATCAAAAAAAACCTTAAAGAAGCAGAAAATATAGTTAACAAACTAATAGAAGAAATCTTCAATAAGTGTTTGACAAATTATTAGTATTAAAAGTAGATGGAAAAACCCTTATGAACCAAGAAAGGAGACCAGCTGGCATGGTGGTTAAAATGCTTGCACTAGTAGCCATTCTGAAGGTGAACGATGTGGTCGTATGCTTCACAGAGATTTACGGCCTCAGGAACCCTAAGGGGAAGTTTTACTTCTGTCCTATAGCGTCACTTTAGTTCAAATTAGCTCTATGACAGAACGATTTTTGTTGTTTGCTTGTGGGTTTTGTTTTGTTTTAATGAATCAAAGATACCCCAAGTTCTAAGATGCTTCTTGCTCAAGACGAATTGCTGAAGACTAATTGCTGCATATGAATTATGGTTGATGAAGACTACTTAATGTACGGTGGACTACCAGAAGAACAAACAAATCTGTCCTGAACAAAGTGCCACTTGAATGTTTCATTGAAGTGAAGATAAAATCTGATCAGGTGGGACTAGTCCTTGTTGAAGATCAATAAAAAGGAGGAGCACTCTTGATTGGCATACTGGCTGTAGCAATGAGTGCGGTGATGGTGCAGCATCAGGCACTGTATCCTTCCTGTTGTACCTCACTGTAAGCCAGAACTGACACAGTGACACCCAACAACAGCAAGGGGCTAATACTACAACTATAGACAGTTCCATTAAAAACAGATAAAAGACAGAAATAGATATTTCAGAGAAAAATATTTCTGTTCAATTAATATAAAATATGATTATCATTAATAATCAGAGACAAAGAAACTATAAGATCATTTTATATACACATGACTGGCAAAAGGAAAACATAAATCAAATGTTGGAGAGGACATAAACTTGTAGAATCTCATTTATAGCTAAATGGGAATATAAACTGACACAGCAACACATTGGGAGTGGCATGTAGTGAACGGTGTCTCCTAAATGTTCTCCAGTGGCCTAGTGGCAAGAAGCTGTGCTACAATCCTGAAGGCACATGGTTCAAGGCCACCAGCCACTCCAAGCAAGAAGGATGGGCAATCTCCTCCCAAGTGATTAACTGTCTCTGAAAACCCACAGGAGGGTCAGCTATGGGTCAGTTCCAACTTAACAGTACACCATAACAACAATGACACAACTCCTAAATGTGCATGTCTACATGACAAGTTCATTATAATCAATATTATGTACTTTTCCTGTGAGTTGTAAATACTAATTTCTATGATGTTAATGATGGAGGTCTGGTGGCATACTGTGTAGCATGTAGATGTTGTTAAGCAAAAGGTCAGTTCAAACCCTTTAGTTGCTCCAAAGAAGGCAATGAGAGTGGAAAAATACATGTTTATACATATATAAAGGAGCTTTAGTAGCCTAGTGGGTAAGCAATTTCCCTGCCAGGCCAAAGGCAAACACTTCTTATACACATATATTATTGTGCATGTGTGTATATAAACAGGATTAATATACATATACATACATGCATACTATACATCTGTTTAGTTCAACCCACTGCATTCAAGTTGATTCCAACTTATAAGACTTTCCATCATGTTTCTGAGACTAAATCTTTATCAGAAGAGGCTGCTCATCTTTGTCTCTTGGAGCAGTTGGTGGTTTTGAATCACTGGCCCCATGGCTAACAGCCTGACACGCACTGTGCCACCAGGGCTTCTTATATGTAATATAAAATTCCTTTTCCTGCCTTCCTTATGGATTAGTGGTATGGTTTAGTTAAGGTATAAAAACACCTTTGTGAACCAGTTTGTTGTTTTTTTTTTTTAAAGAACATATTCCTGACAAGATTAAGACATTTCTGAGAAAGCCTTGGTGCTCCAAAATTACATCTGATAAACTTTGGAACCATACTTTCAAGTTCAACATTAACAATTAATTCTTTAACACAAAGTTGTTGTGTCTTCAGAAGCAGCTTCTTTGTTTGATATTAAACCAGACCATAATCAGTCCGCCTTTCTGAAGAGACAGCTGGTAACTGAGTAGAACCTTAAGGACATGATTCTAAAATTGATGAGGTGGGTAGCTATTTACAGACAGAGGGGCTTAGTGTCAGGCAGGGCTGTGCATTAGCTCAGAGAGCACCCCAGGGTACCACGCGGTCACCAGGCACCATCAATGAGGGAGAAAGGGGTTTTACTTTCTATTCTTTTATGTATTCCTTGACCATAAATCAAGGGGAAGGATACCGAGAAAGAAACACACATGTATATGGAAGGGAAATAAATAGAATGATGTAAGTATATAGAAGAATTATTTCACCTTTTCAACAGTCTCTACTTCAAATGTTGTGTGGAACTCATAATCTCAATCTGAACCTCATCTGTTTGCTTGGTTTAAAATGTGAACTACGTTCCTCATCGTCTCACACTTTTGCTGTTTACACACATGTGCCCCATCTCCTCCTTTAGGGAGGATTTTTGCACCCCTCAGCATTGCTCTTTGCAAATGGAAGTTCCTGAGCTTCTAGCCGAGTACTTCAGGAATGCCATGCACACATAATGGATGGAAGGAAGCTCCAGAAACATGGATCCACGGCCATCTCTGTGACCTTTCTTCACTCCGGAGTCTTTTCCTGCTTAGCCCATAGTTTTTCATTCTGACGGGACCCAATCCAGGGACATTCAGTGGCAATCGCTTCTGGAGCAGAGGGCCTGGCAGGCGCTTAGTACGCCTGTATTTGGAGTGGAGTTGGCTATTGTAATACTTAGTGAATGGAATTTCATTAGGTCCTTATCTGTGTGCAGTGAGGAAAAGAGGTCCTTTTACACAGTGCTTGTAATGGAGTGGAAAATTGCATTTCCCCCTCGTCCGAACAGTGCCATTAGTGGGGAGGCAGGCTGTCTGCAGAGCGCGGGGAGCCACCTCGGGCGGCGCGGGCTGACAGCTCAAATGATGGCGGCGCAGGGAGACCCGCGAGATAGGAAAATAAAAACAGGTTGTGCTGTTCTTTTTGTCCTGTAGCAGTTCCTCCCTGCAACGCGGGGAGTGATTGGATTTGAAGCACCCAGAAAAACATGTTAAGTAAGAAATTGTTTAAATAAAGTTGTTTGAGGTTGAATCTCTCCCGCGGGCGTGGAAGGGAATGTAGTTAGCTGCCAACAATGTACAGTGATCCGAGAGGCAGTGTGGCTTGGAGCCAGGGAGCTATACCGGGAACTGGGAACTTGAAATACCCTTGTTGGGCAGCTAGGCCCAGGCCTGGGGTCGGTCTGAGCACCCCGAGAATGCGGGAGTCACTAAGGGGATTTAAATCCCATTTGACTTTTTCCTGGACTCTGACACAAGTGAGAAGAGATCAGAGATACAGGGCAGACAAACAGAAATGCTACCAACAGTCTTAGAAAATTTTGTTCCAAAGCGACTGGAGGAATGGGTTTCTTCCTTTGAAATATCTGCCTTAGGGCACGTTGACCTGTCAGTGTGGTTGGGGAATGAGTACCCGTCTGTCCCCAACATCGTCCCAGGCCAAGGGAGGATGAGACATCAGCAGCCCCAGGGCCCCCGTGTTACAGAGGCCACACCAGAGCTGGGAGGAACTGTGGACGTGAAAACTAGGAGGTGGTACAAAACTAGAATTAGAAAAAGACCCATAAAAAGGCAACTGTTGTTGTTATGTGCCCTTGACTCACAACCAATTCAAAACTGACCCTTCAGTAGTAAATCACACTGGAGTTGATTGCCTGTCTTTCTCTCATGGAGCAGCTGGAGGATTCGAACCTGTGCCTTGGAGTTGACAACACAGCTCCTTACCGCTGGGCCACCAGTGCCCTATTGGCCCTTAAAAAAGGTAAATGTAGATATCTATGACCTAATAGTTCTAACTCTGTTGCTGTCATTGTTGGATGCCATTGCGTTGACTATGACTCACAGCCACTCTATGTAAACTTTGCCCCATCCTAGAGCATTCTCATGATCTCTCTCATGCTCTGGCCCACTGTGGTACTTAGTCACTGTGCCAGTTCATCTTGTTGATTGGATTTCCTCTCTTTTTCTGACCCACTACCTTGCCCAAAATGATATCTCTCCAAGGACTGTTCTCTCCTGAAAATATGTCCAAAGTAAGTGAAATGAAATTCCACCATTCTTGCCTCTAAGGAGCACTTTGGGTTCACTTCCTTCAAGACAGATTTGCTTGTTCTTTGTGCAGTCCATAGGATATTCGGTTATCTCACTAATACCACCAATTCACCTCTAGGTATGTTCACAAGGTTTGAAAACAGAGACTCGAGACTTGGACCTCAATGTTCATTACAGCACTGCTCAGAATAAGCAAAGGAAAGCAACTCAGCTGTCCACCAGCAGGTGCATGGATAAACAGAATGTTCTAGACTCCTGCAATGGAATGTTATTCAACCATAAAAAGGAATGAAATTCCAATACGTTCTGTGACAATTGGAAGTAGGAGAGGCATCCACTTCTTAAACAAATAAATGCTCATCTGTGACAGATGAACCATAAAAACATGCCCAATGCAATTAAGGTAGGCACAAAAGGACAAATACTGCATAGTTTGATTTCTATGGAGTATCTAGTATAAGCACATTGAGAGATGAAAACTAGATTAGATGTGACCGGTTGGTGGAAGGACAGAATAGGAAGGTATTGCTTAATGAGTTCTGAGTTTCTATTTGCTCCTGTGTTTGTTATGTATCTTCAGGTTGGAACAGCTCATAGCTGACCCTCTCGCAGATTTTCAAGAACTGTAAATTGCATGGAAGGAATGTCCCATCTTTCTCTTGCAGAGCAACTGGAGTATTTGAGATGCGTGCCTTTAGGCTGCCAATGCAGGCCGTTAGCACGCTGAGTTTTTCTGCTTAGGGTAACAGAAATGTTTTAAAAATAGAGATGGTGTTTGTACAATAGTGTGAATGTAATATATATTCCTGAAATGTACATTTAAAATTACAACTTCTATATGTACATATTTAACACAATAGTTTTTAAATAAAAATAAACTTAATTGTATATTCCATTTACTCAATATCTCAAACATTTAAATAAAAATAAATTAAACCAAGGAAACCTTTAGGATATTTGAGCTAGAACTATATGGTTCAACTTTTCCTACAAACTTCCCACCCTGCACTGAACACATCACTTGATAATTTTGGGGTCTCCCCCCTTTACCTGTATACTCTATTTCTTTCTCTTTCCTTTCTTTTTTCTTGATTTACTTATTCATCTTAGCCACAGACATGGAAGATTAGGTTATCCCCTGCCAAAAATTTTATCTCTTAAAAAAAAATAAATTAAAACCTAGAAGAAGCTAAAGCAGTTGCTGTCGAGTCACTTTGATTCCTGGTAGCCTCGTGTGACTTGGAGACCTTTGGGGAACCTGTTTGATGGCGGGGAACTTCGGAAGCAGGTGACCAGGACTGTCTTTGAAGGTACCTCTGGGTAGATTCAAACCACCAGTATGTTAGCTAGTAGCTGATCCATCACTCAGTTGTTTGCATGCCTGAGGCACTTATTCTATGACTAGCATTAGCTATAATATCCTTAGTACCACGGCCTCTTCTAAACCCATCCCGCACATCTGGCAGTTCTCTGTTGATGCATTGTTCCTATCCTCCTCCATAAAGAATTAGGGTCATTATGATATATGCTCAGGCAAGAGCTCAAGGAACTGAAGAACAAATTCAAACCTCGAGTTGCTATAATCAAGGATGCTTTCGGCAGAACGTTAAATGATCCCAGAAGTATTAAAAAAAGATGGAAGGAATATACTGAGTCACTGTATCGAAAGGAATTGGAAGACACAGAAGAATTTCATGAAACAACATATGAGCAAGAGCCTATGGTGATGAAAGAAGAAGTTCAGGCTGCTTTGAAGGACATGGCAAAAAATAAGGCTCCAGGAATAGATGGTATACCAATTGATATATTTCAGTTAACAGATGCTGCCCTGGACGTGCTCACCAAGTTGTGCCAAGAAATCTGGAGAACGACCACTTGGCCAACTGACTGGAAGAGATCTATATTTGTTCCTATCCCAAAGAAAGGCGACCCAACCGAATGTGGAAACTACAGAACAATTTCACTGATTTCACATGCAAGCAAGATTTTACTGAAAATTATCCAAAAACGACTGGAACAGCACATCAACAGAGAACTACCAGAAGTCCAGGCTGGTTTCAGAAGGGGTCGTGGTACTAGAGATATTGTAGCTGATGTTAGATGGATCTTGGCTGAAAGCAGGGAATACCAGAGGAGTGTCTATCTGTGTTTCATTGACTATGCAAAGGCATTTGACTGTGTAGATCATAACAAACTGTGGCTGACTCTGAGAAGAATGGGAATCCCAGAACACTTGATCGTTCTAATGTGAAACTTATACTTGGACCAGGAGGTAGTCGTCACAACAGAGCAAGGGAACACTGCATGGTTCAAAATTGGGAAGGGCGTACGCCAGGGATGCATCCTATCTCCATACCTTTTCAACCTATATGCAGAACACATTATCCGGGAGGCTGGGCTCTATGAGGAGAAATGTGGGGTCAGGATTGGTGGACGATTTATCAACAATCTGCGTTATGCGGATGACACAACCCTGCTTGCTGAAACTGAGGAGGACCTGAAGCACCTGCTGCAGAGTGTCAAGGACTGCAGCCTACAATATGGATTGAGGCTCAATGTCAAGAAGACAAAGATTCTCACCACTGGACCAATTGGCAGCAACAGGATGGATGGTGAAGAGCTTGAGATTGTACACAGCTTTAGTTTGCTTGGCTCCATAGTCAACAGTCTTGGCACCAGCAGCCAGGAAATTAAAAGGCGCATTGCCATGGGAAAGTCTGCTGTTAGGGACCTCTCCAAAGTGCTGAAGAGCAGTGGTGTCTCTCTGGAGACTAAGGTGCGTCTGATACAGGCCATAGTCTTCGCAATCACCTGTTATGCATCAGAGAGTTGGACAATGGCCAAGGAGGATAGAAGGAGAATTGATGCCTTTGAGCTGTGGTGCTGGAGAAGAGTATTGAGAATACCATGGACTGCTAGAAAAACAAACAGATTTGTCCTGGAAAGGGTTAAACCGGGTGGCTCCTTGGAGGCAAGGATTCTGAGGCTCCGTCTAACATACTTTGGACATGTTGTGAGGAGAGACCAGTCCTTGGAGAGGGACATCATGCTTGGGAGGGTCGAGGGACAGCGCAGGAGAGGAAGGTCCTCTATGAGGTGGATTGATTCAGTGACTGGGATAATTGGGATGGGAGTGTCAGAGACAGTGCGATTGGCACAGGACAGAGCAGAGTTTAGGGCTGTTGTACATAGGGTCGCTATGAGTCGCAGGCGACTTGACGGCACATAACAACAACAACAACAGGCAAGAGCCTTAGTGTCTTCCTTTCTTAGCTCTTAGAATGTGATTGACAACCAATGCCATAAATGCATACATGTGATATAGATTTTTTATCTTTCCTGAAGTACCAATCTGGCTTCCATTGCAGTTCTCTAGGATCTGGGATGCAGAGAAGGTATGTGGCAGTCTTTTTCCTGAGATCTGGCAAGTTTTAGAGTGGTTTGTCTCTCAAGAAGCTCTTGGTAATTAACTAAATTTCTGCTTTGAGATTATTCCTAAGAAGAGGTGGTTAAATTGCTGAGCAGGCCAAGGAATTGTAGGGCGCATCTTGCAAGTCCTCCAGAGATGGCCTACTGAGCAAAGGAGGGGTCCCTGATTGTTATGTCTAATCATCATCACATACAGAATGTTATTAAATATTGCCTGCTTATAAGGCAATATGAAGCCATGAGAGAAACAGATGTATGAGAGGAGAAACTCCCAGTGTATGCTCTCAGAAATAAAACATATCCCTAGGCCATGCGTGTTAGTTGTCATTGTGTTGCTCTCATTCATAAAATTCCTCATACGGTAGACCAAAATATTTACTGATTGGGTCAGCTCCTGAGGCCGCTATGTGTTTTGAGTGCCTTTCAGCCCAGAGAGCTGGTCTTCCAGTATTATATACTCTGTTATGAGTTTTCATTGACAAGTTTTAGAGCTGAGAAGCAATGATGGCAGTCTAGAAACTAAGGTGTGCCTGATCCAGGCCATAGTCTTCGTAATTACTTGCTATGCGTCGGAGAGCTGGACAATGATTAAGGATGACAGAAGAATTGATGGCTTTGGGTGGTGGTGCTGGAGAAGATTCTTGAACATACCATGGACTGCCAAGAAAACAAAAGTCTGTCTTGGAGAGGGTGAAACCAAGTTTGTCCTTGGAGGCTAGGATTTTGAAGCTCCATCTCACATATTTTGGGCATGTTATAAAGAAGAACTAGTCCTTGGAGAGGGACATCGTACTTGGAAGGCTGGCGGGACAACGCAGGAGAAGAAGACCCCAGAAGAGATGGATTGATATAGTAACTAGGGCAGTAGGGTAGGTGTGTTGGAGACAGTGATATTGACTCAGGACAGAGCACACTTCAGAGCTGTTGTACATAGGGTAGCTTTGAGTTGCTGGTGATTCAACGGCACATAACAATAACACAACAATTTTGAGCAGTGGATCACTAGACCTTTTTTCCTAGTCTGTCTTCATCTGGATGCTCCCCCTGAAACCGTTCTACTGCCGATGAACCTGCTGATATTTAAACACCAGTAGCATAGCTTAAAGCATCACAGCATGAAGCAAGGCAGGAAGAGGCTTAGAATACGTAGCTCTCTCACTATAAGAATATGTATGCTAAATGCCCAATGAGTGGTACAGGGTGATGTGACTCCAGAAATTCAGTAAATACTGTAGTTCTTAATAGAAATGCTTGGTCATGATGTAAGCCCTAAAACATGAATACAAGTCTGATTGCAGCAGAACGGACTGTATTTGAGGAGTATAAAGAAGATAAAAGTGGTGTAAGGGGAACCAACGTCTTAGACAATAATATGTCAATAAGTCTATGCAGTGGGGCTTTTTGAGGAAATCAGATTAGGTCAGGATTTTGCATGGTGGTTAAGGTAGGCAATTTAAAGCTGCTCTGAAGTACAAAGGTAAATAATCTCCTCCCATGCAATTTACAGCCTCTGAAGACCCACTCAAGCTCAGCTATGAGTCAGTTCCAACTCCATGGAAATGAGTTTGAGAAATCCCCCCCCCCATCTTCTTCTTCAGAAGCTACTTCCAAACTGGGAAGCCCTGTATCATTTTAATTGATTTTGTATGGCGACTAGTAGCCAGATTTGCAACTACCAGTTTTAGGTAGCTTGTTCATAGGTTATTTTAATCGAAAGAGTTATTAGGTGCTGTGGAGCCAACTGCAACCCTAGAGACCCTAATGGACAAGCGCCTTGCCCTATCCTGCACCACAGAACCAAGCAACTTAGACAACAGCAACAGCACTTTTAATATAACCTGCCTCTTTCAAAACAATTAATTGTTTCCCATTAATGCAGTTGCTTCTATACAGATTAAAGCTTGTATCAGAAATTAAGCTTTTTAGCAATTTTGAATCAAATCCTAAATACGGCATCCTTCATCCCCAAGATAATTGTGTTTGCATGTAAATGCTCAGAGAGGAGGCTTATTTGTGTATCATTCCAACTATACTTTCAAAAAGCTGATAGAAATCTGAGTAAATGAACAAATACAATTAACTAGATGAAGTATTTATCCTTGATTTAAATTAGAAAAATTATCAAGAGGAGCTATGAAAATCTCAATTAAAACCACCAGACTGATTTTTATTTTTCGCTGTTAAAAGGAGGGGGGAGGAGAATCACGAGGAAAATAAATATATATTTGGGGATGACACCATCTTGGCATTTCCAGGCATTCTTTCCTAAATATATTCTTTATCTGAGCTGTCTTGCAATACTTTTAATATAATTAAAAGCACATAATGAGTGCCAGACTTGTCAATTTCAACAACAAAGTGCTGAAATTTGCAGTGAAACTGAGAGCTCCATCTCCCACACAATGTAATGAATAGGTTCATAAAAGGAAAATAGTTTAATTACATTTTAGTTCATGGATTGTTAATAGGCTGGAGTATCTAAATTGAATAATGTGATTCTGGTAATAATTATGTGTAAATGAACTTGTTTAAATGATATTTTACAGCTTCTTTATAAAATTACAGCTAGAGGCAATCCAGTGATAGACAGACAAAGGCCATGCAAAAATTATCATAAACTATTAGCTTGTTTGCAAAGGGTTTTATGTTAATCTTTTAGTACTTAAAGCAATCTGCAATTAACATATCATGGGGAGCTGCCTCCAAGCAAAGGCATGCAAATTGAAGTGCTTAGATAAAAAGCCATTCACTTTTGGGGGGGGGGAAGACAGGAAAAAGAAAAAGGGAAAAAAATCAAAGAAAGGGTGGCAAAGTACTGAGGGCGCTGGTTTTATATTTGAGATTAAGAAGGTGTAATGATTGTGTTATCTAACTATGGCTGTAATTAAAGCTTTTCTCCTGCAGACATGACAATAGATACCACATTGATTTCGGTGTTTTAATTGTGGAAGTCATTTTATTTCAGGGCAGAAGATATGAATAGCTTGAATCAAAGGGCTAGGAGATTGCTTTGTTGATAGTACTTGTTCAACAGCTGCCTGCCTGCTTAATACACAAGTGTGGAGAATGCAGAGAGACCCAGGGAGGTGCTGGGTATTGTAATTCTCCTGCTGCTTTCCTTTTATGAAAAAAAAAAAAAAAAGGAAAAAAGCAAGGATCTGGGTACTGATTGTAAACAAACAGGCTTTTCATACCTCACTGATGTTTTTCCTCCCTAACTTTGTAGAACAAAAGATGTCATAAAGGGCCTTGAACTAACTTTACTACTGCTTCTTTTAAACTACTGAAGTTTATGCAAAGTAATAGAATCACCCTTGCTAAGGGAGATAGCACCTCTCTAATGGAGAACAGAAGTGTCTAAGTGATTGCTGTAGTTACTATTATCACAAATAGCCTTATGACAGAAACAGTTTGCTGGGCAGAGATTGGGTTATTTACATTAAGGGCATATCCACAAAATCTCACACACCGTTAGTTTGAGATTAGGGTTTCCTATCAGTTTCTATATACAAACTGCAGAGGGAAAATTAAGTGAGTGGGAAAACATACACAACCCCAGAGGGGAAAAAAACAATTGTTGGAAACTGAACCCAGAGTGGTCTTTTAGTGTGTGTGTGTGTGTGTAAAATATATGTGATATACAGTGATTAAAAATTAAGTCCATTTTTCTGGCTTTTGCTTTTTAAAAATTTCTCCTCTGTTAAAACAACTCAAACAGCATATTTCAAAGACTCTGAGTAATAGTAGACTTTAAGAGAACTGTGTCAGTTTAAGCGGTATCATTTAAAATTACTAGACACCGAGATGCTACAAACCTAGTAATAATACCCTCAATATTCATTTATGAGTGCTGTATATGATTGACCTCAGACAATATCCCTGGAGATGTTGATGGAATAATTGCAATTTTTAACAAGAAGAAGCAGGCTCAGAGAAGCCAAACAACTGCTCAAAGTCAAACATCAAGTGATCAGCAGAGACAGAGGCAGGTTAGGTTGCTGATCTCAACACTCATGACCTCTGTGCTACCCAAGGAGCCACTGAAGCCAGAGAGCAGTAACAACGGAGCAGTGTTGGTTACATGTGACCAGTTGTGGCATTGTCACAACCAAAAACTGCATCAACATGAACCCAACTAACTACCGTCAAGTCAATTTCAACTTACAGTGACCTGTAGGATAGAGCAGAGCTGCCTCTCAGGTTTCCACAAGGCTAGAAATCTTTGCAGAGTCAGACTTCCACATCTTCTGGAGTCAGCTGGAGGGACTTCTCACTCAACAGCAAATGACAACCACCACATCTTTTACCCTTCAAGGAGCTTGTGGGTTCAAACCCCCAGCCTTTTGGTGAGCAGCTGAGAGTTAACCCCTGCGTCTTAAGGTGTCCGTGTGAGAGTTTAGCTGGAAGGAATTATGGAGCCCCTCCAGGATGGCATGCATTCTTTGATATTCTAATAGAAACCCATGGACCCGTTCTCAGACTAAGAATTTTTTTTTTCATTTTTATTTTTTATTATTAACTTTTTTTTTAGAGAATTCTGAATTTATTTTTTTTTATAATTTAGGTTATTTATTTTTTATTTCGATGAACATCTACAGAGATTTTGGAATTCCATTCATTCACTGTTGCACCCCTCTCCCCGCACAAACCCCTCCCCCCCCCGTTTGCTCCTCTCCTTGAAAAGCAAAAGAAAAACTCCCTCATTGGTACACAATCCCCCCCGCACCTCCCCAAACCCCACCCCCTACCCCCAAATATAATCCACTCTGCAACCCTCATTGCATACTCCTACGATAAAAATAATGCCCTAAAATATAATACTTTTAGACTCTTCTCTCACCCATAGACGTCAATGCCATAAACATATTTCATCCAGTTTTTCTCAGTCTTACCCCCACCCCAATGCCAGCCTCATTCTACAACAGTGGCACCATATAGCATTTGTCCCTCTGTGACTGAGATACCTCACTCAGCATAATGTCCTCCAGGGTCACCCATTTTGAATAATATTGCATGAGTTCCTTGTTTTTCAATGCAGCATAGTATTCCATTGTGCGAATATACCACAGCTTCTCTATCCATTCGTTTGTTGATGGGCATTTAGGTTGGTTCCAACTCCTTGCTATTGTAAACAAAGCCGTGATAAACATGGGTATACATATATCTACTTGGATGTCATTTATGGTCTCTTTAGGGTATATTCCCAATAGTGGAATTGCTGGGTCAAATGGTGTCTTTATTTGCAACTTTTTGAGAAAGCGCCACAATGCTTTCCACAGCGGTTGCACCATTTTACACTCCCACCAACAGTGAATAAGGGTTCCAGTCTCTCCACAACCTCACCAGCATTTGTTGCTTGCTGTTCTATTAAATTTTGCTAGTCTTACTGAAGTGAGATGATATCTCATGGTTGTCTTGATTTGCATCTCTCTCAGGGCTAGGGATTTTGAACATTTCTTGTTGGCCATCTGAATGTCTTCCTTGGTGAAGTGTCTGTTCATATCCTTTGCCCATTTTTCAATTGGATTATTCTCCTTTATCTTGTTGTCAGACTAAGAATTTTTAAAGTCACAAAAATTATATTGGATTACTCAGTACACTAATTATAGAAAAGTTTTAAAAAGAATGTTAAAATAAGTTATACGTTTTTGTTAACAGAAATATTAATATCAAAAAAGAGGCCTGAGAACTGCTATAATAATTTCAAAGTAGCAGTGTACATGAACAATATTTTATTTCTGTAATTCACAGATAGTAAGATACTTGTGTTTTGTATTGATGACAAAGTACAAGAATTTTTAAAGCAATGATAGTTCTGTTGCCTACATTTAATCAAAGAATGATGCTAAGCTTCCCTTGGATGTTAGTGAAAATAAAAACAAAGTACTTTCCTCCTCAAAGTTCTGAACCTATTGAATTCTATCTACATCAGGGAAAACCCCAGGTTAGAGAGACTCTTTGATTTTGGAGTGGCCTTGCACTGGAAAATGAGGAGACTGAAACCTGGGGAGAGGAGCCACATGACCCAGAGTCATCAGTAACTAGTAAGAGGTGGTTTATGGTTGTTGTGTATCATCAAGTCAGAACGACTCATAGCTGACCCTCGTGGGTTTTCAGAGGCAGTTAATTACACGAGAAGAGATTGTTCATCCTCCTCCCACAGAGCAACTGGTGAATTCCAACTGTGTGCCTTTGGGATTGCAACACAGCTTCTTGCCACTAGGCCACCAGAAGAAGTTGTTTAGTATTTAGTATTTGAAGTGAATACGAAAAATGAGGGCTATCTTTGCTGATATTAACAGGATCTTAACTAAAAGCAGAGAATACCAGGAAGATGCTGGCCTCTCCAACGGGTTTTTAGAGGCTGCAAATTACTTGGCAAGAGCTTGCCAGTCTTCTTCCTATGAAGCACGTGGTGGATTTGAACCACTTGCCATTGACTTGACAATGTGACTCCTTACCCCTAGACCACCAGAGCAAAGGTATTAGACTGTGTGAATCATAACCAATTATGGATAACATTAGAAAGAATGAGAATTTTAGAACACTTAATTGTGCTCACGCTGAGCTTGTTTATAGACCAAGATTGATTATTTTAACAGAATAAAGTTTAAAAGTCAGGAAAGGTATGTATCAGGGGTATATCTTTTCCCCACATGATTCAAGCTGTATGGTGAGCAAACAGTCTTAAGAAACTGGACTATATGAAGAAGAACATGACATTAGGATCAGAGAAATATTAACAATCTTCAATATGCAGGTAAATCTTCAATAATTTTGCTGGCTAAAAGCAAAGATTATTTAATGATGAAGTTTGTAGATTTCAACCTAAAGAAAAAGAATTCTCACAACTGGGCAAATTGACAACATCTTGATAAAAGAGAATATATTGAAGTTATCAAGGATTTCATTTTACTCGGATAGATAATCAGTGCCCACGAAAACAGCAGTCAAGAAATGACATGACGTACAACACATTACACTGGGAAAATCTGCTGCCAAAAACCATGTTAAAAGGGCAGAGAGCCAAGTTGTCACCTCCAGGGCTACAGTAGTTGACCTTCTCCATGCCATGTCATTTTCAATTGCCTCATATGTATGCAAATGGTGGACAATGAAAAAGAAAATGAATAAAGATGTTGGTGATGAGTATCACAATGCACAGATGGCCAGAAGAATGGACAAATCTCTTTGGAAAGAAGTAGAGCAAGAATTCTCCTTAGATGATAGCTTGGGGGAGACTTATCTCATTGGGGGAACTCTGGTGGTGAAGTGGGTAGGGAGTCGCATTGCTCACCTAAAAGTTGTACCTTTCTGGCAGTTTGAATCCACCAATAGCTCTGAAAGGGAGGTATGATCAATCTCCTTTAGTGCAATTACCAGCTGGCAGGGTCAGCTATGGGTTGGCTCCAACCTGATGGCAAGTGAGTTTGAGTTTTGTCTTACTTTGGACATATTATCAGGAGTGACCAGTGGTAAGAACATCATACATAAAGGTAAATAATCCAATAGAAAAATGGGCACAGGATATGAACAGGCATTTCACCGAAGATGACATTCAGATGGCTAACAAACACATGAAGAAATGCTCAAAATCCCTAGCCCTAAGAGAGATGCAAATTAAAACAACTATGAGATATCATTTCACCCCAG
>NW_006399808.1:5812831-5822312 GCF_000299155.1 Elephantulus edwardii | reverse complement strand
ACTGACAAAGAAGATTAATCAGAACTGGCTTTGACAAGCACTGTGGCATTTGGACAAGAACAAACTGGGAGGAGGGTAGAGAGAATAGTGCAACAAGGAATGAATGGAAACCCAAAATCTCTGTAAATGTTTATGAAAATTAATAAAATATAGAAGAAAAAAAAAAGAACATCATGCATGATAAAGTGAAAAAGAGGAAGACCTTCTGTGAGATAAATCGGCCTGTTGACTGCACTCATGGGCTTCAAACAGCAGTGCTTGTGAGGATGGTATAGGACCACACATTCTGTTGTCATAGAGTTGCTATCAGTTGGAACCAGTTCGGCAGCAGCCAACAACAGTCCAGTCTATAATTGATCACGAGGATGTCAGAACGAGTGGGTTGTCCCCCCACCCCACTCTCCCCTCTGGCTTTTGGTGTTTTGAATAGGGTATTCTTTGAGCACTGATTTTTTCTTTGCCTGTCAGTTTTGTATGCTTCGGAATGAGAGCTGTAATTGCCCCAGGCCTGCAGTCAACTGTTGAGGCCTGTGCCTTTCTCTGGATTGCTAAAGAGGAAGGTGTCTTCTCGGTAAACCTGGCTTGGGGGAGTCCAGGGGAGCATTTCTGGGATGACAGCTGCAGTTTGAAAACTTTGTATTTAAGGAGTTTAGAGTGAATGTTTATCACACATTTCCTCTAAACACAATCTTTTAAAACTGTCTTCATCGCCATTCTAGAGATGAAAAGACAGCTTGGGGAGATTACCATCATTCCAGTCAGAATCCATCTGCATTTTCACATAGGCAGCCACTTATTAGGAAACAGGTTCAGAGGCTTTGACAAGATGGTCAGGTTTAGTCTGATTAGGTAACAAAGCCAGGAGTTGAAGTCAAATTTGTTCTCGTTAACGCCCACTTTTCTTTTTTCACTCATACCCTGCAGCACTTATATTGAGGGGCTAAGACTGGCCCACTCCGATTTTTATACTTTTATAAAAAAAAAATAGATGATTTTTGAGGATCCAATGTGCACTGTTCTCAGTGGATATGGAGGGTAGGGAAGGTGGAGACAGAGGGGAAAAATATAAAGCTATACTTACTCTTGATATTACTTTTCTAACTCCCCTAATTGAACAAGTAAAACTAGCTCAAAGGGATCATTCAGAAGTTTGATAACAACCATATGGAGTATCAACAATACAATAATAGCAATTATGATGATGTAGCCAGCAGTGAACACGGATTAAATCCATACATTGTAAGCATTTTACCCGAACTTTTTCATCTTACCACACACCCCGATAAGAAATGAACCTGGTGGCATTCCCTTAGTCATGACAAGAAAGGCCCTTATTGAGGACCTCATATGCCACAAACACAAAACCATATAGATAGGTGTTTTGCTTTTGTTATAAAATTTTGACCATGGATTGAATAAACAGATATTATGGTAAAGGAGGACTGATCTGGATCAACCAGGTCAACTCCCCAGATGCTTCAAGGCTGTTGGGGGCCTCTTCAGAGTGCTAAAGAGCAGTGATGTCAGTCTAGAGACTAAGGTACACCTGATTTAGGTCATGGTCTTTTGCATGCTATGCAACAGAACACTTGACAATGACTAAGGTTGGCAGAAAAAGAATGATGCCTTTGAGTTGTGGTACTGGAGTAGAGTCTTGAACATACCGTGGACTGCCAAGAAAACAAACAGGTCTGTCTTGGAGAGGTGAAACCAAGTTTTTCCTTGGAGGCAAGAAGTTTAAAGGTCTGTCTCACATTCTTTGTGCTTGTTGCCAAGAGGGGCCAGTCCTTGGAGAAGGACACCATTCTGAAAAACCTTCTAGGTCACAACAGTCCAATCTATCACTGATCACGAGGATGTCACAGGATGGGGTAGCATTTCTGTCCTTTGTGCATCGGGTCCACATGAGTCAGTGGCCTCTGCAAAGCAGTTAACAACAGTGGAGAGTAAGGATAAGGCGGATAGTTCTTCTCTATTTGGATTCAAAGAGGACAAGCAAGTGGTGGTCCTTATCGACCTGCGCAGTCAGCCTGGGAGCAGATAATAGCAGTGAGAACCTCTCCTGTAAGTAACAGCAGAGGAGACCCAGGCCTAGGCACCCCATCACATTTTGGAGCTCCCCACTGATCCACTGAGCATTTTAGTTCTCTGACAAACACGCTGTGGTACTCCAAGCCATATCAGAATGCACGCTGAAGCTGTGTATGTATCAATTCTTAATTGAGTTGATATTTACTCATGATTATAAGCAGATGATTAATTTATTGTAGAGTTTGAGGCGCCTGATACTGAGAAGATCATTATAAAGAAAGATTATAATGGAGTTCTGTGTGCTTGTGGGCCTGGTAATAAAAGATTGACTAACATAATTAGATGGGGCTTGGTAACAAACACTATTGCATTATGTCTGAATCTTATTTAAATGTATTGGCCTTTTGTCTTAAACATATTAGGGAGTTGCTATAGGTGAAGCTGGTGGCTGCTAGCATTTTTACTTCTACAGAAAGAAGGCTGATCTATGCTTGAGTTATCGATTTTAATGTTTCGAGGCAGTAGTGGGGAATCTGTCAAGGGCAGTTATCACCCTTGTTTCTTTGGACGATACCAAGATGGCTGTCGTTAGGTGCAGTCAAGTATACTATAACTGCTAGTGGCCTTATTAACAGCAGACCTGAAGCTGCCTCTGTCCTGGGCCATCCTCACCATCTCTGATATCCTTGAGTCCACTGCTACTGTCACTGTTGTCGGCTCATCTTGTTGAGGGCCTTCCTCTCTATCAAGATGGTAGAATATAAATGCCAATTCTACCTTTAACTTTCACATACTCACTCTGTGCTTGACATGGCGACAACCTTGGCCATCTTTCCCTCTTGCCGCTGACCTGATACCTCCTTGGCAAATGAGATAAGGGAGAAGGGAGAGATTAAAACAGTGAGCAGGAAGACTCCCTCGATGGCGCAAAAGGTTCACACCCTTGGAGGCTACCAAAATAGGGGATAGTTCAAACCTACCTGAAGCAGATGCTTCCTAAGAAAGATCTGGACATTTTCTTCCAAAAAAGAATTACTTTAGAGCACAGTTGTATTCTGACACACATGGGGTTGTTATGAGTCAGAAATGACTTGATGGCAACTAGTTTCCTGAAACCTGATGATGAGAGAATGGACTCTGAAATAAGGCAAACTTGAAGTAAAAACTCAGTTATGAACCACAGTCCTTGCAGGTTGTGACTTAAATCATTCTGAGTCTCAGGTTCCTATGAAATGTTAATTTTACACTCATCTCTCAACCATGTGAGGGCAAAAGGCAATAAGCCTTGAGAACTCACCCACTCGGTACATGAAAGGCATTCAACACACATCAAATCCTTTCTCTGTCATCCCCCCCTTTCCCTCAGTAACTTTCAACTTGAAAGTTCTCTCTTCTACACCTCCCAAAATGTCTGCAAAGGCAACAACCCTCCCCTGAAGAATGTTCTATTCTTTAGGGGCTGTGTCTTATGACTGTCAAATTAGAGGACAGAGCATGGTACAGCTGGTGTTTTTATGGCGGTTGGGTGACAGCCATGTAGATATTAAAAATAAAAAAAAAGATGCAATTCATTGAACGCTGCCCTAGAGTGGAGCAGCTGAAGTCCATATTGGAGGAACAGTGAGGCTGGCCAGCTGGGGCCTGTTTGCTTCACACGAGAAGGTCTCAGGGCACATTCTCAGCCACAGAGAACAAATAACACACGGGAGAGGAGTGTGTATATTATTATGCACTGCAGAAAGGAGCCAATGTAAATGACTTTTTCCTTTATGTCTTCAGTTTGCTGATTATATCCCACCAAATATGGGCTGGAGAAGTGAGTGTTGGAATTTGGAGCCTGATTGACTTAATTAGATGTTTTCAGAGGGATGGTTTTGGCATGTATTCTTTTGAGGCATAAGAGAGAGGAGGAGTTTGAAAGGGCACATGTATAGGAGTTAGAAACTTAAGTTTGATTTCAGTTCTCTTCAGGATGAGCTGTGTGAGCTTGGGCCATTCTTTCAACTTTTTTTCTTGCTTCATTTTTATGATGAGGTTGTTGGACTAGCTTCTCTAAGCATTAATGTTCTGTGACTTCATGAAAACTTGTCCCATGGGGTAAAGCCTTTGGCCAATAGAGCCCACATCCTTTGCCTGTGATCCTGCTGAGAAGAAAATTTATAGGAAGGCCTTAAGGCGAGAACATTTGAGAAGGAAAGACAGAGTTTAGGCATGTCAACCAGGGGCTCATAAATCAAAGAGGAGACTAGCTTCTTCCTATAAATGCCGAAACCATCCGTACCTGGCTCTATTGTGGAACTTGCACTTAAGGACAGTTTTTCCATCTTTAATATGAGAATGAAAATCTGCTGCCAAGGTGAAAATCGGGGCTTGAGAGCCCCCGGAATGCTGCTCATCTTGACTATGCTGGGAGGTTAGTGTATCTACCTGTGACATAGTAGACCCCTTGTTTTGCGTTTTTGTTTTCTGTGAAAGGCCAGTTTTCTTAGGCTTCCTTAGATCTGTTGACATAATCTGATCAATTTATTTATGGTGAGAGGAAGGTTTTTGTTGCTATGTGCCATCACATCGACTGTCATTGATAGTTACTCTATGCACAAATGCTCTGAACTCTCCCCTACCCTGAGCCAATCTCATAATCTCCAACAAACCCAATCCATATTATCCAGGATCTTCCTCTCTTGCTCTGGCTCTCCACCCTTCCAAGCATGATGCCCTTCACCAAGGACTGGTCCCTCCTGGCAACAAACACAAAATATGTGAGACAGAGCAACTTGGTTTCACTCTCTCCAGGACAGACTTGTTTGTTCTCTTGGCAGTCTCTGAGATGTTCAATTCTCTCTTCCAGAGGCATTGATTCTTCTTCTGTCATCCTTAGTCATTGTTCAGCTCTCTGAGAGGAAGGCAGAGAAAAGGAAATAAGCATTTAAGAGACAGAAGCTGAATCAATTCCTGTTGAAACAAGATGGCTTGAGAGACGTCAGCAGTTGTGCTTTGTTCTGTGTTCATCTCAAGCAGGAAAGACCTTTTCGTCTTCAAGACCAGATGCACCAGTTAACTCATGACAGAGATGGCGCAGCTAAGACACTGAGAGGGCCAGGAGCAGCAGCACAGAGAGAGTTGGGTTGAAAGGCTTGGAGATTATCTACTCTCAGATTTCAAACAAATCAATTGCCAAAATATTTTAGAAGAAAATTTTAGAAAGATGATTCTTTTTACATGCATTGTTGTTTTATTTTTCAAACATTAGTTCTAAAACATCACACTGAATCAACTTGAAAGGTAAAGTTCAAAATAGACAGTTTTATAAGAATTAATTATAACATATGCAGTGATTGTTCACTCTACAACATCTTGATCTTAGAGTGTATGATAAACCTAGTTGCAGTGACAGCCAGGCTTTCCAGATTAGCCAATCATCATGTTCCCTCCGGTCTGCAAAGACCTCTTCTCATGAGGTGCCTTCTGCATTTGTTGCATGGTCTGAGAACCCTTATGCTCTCTCTGAGAGGTACTCAAGCTAATCTTCAGTATGGATTGCATCTCAATGTAAAAAAAAAAAACAAACCAAAGATTCTTACCCTTACCACTGGACCAATAGGCAACATCATGGTGGCTGGAAAAGAGATTGAAACTGTAAACAACTTCATCTTACTTGGATCGATGTATTGCACTGGGAAAGTCTGCAGTCAGGGACCTCTCTAAATTATTGAGGAGTAATGATGTCAGTTTGAAGACTAAGGTGCATCTGATTCAGGCCATGGTCTTTCCAATCACTTGCTATACATCTTAGAGCTTGACAATGAATAAGAAGAATAATTGATGTCTTTGATTTGTGGTGTTGGAGAAGAACACTGTACATCCCGTGGACTGAAAAAAGAACAAATAAATATGTCTTGGTGAAAGCGCAGCCAGAGTATTCTTTGGAGGCAAGGATGATTAGACTTTGCCTCACATACTTCAGGCATGTTTATAGGAGAGGCTGTTCCTTGGAGAAGGACATGATGCTTGGAAGAGTGGAGGGTCAGCAAAGGAGTAGACCCTCATCCAGATGGACTGACATGGTAATTGGCAAAATGAGCTCTAATTGACAGGAAGTGCAAATATGGCTCAGGATAGGACAGGGTTCAAATACACTGTTCCTAGGGTTGCTATGGGTCATACTCGACTCTATGGCACCTAATGACAACAACAACAATATCCTGGGTATTCTTTATGTCTTTAGGGTGGGCAAGTTCTGATTTCCACCAACCATCCTGACCACTGGACAGAACATGGATAAGTGACTCAGAAAACCAGTGGTTCCTTTGATGGCACGTCATTACCAGCCAGCAGTTTTAGCTGGAAAATGAAGACTCTAAATGCCATCAACAGAGCACATAATCTCCAGTTTGCCAAACTCCTCACCATGCCTTATGTTCTGCCGGTTGGCTTTATTCATTCAAGTAACTCTTTTATCTGATCCCAAGTCACTTACTCTGTCAGTATTGCCCAGTTATCTGAGCCATAACAACAAGCTCAGATGTAAGGAGTTTATGACTTTGTGGGTATTGGTGCTCTGTCGGGTCATCCAAGGATGAGCAAGTGGTAGCTTAGTAAATGTTGATATATTGGAGCATGTCTTCTCTCTTGAGACTACCATGTGAGAAAACAAGGGTGAATATAAGGGTGGCATTGGGTTTCATTTTAAAATTCTTGCCTTCCCTGTTGGAGGCCCAATTTCAATTCCTTGCCATCATCTTTGAGGTAAAGTCATCGCCTGTCCCCTGTCAGCAGAGGCTGGCTGGCATCTTGCTATGACACCAGATACATTCCAGCTGGGCTTCCTGAAAAGAATAGAATAGAATAGAATAGAATAGAATAGAATAGAATAGAATAGAATAGAATAGAATAGAACAGAACAGAAAAAAGGCCTGGTGTGGTACTTCTAAGGAACCATCAAGGAGGCTCACCAGAGCATGGAAGTGCACACCACAATGGATCTCACACACAGCTCAGGACTGGAGAGTAGTTCCTCCTTTTGTGCATGAGCCCCCAGGAGTTAAGGGCTGACTTGGTGGCAGTTTACAACAGAAGGCCGAGAAGTCCCTGTATGATGCAAATGGTTGGTGTGCTCAGTTGCAAACTAGAAGGTCAATGTGCACCCAGAGGCACTTCAAAATAAAGTCCAACCACTACTCTTCCAAAAGTTGTCCATTGAAAACTTGATTATGCACAATTCTACTGAAACACGTGTGGGGTTGTCAGAGTAGGAAGCTTTCCCACTTGCAAAGGACATTGCAAAGCCTGAGAACATTCGGAGTAGAGGTGTGGCATCTCAGTGGAGAGCCATGAACAAGCCAAGCACCAGTCAGTTGGCCACTTCACAACTGCCCAGCTGAAGTCACCTTAAACTGATGATAAAATTTACCATGTTGTTGTTGTTGATTATCGTTGAGTACAGCACAACTCATAGCGACCTTATGAACAAAAGATCTAAAACCTTTCTCTAACTATTGTCATTTCTTTAAGTTCATAGAGAACCATGGATTTTCCAGTTGTTGGAAATTACAGAGCAAGGGTGATTTTATGTCAATAGATAACCAAGATCTCCTGACACTTGTTTTCTTTGGTATTATCTCAACTTTTTAAGAGTTGTTCAATAACAATCTCAATCTCAATCTGAATCATTCATCCTTCAAGTTTAACTCAGACTTGGAAAAAAAAGGGGCCTTTCCAAGAGCTTTAGATTATTGTTGTGTTTTGTTGTGGTTTATTTTTAAATGATAAAGGATTCTATTGAGCAAGGTTATTTTTAGGCTTGTTCTAATTTCTGAACTCCATTTGATTATCCTTATAGTTGTACTTAGGAAGCTCTGCTGGCCTAGTGATAAGGAGTTGTGCTGCCATCAAATAAATCCACCAGCTGCTCCATAGGAGAAACCATGTGATTTACTGCCTCCGAAAACCCACTGTAGGGTCTGCTGTGAGTTGGTCCTGACTCTATAGTACACAACAACAACAGTTGAAGTTGGAAGTTTTGTTGGTGATAGTTCACTGTTAGCTTTCAGATCTATTCCCCACTTACCTGCTGTTTTGCTGTGTATGTGTTATAGGACAAAGAGCCAAGAGGTTCATTTCCTAGCCAATTGGATTCCAGTTAAGTTCAGCCTGTGGGAGACACTGGTGAGAGTATGGAGATGGACAGTAGAGGAAAAGAAGCTAGGATCTTTCTCCCCAGGCTCCCTGTCTCATGCAGCTGTCTCTAGCAATGGCTGGGTCACTTCCATGGTTTCATCTTTTACTGGAGAGCTCACTCAGTTTTGGTCCCAGCTCCTGCTGAACCACTATGGATCCAGAATTTCTGGAGCCTTGGCTTCCAGATTCTGACAACACTCCATTTTCTTTGCCCTTTGGTGTAGAAATGCTAGCAGTTTTCTGAATTTACTATTCCCGTGATAGTCTGTTCTTCTCCTGTAGTTATTTTAGTTCTTCTAAAACACTATGTACAACACAACACACATAGACGAATAGAAAGGGCAACCTAGGTAGGACTTTCAAGAATGGAAATACAAAGGAAGAGGAACAGTTGTAAGCAGACACTAGTAATTCGAACATGGAATGTGAGAACCATGAATGTAGGAAAATTAGAAATTGTTAAGAAAGAAATGGAATGCATAAATATTGACATACTAGGCATTGGAGAGATGGGATGGACTGGTATGTGGCATTTCGAGTCAGATGATCATATGATATATTATTCTGGAGACAAAAAGGTGAGGAAAAATGGAGTTGATTTCACACTTAAAAAAGAAATTTCTAGATCCATCTTGAAGTACAACATTGTGAGTGATAGGATTATATCCATACGCTTACAAGGAAGCCCAGTGAACACCACTATCATTCAGATACGTGCACCAACAACCAGAGCCAAAGAAGAAGAAATAGATGATTTCTACCAACTCTTACAGACAGAGATAGATCGAACATAAAATCAAGAGGCATTGATAATAATGGGAGACTGGAACGCAAGAGTTGGGAACAAGGAAGAAGAATCAGTAGTTGGAAAACATGCACTTGGTGACAGAAATGAAGCTGGAGATAGAATGATTTAATTTTGCACAATCAATGACTTATTCATTGCAAATATGTTTTAAAGACACATAAACGTAGATTATACACATGGATTTCACCTGATGGTATGCATAGGAATCAAATCGATTACATCTGTAGAAAAAACCGCTGGAGAAGCTCAATATCAGCTGTGAAAACTAGGCCAGGAGCTGATTGTGGAACAGACCACCAACTACGCATATGCAAGTTCAAGCGGAAACTGAGGAAAATTAAACCGAATCCACAGGAGCCAAAATATGACTTTAATTTCACACCACCTGAATTTCAGAATCATCTCAGGAACAGGTTTGAGGCCTTGAACACTAATGAGCGAAGACCAGAGGAGTTGTGGGAGGAT
>NW_006399808.1:5797768-5810986 GCF_000299155.1 Elephantulus edwardii | reverse complement strand
CGCTATGAGTCGCAAATGACTCAACAGCACATAACAACAACAACAACAACAACACCTTTGAAATGAATACTGAGTATTGAATTGCTACTATTGAATTACCTGACACGGCTCTTATTTTCTTGCTGGAATCCTTGACAGGTACAAGTAGAATCCAAAGTTTTTAAGAGAGAATGAGGCACGTAAGCTCACTCAAATCACACACCAAACACACTACTGCTGAGTCATGCTGCATGACTCATATCATGAACACACAGACACCATTCCCCCGCCATATATCTAAATCTTTAACTGTTTATGGGAGGAAATGGCTCATCTTTCTCCTGAGAAAAGGCTAGTGGATTCGAACTGCCAACCTTTTTGTTAGCTGTCAGATAGGTTATGCACTACTACATCCCTAGGACTCCTTGAACTTTGCTCATGGAGATACTATTTCTTTTCCACTTAGAGTGGTTGACATTTAACCTTACGAGACAGACATTATCATTTTGGATAAGCAATCCTCAGTGAAAGGTGGTGTTACATGCAGTCCCTTGTTTCCTTGAGGAATGGGGCAAAGGCATGTGAACTACTAAGTATGAACTACTTAGTTAATAAAGGCTTCTTTGCTGTAAAATATGTGACCCACAGAGATTCACTAGAATGTTCTTACCAAAAGATCCAGAGCAATGAGTCCCAACTAGCAATGATGCTGATCTCCTCCAGAAAACATTTAGTATGATGTTTGAGACATATTTGAATGTCACTACTTGAGGATTTGAAGAGTATAATTAGAGTGCTTCTTGGAGGCAAAGATGGTGAACTCTGTCTCCCATACTTTGGACATGTTGTTAGGAGAGGCTATTCCTTGGAAAGAGACATCACGCTTGGAAAGGTGGAGGGACAGGGAAAGAGAAGAAGACCTTCAACAAGATGGATTGAGTCAGGGACTGTAGCAATGGGCTCAGGTATGTCAGAGATGATGAGGATGGCACAGGACAAGACAGGGTTCAGGTTGGTTGTTCACAGGGCCACTATGAGTCATGCTTGACTCAACAGCACCTAACAGCCACATGAGAACTGACAAAATAACAACCGCATCTCTTCTTGGAGAGTTTGCAACCCAGGTGCTCCTTAGAGACAAGGATGGTGAACTTTGCCTTACACACTGAGGGCATGTTGTCAGGAGGGGCCACTCCTGGGGAGAGGCCATCATGCTGGGCAAAGTCAGAAGAAGAATGGAAGACTCTAAATAAGAAGGTTGATACATTGGCTGCAACAACGCACATAAGCATCTCAGAGATGGTACAGGGAAGAACAAAGCTCAGATCTGTTGTGTATCAGATGGCTATGAATCCTAGATGGCTCAATAGCACGTAGCAACAACACAACAACAAAAACTTGAGGAGGAGTGTGTACTGACATCTAGTATGCAGAGACTTATACTCAGGGTCCTGAGCAGGACTGTGTATAACACAGTTCCATTTCAAGAACTATCTGACTGAATACATCAACTGTGTTGAAGTGAGTGGCATCATCTGTAGGGGATCATCCTCACTAAAAGGCTGAATCTCTGGTGGTTTGAACCTCCCTGCTGCTCTGAGGGTGAAAGATGTGCAGTTTCTTTCCATTATCATTTATAGCCTCAGAAACCTGATGGAGGGTCACTATGAGTTGCCATAACTTGATAGCAGAGACTTTGAGTTTGAGGAGGGTACTGGTTTCATATCAAATATTCTAGAGTTCTTTAACATGTACTTGGTCCAACCTCAGCTTCTTCTCATCTTATGCAAGAACAATTTTCCTCATCAGAGTACTTAATAATGTCTCTTTAGGCCCTTAGAGAGATACCCCTTTGCATTGTTGTTTTTGTTAGGTGCCATCGAGTCCTCTGCAACTCATAGCAACCCTATTTCAACAGTCCTAAGACCTACTCTATCCTGTGCCAATCTCACTGTCTCCAGCACACCTACCCCCATTATCCTAGTCACTGAATCAATCCACCTCATAGAGCGTCTTCCTCTCCTGTGCTGTCCCTCCAGCCTCCCAAGCATGACAGCCTTCTCCAAGGACTGGTCTCTCCTTGCAACATGTCCAATGTATGTCAGATGAAGCTTCAGAATCCTTGCCTCCAAGGAGCAGCATGGTCTAACCCTCTCTAGGATCAACCTGTTCATTTTCTTAGCAGTCCATGGTACATTCAATATTCTTCTCCAGCACTATAGCTCAAAGGCATCAATTCTTCTTCTATCCTCCCTAGTCATTGTCCAGCTCTCTGATACATAGCAAGTGATTGCAAAGACCATGGCCTGTATCAGGCACACCTTAGTCTCCAGAGTGACACCACTGTTCTTCAATACTTTTGAGAGATCCCTAACAACCAACTTTCCCCTCGCAATACATCTTTCCATTTCCTGGCTGCTGGTGCCAACAGTGTTGACTGTGGAGCCAAGCAAACTAAAGTTGTTAACAATCTCAGTCTCTTCACCGTTCATCCTGATGCTGCCATTCAAGTCAGCCTTTGCAGTAGGATAGAGAAAACTCTTCTAATTTTAGTTCCTTATACATATATGTGCCCTAAGAAAGGTTCTGTAAAATGAGACATGTGATTTGGATATTGTATGTGCATCTGTGTCACATTGTGGCTGCTGACATGCAGTACATAGCTTCAACTGAAGATGCCTCTGGTGAACCTTCACTCCACCTGGCTGTTTCTGATTTCTTTACTGAGCTGTCTTCAGGAAAGACTGGACTACGCTTGAAAACTTACCCAAAGGGGTGACATAGCATACATGCCAAGAGAGCTGTGAGTAACCAAGACTTATCTGGGATTCCTGGGGTACAAGGCTTTCCATCATCACCCTGACATATCATTCCAGGTAAAATACAGGGACTAGACTCTCTGAGTCTCAGGAACCAAAAATTGAGCACAGATGGATGTTTGCACCTGGGCCTCCATTGCCATCGGCTTGGTGGCAATGAGACTCTGAGCTGAAGATGAAGAGATCGCATTCTGACTTCCAAACACCTTGGTGTCCTGACCCACAGAGGTAGATTTACGCAGATATTGCCCAAATGGGTGTGAAGTAGTATGTATTTGTACTTATATTATGGACAAGTGACTGCATTTTGTGGGGATAGAAGTATATTGAATCCCTTGAGGTAGAACAAGAATCAATAGATGGGGTTGAATTTGCAGAAAGTGAGAGTTCAGTTCATTTAAGTTCATCTGACTGTGGTGGCTTGTGTGTTGCTATGATTCTGGAAGCCATGACACGATATTTGAAATGCTGGAGGGGGGTCCCTCATGGCGAGCAGGTTTCAGTAGAATGTCGAGACCAACAGAGATTAGGAAAAAAAGCCTGACAATCTCCTTTTGCTTATTAACCAATAGAAATCTTAGGAATCAAACGTAATCTTGTTGGATATAGTGCTGGAAAATGAGCCCCTAGTTTAGAAGGCCCTCCAGTTACACAGAGTGGCCTTAGCAAGGGATGCAAGCATCCCAGTGGTCATGAGTAAGCAGCGAATATTGAGTACATGAGTAAATTTGGAGCCAATGTGGCATCATCTAACCACAATAACAACAACAAGAATTTGGTTTGGTTTCTGCTTATGAACTAGAAAGACAATCATTGCCTGTCTTAACTTGGAGAATGCTACTTTTCAAAGTTGGCCTGTGAGAAGAACATTTTTCCTGTAATCTGTTACAGCTGAAGACTTTGCACAGACTAGAGTATATCACTGGTTTGAGAGCAGAGTAAGAGTGTGCAGATGGGGCCCTGTCATTTTTAATATGATACTGACCAGCATTCATCATGTTGTAGCCCTGCTCACAACAGCCCCATGAAGTGAAATGCTGAATGCCTTTCTTATCAACCTTTGATGGGAAAATGCTGTTCTGGCCTCTTCAAGGGACGTAGAAACCAACCGTGTTCCTTGCAGCCTAGAGCTCCTTACACAAGACTAGAATTGTTTGTCTCCCCTAAAATTTATGGGCATTCACAAGGAAGCACATCCTGTTTGGTATTTATGGGGCAATGGAGTGAGAGAGAATTATTTTCCAAGTTTCTCTTTCCTGAAATTTGTTCAAGCTGTTTTATGACTTTAAAAACTCATATATTACTCCCTGTTTTTATGAGTAGCTTGTCCTTTTTCTGATGTTCCCCACTGACTTTCTTGGCTAACCCATGGACCAATTATTAGAACTCCCTGGGCAGCGGTTAGATCCTCCATAAAATGGGTACAGTTGTAAAATATTGACCCCAGAAAATGAGAGCACAATTTCGTGGCCCCGGATAAAGTCCTTGTGTTATAGTCATATTAACTTAAAGACCATGATTTTACTGAGGATGCCAAGACTCAGTCTTTGTTGTTGTTGGCAACTCTCAACAGTTCAGATTTCTTGCAGAACTCCAGTGATTTCACATAAGCAAACCTGGCAGGGCAGTAAAATTAGAGGGGGAGTTCACTTTAATGCATCAGAGCTACATGACTCCCACAATGCTAGATAGAATGGAACACGACAGCTAAGAGCAAATAGTTGTGCATTTATACGAGGCAGACAATTCAAAGAAAACCTTTAATGTCTGCAATTTTAACAATATGAGAACATGCCTTGTTTTGCCAGCTATTTTATTAGATTTGACCATTTAGTAATATTTAATAAGGCAAAAAGCCACATATCCAGGATGAGATGAACTAGAATGCTTGGGTAGCAGTTATAGGTTAAGTTGTTTGCCTAGTAGATTTTTTCTGATTCTATCAGATTGAATATGAAATCTGTGATTAGAGTTCTTGTGGCCGAATCCTTATTCAAAGATAAAAAAGGGGAGGTGACTGGTGAAGGCACTGATTCCCAGATGTTCTCTGACATTTCATACTCACTCAACTCTTTGCTGGCAAGTCAGAACCAACTCATAGCTGAAGCTCCAGCATGTTTTCTGAGGCTGTACATAGCACTGGAGAACACCCATCTTTCACCCTTAGAGCAGTTGGTGGATTCGAGCTGCCTGCCTTTTGGTTGACATCAGGCCTCCTTAACCAATGGCTTCCCAGAGTGCCCTGATATTTCATTATGCATACCTAATACTTGAATGCTGCAAAGCTGTAGTGTTTAAACCTTCTTCCTAATTGCATTAGGAGACTTTACTTACTTGCAGGCCAGTAAAGGTACCTGTGAAGTCTCAGTGTGCCTCTCCATAAATGATACGATTATGGCTTCTAGGGAGCTCCAGTGACTTAGTATTAAGGAGTTGGACTGCCAACCCAAAGGCATGCAATGCAGTTTGAGTCCACCAGTGGCTCTGGAAGATAAAGATGGACAATCTCCTGTGTGTTAAAACCCGCTGGAGGGTCAGCTACAAGTCAGTTCTGACTGATAGTACCTAACAAGAACAATAACACCGCTATTATCTTATGTACATGTATTTAGTTTTAATTCTTTTATTTAATTATTTATTTGATTTCATTGTTTTTTCATTTTTTTTAATTATTTATTATTGTAAAATATTGTGCTGCATTTCTAGGCTGGCCTTGAAGTGGAGTGTTATCCTGACTTTGGAAAAGCTAATATTCATTTCTTGTCTTGAGTGGGTTTCGACTCTCTTATTTAGAGGATTTAAATTTTGATTTGAAGAAGTAGGACCAAGGTCACATCTTCCCCAGTTGGATATTCTTTCCGATGAATAAGTATTAAAACTGCACTGAATTTGGTTCCCCCCTCAGATAAGGATTTATTTTTTCCATGAGGCCTTTTCTTTGCACCTGAAGGAGCATTGAAGGTGAAAAATAGAGGCCTGTTTCCTGTTCCTAACTGGAGCCCTTGGAAGGTTGTCAAACTAGAGCAACAACTTTGTGGAATTTATGCCTGGGCCCTGTCAAAGAAAAATTATCATAGCAAACTCTCTCCGCTATCAATCAAAGGGGTATTGGGGATGGCAAGGGCAGGCATTTTTCAAATTTCTTTACTGTGCATATTTTGTTTTGTGCCTGGGGGAGGAAGAGCTCCTTTGAACAGTTCTTGTAGATTTCTTTTCCATCAGATGGCAGCTCACAGAACTACTTAATCTTCCCCACAGGGCTTCTCTCCTTGGCCTCTTGAGAACAGAGGCCAGGGAAGAACGTGTGGGGAGAGGATGGGGACAGTCCCTCAGTGAATCCCACAGAAGCAGGCCTGCTTTTTAGAGGACACACAATGTGAGGCTGGCCTCTCCTCTCCCAGGACTCAGGGAGCACAGCGCCTGTTTCAGGTTATCTTCCCTCCTCCCTTCGCCTTCGGGATCATATGGGCAGTTATTGCTCTCATAGCAGGGTGCGCTCTTTTCTGTCCTAAGCAGCCATTTCCCACATTTGTCAAGGCAGAGGTTGACCAGGGGGATGGGCAAGGGAAATGAGTGGCCCATTCATCCCTGCCTGTCAGAGGTTTGCTTTGTCATGATAACATTCAAAGAGCATATTTATCTCTCCTGCTACTGGAGGTTAAAGCAAGGGTAACAAAGAGAAGAGAAGAAATCCTGTTTGAAAAGTTTACAAATCCTGCCGCAAGGGCTGTAAACAGAGTTCTGCTGATGGTGGTGGAATGTGTAAAATACTGCCACACTGATAGGGACCTGCTTCCCAAGCTGGAGAGATCCACTCATGTAAACAGAGGAGCTGTTGCAGCGAACTGGGCCTGTTTTGGCTTAAAGTCTGAGGAACACATTGCCTTCAAAGTGAATTCTTAGGTGTCACTCCCCATAACTTATGGCAGAAGATTACAAAGCTACTGATATAACATATTAGTTTGATGGACAGAATTATACCCCCAACGCTTCCTGCTCTCCCCAGTGACGCACACTAACTTAGTGTACTGTGACAGCTGCCTTGATTTACCACCACACCAGGAGGCCAACTGGGAAAGGGAGGCCCCAGGGACACAGGGCCTGAGACTGGCCCGGAGCCTAGTTTATAAAGCTGCCCTGTAATTCACCACAAATGTGTCACCATTAAAAGAGGAAAAAAGGATTGCAGATAATAAATACTCTCTAATTTATTAGCTAACAACAAAGAGATCAGAGCCAGTTGTGATGTGATTGTTTGACATAATATTGTCAAAGAAAAAAAAAAGCCAAGTTGACCAGAGAGGTAAATTACACATTCAAGCAGATGCATCAACTCTTGGCTTGTCACAAGCCCAGCTAAACAAAACACCAAACAGAGGAGAGAACTGGCAGAGAGCAGAGCCATTTATCTCTGAAAGAGACATATTCAAGAGCGAGTGAAATAAGACATAGTTCTTTTGGACTTGGTCAGAGGCCAGGTTTTAACTGTTATAAATTAAATGGTTTGTGTATCGGATTTGGCAATTCTAGTTGCTTTTGCCGTCTTTGTGGTGGTGAGAGTTGCTAAATTTTTCTGCCTGTCTGCAGCTCGTGGTCTGTGTCCTTACAATTAGGGATTGGAGGACCACCGCCTCCTAGTCATTAGCGAAACTATCAGGCAGGTTTTTCTGTGCAGCCCATTATAAAGTCGGCAGCTTCAGGAAAAGTTTTAATTGCCTTCTTTTTCTGCCTGTGACTTCGTCCTCTGCAATTATTTGGTAAAAGCCACAAAGGAGACCAGGCAGGGATTCATGCTCACAGGAGAGCCATGGGAGTTCGGGGTTGGAAGGAAGGCTTCATCCCACATCCCACCCAGGATGTGCTGAGAGCTGTGCAGGCCCAGCTGGAAGACTTCCAGGGCCACAGAGCATCTGTTGCATGTTATTTATAACAGAGTTCCGAGGCAGCCAGTGCCTACTGGGCTTTTAATTTTAAATAAACTACTTCCCCGAAAGACTCCTCTATTCCATACTTGGGGAACTGAGTTTTCAGACTTAAGTTGACATTTTACTTGGTTTCTTATTTGTCCTTCGTTTTAGCCTTTTTTTTTATGGCTTCTTGGGCTTTTCAAACCTACTCACTCCTTTTTTGGGTATCAGAAAACTGTGTCATGAGGGGTTCTAGATTTTATTAAACTGTTTCGATATTAAGATGGGAATCTATGAGAAGGGTCAAAAACTTTACTTCTAATGAGTCTCCATTTATTTCTTAATACAGTTACTCAGTCTGCTCTAAATTTTCTGAGTCTCACTCAGATTTTGTCTGATTATCTTGCTAAAAATCAGTTCATTGTATACTGCATGACTTCACTGATAAACTAGATTGATACCTGTTTTTAAAAGCAGCTGGGAAAAGTAGCAAAGGTTCATTTGGATTAGCTCATCCTAGTGAAAGGTGAAAAGTCACTGCTCTCTTTTTCAACTACTCACAAATCATACATGTAATATATTTTTTAATATTTTAGTGACAATCTGGGTGTGTCTATGGTTTCTAGAATTTTATGTCTTCCTTATAAAAAAGCATAATATAAAATTTACGTTGTCCAGAAATCTACTTTTTTTCCCTGAGATTTTTCAGATTGTTGTTGTTGTTGTTGTGTACTGTCAAGTTAGAAATGACTTGACAGCAAACCCTCTAGTGGGTTTTCAGAGCCCATTGCTGGAAACAGAGAGTACCAGAGGAATGTCTCTCTGAGTTTCCTTGACTATGCAAAGGCATTTGACTGTGTGGACCACAACTGTGGCTAACTCTGAGAAGAATGGGAATCTGAGAACATTTGATTGTGCTTATGCAAAACCTATATTTGGACCAGGAGGCAATTGTGAGAACTGAGCAAGGAAACACTACATGGTTCAAAATTGGGAAGGGTATATATACCAGGGATGTGTCCTATCTCCATACCTTTTTAATCTGTATATAGAACAGATTATCTATAAGGCATCAGGATTGGAGGTAGACTCATCAATAATCTGTGTAATACAGATGACACAAGCCTGCTTGCTGAGACTGTGGAGGACCTGAAGCACTTGCTGCAGAAGGTCAAGGACTGCAGCCTTCAATATGGATTGAAGTTCAACATCAAGAAAACAAAAAATTGTCACTACTGGGCTGATTGACAGCATCATGAAGGATGGTGAAGAAATCAAGACTGTTAACAACTTTAATCTGCTTGGCTCCACAATCAACACTCTTGGGACCAGCAGCCAGTCTGCTGTTAAAGACCTTTCCAAAACACTAAAGAGCAACAGTGTCATTCTGGAGACTAAGGTGTGCCTAATCCAGGCCATGATCTTTGCAATTACTTGCTATGCATCAGAAAGCTGGACAATGACTAGAGATGATAGAAGGAGAATTGATGCCTTTGGGTTGTGGTGCTGGAGAAGAGTGTTGAATGTATCACGGATTGCTAGGAGGACAAACAAGTTCATCCTAGAGAGGGTGAGAGCAGGATGCTCCTTGAAGACAAGGATTCTGAAGCTTCATCTTACATACATTGGACATGTTGTAAAGAAGAAGAGTGTCCATCTTTTTTCAGAGGAACAACTGATGGATTTCAACAGCATGTCTTTAGCTTAACAGTGCAACTCCTTAGCACTAAGCTACATTATTTTCATGATCAAATTTGTAAAATTTTGTTGTTGTTGTTGTTGATGTTGTAAAATAAAGTATAATTTGTCTAGGTCTAGAAACCACATTTTAAAAGACTTTCAGAATCCCTCCAGGGCTTTCTTTTTTTGCTCTGTATCTTTTGATTTCCAATTTGTAAATTCATCTTTTAAGTGAAGATATTATTCCAGGAGGAGGAAATAAGAAAGGGCCTAATTCTGATTTTTCTCTGTAATTTGAGTTTCTTTTCACCCTCTCTGCCCACAATGGAAGCAGGAGTGATGTCCACTTCCTAAACAGATGCTTCTGGAAACTGTATGAACTTTGATAAACGTCAACAGCTATAGAAAGGTCTTTTGTTCATAGTGTTGCTATGAGTCGTACTTGACTCAACAGCAGTAAACCTCCCAACAATAGACATGTCTTCTTTCTTTGAGCATTGCTTTTCTTTTAAAGCTCCCTTATGCCCCAGCAATTCTAGTTCTAAGTATATTCCCCAAAGAAGGCAGAATTTCAAACAGATACTTGTATGCAAATGTTCATTGCAGCACTATTCATAATAACCAAAAGACAGAAACAACTCATCATCAATAGAAAAGTAGAAAAAAATGTATTATATATGCACAACAGAATATCATTTACCCATCAGGAAAACTGAGGTTCTGAAACATGCTATAATATGAATGGACCTTGAAAATACCCAGTATGCTGAGTGAGAGAACCCAAACACTAAGGGACAAATGTTTGTAATCACACTTTTGTAAAATACCAGAATACAGTGCATTCAGAGAGAGAAAAAGTAGCTAAGTGGTTACCAGGGACAGGGGAAAGGGAAAGATGACAGTCAGTGGGGATCACTGCTTATTAATGGGCACTGAGTTAAGAATATTTCTCATGAGCCATGTTGCCTTGATGTTTTGATTGCTCCCACTATCCTTCCTGCTTTCCACTTTCTTTACTGTCAGCTCTCATAATTATATACTCAGAATTTCAGTTCTGATGACATCCTTTCTTCTTGAGTTGTATGCCATAGTATGACCAATGTCTTCCATACTGGTCATCATTTTAGTTGTTGTATTTTATCACGTTGACTTCCCCCCCTACAGCCCACTTTTCATAATGTTATTGTGCTTCTATGTCTTTGTAAAGTGTACTCATACAGCATTTTGCCAGGTTCTGAAGTACCCAGTCCCATATTGTCTGTTCTCCTTTCTCTTGACTGCATCTTCCTTCTGAAGAAGGTATACTTTATTATTGCATATTGTGAGTGGGGTTGCCTGCCATCATGAGCTTATTTACATTTATACCATGCCTTTTGTTTTCCTCCATGAAGAATTCAATAATGTTATTATGAAGAATGAACTTTGGAAGACAAAGCCAGAAAGAACATAAAGATTAGGACTAACACACAACATAACTAACATAATTAATGCTACCAGTAAAAGGTAAAGCTTTCCCCTTTATTTAAACCAGCCATCTGATCACCTTGTGGTGGTGTCCATAGAGAGCTGACCCAAAGGAAGTCCCTCTCTGGCAATCTGAACCTAACTACCCACTTCAAGGAAGAAAGATAGTCAATCTCTTCCAGTGAGACTTATAGCCTCTCAAAAACATGCTGGAGGGTGGGGGTGGGATGGTCAACTGTGAGCAGATTACAACTTGACAGCAAATAGACGAGTGGAGCTGATTTACGAGAGAGCTTAGCTGTCCTGCTCCATATCACATCTCTTGGCAGAGACACCTAGGGTTTCAAAAGTGTTGATCTAGAGACATGACTTTGTACCACAGACCTTAAGAACCTGCACCCACCTCCACACTGAGAACTTGAAGCACAATGACATTTATACACGTTGGTACATATCAGTCTTATTATTCACTCCAAAATCATTGCCAGGATAGATAAAAAAGTAAGCATCATTTCACATCAGGCCAAGCCACATAGCCGTGTCTTTTCACAACCTAGGAAATGGAGTATGAATCAGTCCATATGATCCAAATGAAACTGGTAAAAAAGTGGATAGTGCATATAGTAGCTTCAAAGCAGCATCTAGCAAAATAGATTTAAATTGTTCTGAAAGAAATAAATTCCAACAATGGATACATTGTGCTGAATGAAATGAACCTCACAAAAGAATTGATTAGGAAGCATACAAAATGGAATAAAATGTAGCAGAAAGGCATATATTGAAGAGAATGAAGCATGTTTCAGCTGGAAAGATATTGAACTTACTAAATACAACTGACTGACCATCAAGCAAGTGAATAAAGTATGTAGTCAAGTCAGACGTATATCAGAATCTCAGAAGAGGCAGATCAGCAGCATTGTGTGATCACTTTCATCTTTACAGTTCCTTGAGCCATTTTATATATTTTTTTTTAGCTTTTCCAAAAAAAAGCTGGACTTTACATGACTTCTGAATAAGGGAGCACACTTTCAATTGGATGTACAATTATTGTAAATATAATACTGCTAGTGGACTTGTCTGGATCCAGAGAGCCAAGGCAATTTTTTGAGATTAGAAAGGAGTTGTGTCCTAAATTGCAATAGAGACTTATTGTGAAGACTATTAAGTTAACTGCCTCTCCAAGGAAGAGCTCATTTTCACTGAGCTGAAAGGCTTATAGTTAGAACTTGGCTCATTTCATTTTCAAGGAAATTTCTGGAAATTTTTAGGTCCGCTTTTGGGAATTTTCTCTCACATTCAAACATACCCATTCAACCATTCAACAGTATTAGAAAAAATTTTATCTAGATATCATTTTTAACAGTAACGAAACACTGGTATTGTAGTGTAACGTGTAGGGCCCGCAGTTGCCATCCACCATTGCTCTTAAAGGTGAGCAATCTCCTCCTGCTTAAGATTTACAGCCTCTGAAACCCATTGCAGGGTGGCTTTGAGTTGGAATCCACTTGACAGAAGAGAGTTTAATTGACTTTGCTTTAACAAGGTCCAAACCATGAGAGAGGTCAGAATGGAGTAAATTGTTTAACAGAGAATCTTAAGGTAATGATTAAAAGGAATAAATTCCAGTTAACCATGTTCTCATCACAATACACTGAGAAATCAAACAAGAGTGTCAAAATAATCTTCATATAAAACCAACACAACATCAATGTATTTTTTCAGTCGAAGGTCCAAAAAACGTTGCTCCTGCAAATTGTGCATAATCAGTATGTGAACATGTTGTTGTCATGTACCATTGTTTGTGACTCATAGTGACCAATAGCTCTGAACCTTGCCCTATCCTGAGCCAGTCTCACTGCATCTGACACACCTACCCTTACAACCCTTTGTGTCAATCCATCTCCTCCAGGTCTTGCTCTCTTATGCTGTCCCTCCACCCTTCCAAGCATGATGTCTTTCTCTAAGGACTGTTCCTTCCTGATAACATGCTCAAAGTATGTCAAACAAACCAAATGATTGACTTTAAGGAATAAATTGCTTCCACTTTCTCCAGGACAAACTTGTTTGTTCTCTGCCAATCTATGGTACATTTAATACTCTTCTCCAATACCACAATTAAACTGCATCAATTCTTCTTGTATCATCCTTAGTCATTGTACAGCCTCAGATGCACAGCAAATAATTGAAAGGACCTTGGCTTAGATCAGGTGTACCTTAGTCTCTAGACTGACATCATTGCTCTTTAGCACTCTGGAGAGGCCTCTGACAGTAGATTTTTCCAATACAATTGTTGTTGTTGTTGTTGTTGTTATGTGCCGTCGAGTCGCCTACGACTCATAGCGACCCTATGTACAACAGCCCTAAACTCC
>NW_006399808.1:5736263-5795205 GCF_000299155.1 Elephantulus edwardii | reverse complement strand
ATGACCGTTTGCACTCTTCCTGAATGATACCCTTGATATCCTCCCACAACTCATCTGGCCTTCGCTCATTAGTGTTCAAAGCCTCAAACCTGTTTTGATTCCTAACTACTGGTGCCAAGAGTGTTGACTGTAAAACTGAGAAAGCTGAAATTATTAACAATCTAAATCTCTTCCACATCTATTGGTCTAGTGGTGAGAATCTTTGTCTTCTTGATGTTGAGTTTAAATCCACATTGAAGACTAGAATCCTCGACCTTCTGCTGCAAATATTTCAAGTCTTTCTCAGTTTCAGAAAGCAAAGTTGTGTCATATAAGTCATATTTCTTCACATAAAGTCCAGCCAACTGAATGATCTATTGAAGAGATATGGAGACAGGATGCATCCTTGACACACTCCTTTCCTGATCTTGGGTCACACAGTGCTTCCTTGCTCTGTTCTGATGGTTGCTTCTTGGTCCAGATATAGGTTATGCATTAGCACAAGCAGGTATTCTGGGATTTCCCCTTCTTCTCAATGTTAGCCACAATTTACTGTGATCCACACAAATGTCTTTGCATAGTCAATGAAACACAGATAGACAACTCTGGTACTCTCTGCTCTAAGCCAAGAACCATCCGAAATTAGCAATAATGTCTCTAGTGCCACAGCCTCTTCTAAACCCAGCTTGTATTTCTGGAAGTTCTCTATCAATGTACTGTTCCATTCATTCCAATCTTCAGCACGATTTTGAGTTCATGTGATATTAGTGATGTTGTTTGATAATTTCCACATTCTGTAGGATTACCTTTTTTTTTATTGGAATAAATATCAATGTATTCCAGTAAATTGGTCAGGTAGTTGTCCTCTAGACTTAGCACAACCTGGTGATTATATCTAGGGCAGAACTATTTGTTGAAATATGTCAATTGACATTCCATCAATTCCTAGGGCCTTGTTTTGTTTTTTTTCTTTATTTGTTTTTCAATTCTTTCAGAGAAGCTTGAACTTCTTTATGAGCTGTCTTTTGAAATCTTCTGTTCAACTCCTTAGTTTCCCAATTTCCCTCTCATTTGGCTTCTCAGTGTTTCAGTGCAATATTCAGAGTCTCATCTGACATCCACCTCAGTCTTTTCTTCCTCTTTTATCTTGTAAAGATATTTTGCATTCTTCATGGATGATATTCTTGCTATCCTCCCACAACTCATCCATAAACATGTAAACATAGTTGTATCTTAATAAATTTTTTAAGTATTCTTTAAGTTAATACAGTTTCAGATTTCATCTTCTCATAAACTTTGTAATCCACACGCAAGGGAACTCTCAGCTCATGAAGTGACAAGCATGTGTATGCTTTTTCCAAAGATCAGTTTTAAGCAGTCTAGAATTTAAAGAAAAAACAAAGACAAGACTACAACTACTTGGTTTGAGAAACAGAGTTCACCTGTTGTTGTCCAGCAATTGTGCTGAGGCACTGTTCCCAGGATCAATAAGATGATCTTTCACAGCACATTATTTGTCTACCTAACTCATCATGAGTATTAAAAATCTTTTCTCTTCTGATGGATTATAAGCTCAGACTTACTAGTGTGATTTGGGCCTGAATCAACAGTGTCCAGCATCTGCTGCTTGTAAACATTCAGTATGTGCTCAGATGAAGAGTAGCTCGCAGAGGTGTCAGGTATGTGGTGGAAAAGGATCAATATTGAAAGGAAGAAGAAAGTTGACTATGGTGAGAAGATAGATGAGTTTGTAACTTATGGGTTCTACTTGGTTATAATGATGAACTCAACATCTACACACATATAAAGAATGAATAGAAATCTCCACTTAGCTATCCTATACTGTTATTTAACTATAAAGGTGGATTCTCATTCATTTTAGCATTGCTGTTGTGTACCATCAAGTTGGAGCCAACTCATCACCGACTCTTCAGAGGATTTTCAGAGGCAGTAGATTGCACAGGAGGTAGTTGGCCATCTTTCTCCTGTGGAGCAGCATCTGGAGGATTTGAGCCCCGTACTTTTGGATTGGCAGTGCAACTTCTTTCTCATCACTAAACCACCAATCCTGTATAAACTGAACTTTCTACAGCTATTCAGAAGGTTTATTTTTCCCTGAAGAATCTGAGAATTTTGGCTTTGTTCACCCTTTGTTCTTCCTTATAGCAATGATGTGTGTATTTTCCCTTACAGTTTGAAAATATTGGTTTTATTTGCAAATAGTATGATCATTTTAATGGTAGACAGGTCAACGACAAGGCTATTTATCAGATTTGTGACTCTTGTGGTGTTTTCCACATGGGAATTTAGCATCTCTAATTTTATGGAACAAAACTACTGGGCCAACTGATTGGAAGAAATCCATATTTGTTCCCACACCCAAGAAAGATGATCCAACATTATGGAAATTATAGAACAATGTCATTAATATTGCATGTAAGCAAAATATTACTGAAGATCATCCAAAATGGCTTGAATGACAGCACTGCCAGAAGTTCAAGCTGGGTTTAGAAGAGGTGGTAGCACCAGGGATGTCATTGCTGATGTCAGGTGAATCCTAGCTGAACTACGAAAATATCAGAAGAATGTCTATTTTTGTTTTCTTGATGATGCATAGCAATTTGTGTGAATCATAACAAATTATAGCTACTACTGAGACAAATGTAACTCTCAGAATATTTACTTGTGCTCATGTGAAATGTATATTGTTGTTGTTGTTGTTGTTGTTATGTACCATCGAGTCACCTGTGACTCATAGCGACCCTATGTACAACAGCCCTAAACCCTGCACTACCCTGTGCCAATCTTATTGACTCTGACACACCAACCCACATTGCTCCAGTCACTCATCAAGAGTTTTCCTTTCTTATGCTGTCCTTCCATCCTCCCAAGCATACCTAAATCAGAAGTCTGTTTTCTGAACAATACATGGTTTAAAAATCAGGAAAAGTGTGTGTCAGTGTTGTATCCTCGCCATACCTGTTCAGTCTGTATGCTGAGCAAATAATTTGAGAAGTCAGACTTTATGAAAAAGAATGTGACATCAGGATTGGAGGAAGACTCCTCAATAACTTGTGTTATGCAAAGATACAACCTTGCTTACTGAAAGTGAGGAGGACTTGACGCACAGTTGCAGAAGAAGAAAGACTACAGCCTCTAATATGTTTACATTGCAACATCAAGAAAACAAAAATTCTCAAAATATTCTCACTGAAACAATAGGCAACATCATGATATATGGAGAAAAGATTCAATTTGTCAGTATTTTCCTCTTACTTGGATTCACAATCAACACACTTAGTACGAAAAGGAGATCTGGAGATCTATTGTATTGGGAAAGTCTGCAGTCAGGGATCTTTCCAAATTATTGAGGAGAAACAATGTCAATACGAAGAGTAAAGTGTGCCTGATTTAGTCTATGACACTTTTGGTCACTTTTTATGCATCCAGCAGCTGGACAATGAAAATGGATGCCAGGGGAAACATTGATGTCTTTCAGGTCTGGTGTTGGAGAAGAGTTCTAACTATCCCATGGACTGCCATAAGAACAAGCATGTACGTCTTAAAGAAAGTGCAGCAAGAATAGTCCTTGGAGGCCAAGATACTTCAGACATTTTGTTAGGAGAGGCTATTCCTTGAAGAGGTATATCCTACTTGGAAAAAGTGGAGGGACAGTGAAAGAGGAAAATCTTCAATCAGATGGAAAGACACAGTGACTGCTGCAATGGACTTTTGTATGTCAGAAATGATGCAGATGGTACAGGATAGGATAGGATAGGGTTCAGATCTATTTTTCATAGGGTTGCTATGAATTGTATTCAATTCAATGTGCCACTTAATAACAACAACACAAATTTGTTCCCCTAAATTGATGCTGCGGTACTCCAGCACACACAGTCTCCTATTTGGCCTTTTTTCATCCCTTGAGAGGGGAGTCTTGAGTTCCAAAAAGAAAGGGGCACAGAGAGAACATGAAACATATTTTCAAATACCTGTGAGAATAGGAAATTTAATGGACTTTACAGTTATATGGGAAATGGAGATAGATAAAAATCATCCCCTCATTTGACCTTTTGGACTCCTCCTTGCCAATTTCTATGTTCAGTTCAGTAAATTAAAGAAGCTTTGCTTAGCGGGAACTGTCTGTGATAGCACAACCCTTCACTGTGGTATCACAGACAGACATTCAGCTTTCGAGACAGGAGCCTGACACCCTTCAAAAGTGGGAATCTGTGCAATTTTAAACATTCCAACCATATTAATTCCAGTGACAGTTATCCGTTAAGTCACTTGAGATGGATTCTCCTTTTCAACTTTCAAAATTTATATTTGATCCTATGACCTCTGTGACCTGCACAGAACATTTTTGAGGCTGTGTGTGTGTGTGTGTGTGTGTGTGTGTTTAAGAGAAAGAAATAGAAACAGAAGCAGAGACATTGTTAAACTGGTCCTGTTTATGTTTCTCTGTCCCTGGTCTGTTTTATATACTTTATTCACATTTCTGCGGAGAAAACTAGCCTTTCCAAGAGAAGGGTTGAATGGTTTAGAATTCTTTCCTGGAGAGCAATGCTTTCATTACTGATCTCGGCTGGAAGTTGAGTGTTGTCCATCCAGCATCAGCAGCGAGGAGCTTCAGAACCAGTATGGGGCTTGGTATTTCTCATCAAGCACTACTGACTCTTAGTCAAGTAACATCATGTCGCACCATGTTCATACGTTTGGCTGCCAGCTTCTATCTCCTCTCTCCTTTGAGCATTCTGGGGCATGTATCCTTCTCTGACTGTGGGGCCGTTCCCAAATTCAGAGCAAGTTCTTTTTCCTTACTACTTGGCAAGACATCCTTGGAAGTCTTCATGAAATGCTTGAGTATTGATGTGCTTATAGCAAAGAGTAGTAGAATTTAGAGGAGACAGAACTCGTCTAGGCTAGATTTTAAGGTGACTGCACATTGATCACTGTGGTTTACGGATGCTTGAGGAGTCAGATCTTCAGCTTTGTATGTGTGTTGGTAATATTAGTTTCCTATAATTTAGAGATTACTGCATGCATTCATTCATAAGAACATGGCTTAGAAATGGAAAAAAAAATATAATTTGCATTTTGGCAAAAGATGATGGTCAAGTTGAGCAGACTATTCATATTTACTTTCTGTGGCCCTATTACTGTAATGAGGAAAAAGTAAATTATTAAGTACATTAATCATCTGCAAGGTATCCAGCTGAGCTTGGAAGAATGCATAGTTGTTAAGGTTAGAGGTCAGATTGCCTGGGTTTTGAATCTTGACACAAACTCTTAAGGCCTACATGATCTCAAATTAGGTACCGCATCTCCTTAAGCCTTGACTAATGGAATGAAATCTTGTCTTGAAAATGAAATGTTGAGAGTACTTGCCTCATAGACTTGTTGAGAGACTCTAATAGGATAATCAATAAGTAAGTTGTCCAAGTGCATGGCAAAAAGTAAGTGCACAGTGCTAATATTAGTACTTGTAAACTAGACCAAAGGGAGCTGGTGGCCTTGTGGTAAAAACCTGTGCTGCTAACTCAAAGGTAAGTAGTTAGAATCCACCAGCTACTCCATGAGAGGATGATGGGAAATCTCCAATGTGTGATTTACTGACTCTGAAAACCTGCTAGTTGGTTAGCTATGATTGGGTTCCAACTCAACAGCTCACCACAACGCTATACGAAAAAGAGTTGCTTAATATTCAACCATTTGAGAAGATAGTTAATGATAAGATCAATGATAACAAATGAAGAAACCCAGGCTTCAGTGGTTGTTGTTATTGTTGTTGTATGCGCTGTCGAGTCGTTTGCGACTCATAGCGACCCTATGTACAACAGCCCTAAACCCTGCTCTATCCTGTGCCAATCTCATTGCCTCTGACACACCCATCCTGATTACCCCAGTCACTGAATCAATCTATCTCATAGAGGGTCTTCCCCTCCTGCACTGTCCCTCTACCCTACCAAGCATGATGTCCCTCTCCAAGGACCTGTCTCTCCTTAAAACATGTCCAAAGTATGTCAGACAAAGCCCCAGAATCCTTGCCTCCAAGGAGTAGCCTGGTTTAACCCTCTCTAGGATGAATCTGTTTGTTTTCTTGGCAGTCAGTCCATGGTACATTCAATACTCTTCTCCAGCACCACAGCTCAAAGGCGTCAATTCTCCTTCTATCCTCCTTAGTCATTGTCCAACTCTCTGATGCACAACAAGTGATTGCAAAAACCATGGCCTGTATCAGGCAGGCCTTAGTCTCCAGATAGACACCATTGTTCTTGAGGACTTTAAAGAGGTCCCTAACAGTGATGGCATGGGCAAAAAACAAGGCTCCACAAATTGATGGAATATCAGTGCAAATTTTTCAGCAAGAAGATGCAATGCCAGAGATGCTTACTTTATGCCAAGAAATTTGTAAAACAATTACCTGGACAATCGACTGGAAGAGATACATATTTCTGCCTATTCCAAAGAAAGATGATCTAACAGAATTTGGAAATTATCCATCAATATCAATATTACATACAAGTAAAATTTTGCAGGAGATAATGGGGGAAAAAGCTGGAACCATACTTTGGCAGAATGCTGCTCCAAATTCAAACTGAATTCAAAAGATGATGTAGAATGAAGGATACCATTGCTGAAAGCAGAAAATACCATAAAAGTGTTGGCCAGTGTTTTATTGATTGCACGATATTCAGCTGTGTGAATTATAACGAATTTTGGATGACATTATTTAGAACGATAACTTCACAACACTTTCTACAAACTAAGAGACAGTTGTTAGAATACAAGAAAGGTTTAAAATCAGAGTAGGCTTGTACCAGGTTGGTATCCTTCCACCATATTTACTCCATTTATATGTGAAGGAAAGAACCAGAGAAGCTAGAGCATGAAGAAGAATTTAGGACCAGGGCTGGAGAAAGACTCGCTAACAATCTGTTATGTATAAATGACACAATTTAGCATGCTTCAAGCAAAGAGGACTTGAAGCATTTACTGTGAGGATCAAAAACTACAACTTCTATAAGGGATTACAGCTCAACATAAAGAAAACAGCACTAAGTCTTAACAACTGGACCAATAAGCATCATCATGATGAACAGAGAAAAGACTAAAGTTGTCAAGCATTTCATTTTAGTTGAATCCACAGTCTACACTCATGGAAACAGTAGTCAAGCAATCAAATGACATATTGGATTGGAGAAACATGTTTCAAAGACTTCTTTGAAATATTAAAAATCAAGGTGCCACTTTGAGGACTAAGGTACCTCTATGCCAGGGAATTAATTGCTTCATGTGCATGTGAAAGTTGGACAATGAGTAGAGAAGACTATAAAATAATTGATGCCTTTTAATTATGGTGCTCATGAGGAATACTGAGTATACCATAGATTTACAGAAGAACAAACAAATCTGTTATGGAAAAATGCAGCCAGAATGTATATCCCTGAGAAGCAAATACGGCCAGGCATTGTTGGACATGTTATAACTTTTGACATGTTATCTAGAAAGGCAAGTTCCTGTAGGAAGGCATCATTCTTGGTAAAGGAGAGTGTCACTGATTAAAGCACAATATAGTCAGTGGCATTGTGATTGCAATGATCAGCTGACACATATACACACCTATAATGATGACACAAAGATGAGTGTTTTAGTTTGTTTTAAATAGGGTTTCTAGAAGTCAGTACTAACTTGATGGCACCTTACAACAGGATGTCTGTTTGCATCTTCTCAACTATGCTAAGACATTTGACTATGGATCACAACAAATTGTGATTCACATTGAGAAGAATGGGAGGCCCAGAACACTTAATTACGCTCATATGAAACCTAGACCTAGATCAAGAAGCCTGTTGTCTGAACAGAGCATGAGAACACTGCATGCTTCAAAATCAAGGATATATCCTTTCTCTTTTCAATCCATATGCTGAATAGATAATTTGAGAGGTTGTACTTTATGAAGAAGAGTGTGACATCAGGACTGGAGAAAGACACCTCAACATCCTATATTTGTAGATGATGCAATCTGCTCACTGAACCTGAGGAGGACTTGAAGTGCTTGCTGCTGAAGATCAAGGACTGCAGCCTTCACTGTGGATTGTATTTCAACATCCAGGAAACAAAAATCCTCATCACCAGGCTGATAGGCAGCAACATGTTAGATGGAGAAAAGATTGAAGTTGTTAACGACTTGCTGAGATCCACATTCAGTATTGTTGGGACCAGCAGTCAATTTACCAAAAGATGAGTTGCACTGGGGATGGGGGCATGAGGAATCTACCTCTCCAAAGTGCTAAAAGAGCATTGATGTCAGTCTAATGTCTAAGGTGCACCTGATCCAGGCTTCTCAATTGCTTGCTATGTGTCTGAGATCTAGGCAATGATTAAGGATGACAGAAGAAGAATCGATGGCTTTTGCACTGTGATGCTGATAAGAATAAGATACTATGGACTGTCAAGAATAAGATACTATGGACTGTCAAGAGAACAAACAAGTTGTTCCTCCAGAGGGTGAAACCAGGTTGCTCCTTGGAGGCAAGGATTTTGAAACTCCATCTCACATACTTCGGGTGTATTGTCAAGAGGGGTCAGTCTTTAGAGAAGGACATCATGCCTGGAAGGATAGAAGGTCAGTGCAAGAGAAGAGCCTAGATGTGATGAATTGTAACAGTTACTGTGGCAGTGGGGTCAGGTGTGTCATAGATGGTGAGGTTGACTCAGGACAAGGCAAGGCTCAGAAACAGTGTTCATGAGTCAGAGTCTACAGAATAGGGCATAACAACAACAGCAACAATTGTTTCATTTAAAAGGGACTGAATTTTTTTTTTCAGGCTATTTCTTTCTACAATGATAGAATCTAGAATATTATGTCAAATTCTTCACTGAGTATCCTTTTCTAAGGACAATGTTACCTGTTCATTCTTAGAGGAATGTTGATTTCTTATTTACCAAACCCTTTTTTCCTTGATCTCGTCTAAGTGTATTCATATTTGTATGAGTATATGTTTAACTATCTTTCACTATATTAGAAACATTGTGCTCTTCATCATGCTACCTAACTCAGTTCTCACCCTGCCTGTTGAGCAAAGATTTATTATCTCCATTTTTCAGATTAGGAAACTAAGGAACAGGGAGGTAATAAAAGTAAATAGGTGGTAAATCTGAGGTTTAAACTTAGGTCTGTCTGTGTTTATGATACTATGTTACACTGCCACTTCATTCACTCAGCACATTGGACTTTGAATTAAGGAAATCATACTAATTTATATTATGGATTATATCTTTAATATGGATTACATCTCATTACTTGCCATGCCTCAGAAAGTTGGACAATGAATAATAGAAGAATTGATGCCTTTGAGTTGTAGTGTTGGAGAAGAGTACTAACTAGCCCATGGATTGTCAAAAGAACAAAACAAATATATCCTAGAGAATGTAGAACCAGGGTGCTCCTTAGAGGCAAGAATGGTGGAACTTCATCTCACATAATTGAGGATGTTGTTAAGAGGGTCCGTGTAAAATGACATCATGCTTAGTAAAGTGAAAGATTGGTGAGAGGAAAACCCTTAATAAGATGGCTTGATAACAGTGATTGTAACAATGGTTCAAGTACATTGGAGATGACTGAGGATGGAACAAGACAAGGCAGGGTCCAGATCTGCTGTTCTTAGGGTCCCTGTGGGTCACTTGCCAGCACCTAATAACAACAGTAATTTTATATTTGTTAGATTGACTTTTTTTCCTCATGAGTTTTGGTAAATGCTTTAATGACTTTGAGTTAAGTAGAAGACAATTTCGAACTAGTTTCCAAATTTTGCACGCTGGCAATGGGAAACTTTAACAATATATGAATTTGTTTTGATTCCAGAGAGAATTCATTCTAGGAGGGATGCTACAAATTAATATACAAATAGTCCCTGGGTTATGAATGAAATTAATTTATAATTATGTGTTTAAGAATTTGTAGCCCATTTGGATCAGATATGTATGATTCTTATTAGACTTGATTTTGTGTAAGAAAAGACCCAAAGCCTTTTCAGTCATTCAAAAGTTGCATTACAGCAAGTGAAGGTAAGTTTTTGTTGATGTTGTGAAAGTCACTCATTTCAAAGTTAGGGGGAAATTGCATAATGTTAAAGCAGAGCTTCAGAATGGTGGCGTCCCCCTTAACGATGGCTGCTGACAATGCTGTTCTGAAAGTGTATGCTTTTCCATATTCTGTCAGTGACTAAACCACACACAGCAAGCTCTTGAAAAATCTGGTGATTCCTTTTCCTTATCTCTTCTTCAAGGGTTTTTACTCATAATTTTTCCTATTTTGGTTTCCAAGATGAATCACCTACATTGCAAAAGTTCCACTCTGTTTCTTGTTTTACTTTCTTGGCATTGACAGAACCACCTGGAAGTCTTGTGTTAAAAGTATTAAAAGGCAAGTAGGAGTTGTCCATTAATCAGACTGCCCTAAGCTGAAGCCTGCCTGTATTCTGGAATTTTAATTTGTGGGATAGTGATATCAGTGAAGCACATTATCATGAGTCCTGATAAGTTCAAATTGGAGCTGACCTCTCTTACATGAGTCAAGGATAGTCATGCTTCATCACTTATTGACTATTCAGTGACACAATGGGCCAGATACTAGAAAAAGAATGATATTCTCATAATCATAGCATTCTTATATCTCTAACTGTAGCCAAGGTTCCCTAAGGTGGAATGTTCTTAACTTAATCTGTACAAAATTACAATTGAAGAGGTAGATCCTAGACATGAGAGTGGATTTTTTTAAGGAAAAAATTATCTTGAAACACATAACTAAGGATAGTTCTAGATTGCTATTTCTAATCTACAATCACTGTTTTTAAAGTTTTCCTGTTAATCAACGTAGTTAATATTTTCTACCTTATCCTTGTTGTTTTGGAAGCAAGAGTGGCATCCACTTCCTAAACAACATGCCTCTGGAAACTCTATGAACTTTGAGAAACAGTAGTTATTGAAAGGCTTCAGGTCTTTTGTTCATAGGGTAACTATGAGTCGTGGTCAACTTCATGGAAATCAACAACAACAACAACATCCTTGTAAGCAATTCTCATGATATCAATTGTTTAACATGAATATTGTATGTCATTCTGAAAATGAGTCTTAAATATTTATGATGTTGTTGTTGTTGTTGTTATGTGCGATGGAGTCGCTTGCGACTCATAGCGACCCTAAGTACAAGAGCCCTAAACGCCATTCTATCCTGTGCCAACCTCGCTGTCTCAAACACACTCATTCCCACCACTTTAGTCACAGAATCGGTTCATCTCATCGAGGGTCTTCCTCTCCTGTGCCATCCCTCCACTCTCCCAAACATGATGTCCCTCTCCAAGGACCAGTTCCTCCTTGCAACATGCCCAAAGTATGTCAGATGAAGCTTCAGAATCCTTGACTCCAAGGAGCATTCTGGCTTTACCCTCTCCAGGACAAACCTGTTTGTTCTCCTAGTAGTCCGTGGTATATTCAGCACTCTTCTTCAGCACCACAGCTCAAAGGCATACCTTTTAAAATCTAAAAATCTAGTTTGAGATGGGAACACTTTTCTAGTATCAAACCTGGAGTGGAGGGTGGAATTTTTTTTCACTTGATGTGAAGACCCATTATTGGGGTTATTTAGACCTTTTAGGTTTTAACCTAAAACTACCTCTCTCAGTTGTATGATCTTGACCTAGTCCTTGTACCTTAGTTTCCTTTCTGTCTTCAGCAGGTTCAGATGCATTATCTCTTGCTGCTGCCATACGTTTGATGTTCTGTCACATCATCATCATAAATATCACATTATAAATGTCATATCATCTCTACATTACCTAGTAACACAGCATGATGTTGCCCAGAACTTTAAGTGAGTTTTCCATTTATCAACATTGTTCCTATGCGCCGTCAAGCCTAAAGTAGCTCATAGTGATAATGTGAACAATAGCTCTGAAACCTGCCCTATCTTGAGCCCATCTGTCTCTGACACACCTGCCCCCATTGCCAAAGTTACTGTGGTAATCCGTCTCATCCAAGATCTTCCTCTCCTGCAGTGATCCTTTACCCTTCCAAGCATAGTGGTAAGGAGCTGCTTTGTCAACCTAAAGGCATGTGCTTCAAATCCATTTGCTTCATGGGAGAAAGATGGGCAATGTCCTCTTGTGGGATTAACTGCCTCTGAAAACCTGCTGAAGGGTCAGCTTTGGGTCAGTTCCTACTCGATGGTATTCAACAACAACAATTTACTCACTATGCCAACCTGTACTTGTCCTAAAGAGTGTTTGTAGAGTGCCTGCTGTGTGCAGGTCCTATTCCAGTCAAGCGACACCACAATCATCAAGACAAACAGTGCCTGCTCTCACATGGCTAATATTTTAGAAGTCAGGCAATAGCATGTAAAGAAACACTGAAAAAGTGCCACAGCGAAAATGCATTAGAGGAGATGGCAAGAGTGTGTGGATGGGGACAGTTGCTGTTGTCAGCAGCTGCCCATTCAGCTCGTGGCTCGTGGTGACCCCACGAGGTGCCTTACCGCCTGCCATCTCCATGGCTGGCTGAGGCTCAGTTTGTTGCACTGTATGGGGTTTTCCCTTTGGAATTCTTACCTTTCCTACATGAAACTCTAATCTGATTCCTGGAAAAGGCATGCCATGCACCGCTACACCCATCTGTCAGTGGATTCAGTGTTGCTTTGGTGTTAAATGATTATTATCAGAACTTCCAAACTAAGATGGACTAGAAAGACAGGCTTGACAAGCTCATTCTCAAAATCAACCATGAATAATTCTATGATAGAGGAAGGTGGGCAACTTTAGCTTGGGTTGTCAGAAGAGGTCTCTTTGAAGAAATGGCATTTAAGCTGAGGCCTAAATGTTGACAATAATTGGGGTGAAGGGGTTGTTTTTCAGCAGAGGAAATTCAAAGACCTACTGTCTTGTGTTGCATTGGGAGGATGGGAGGAAGACCTGTGTGGATGAGGAAGGATGGGAGGAAGGCCCATACGGATCGAGGGCAGGCTTGGAAGTCAGGAGGCCTGCAGGACTCAGACCATGTGGTCCAGGGCAAAGAGTCAGGATGCTGTGGGGTTTCAATTTCTTCTAATCAATATTTTACTGCCTGTAACTCGTTTTCTTTTACAGTCAGGCTCCCTTTTTGCTGTGACTCCATGCTTACTCATAATGGGAATTTTAATCCTCCCTATGATGCAACCCAGGGCTTCTGCTGGTGCTTTGTTCCAGCCTGGACAGTATTAAAAAAAGAAGAGAGGAAGGCTCCAGCTGAGAGTGTCTTGGGAAGGAGTGCAGGTCTAATGCTTTACTTAAATCAATGCCCTTGCACATCCTGTTCACCACGCGGGCAGCACTTGTGCACTATTTACTGACGCCACGATATACACTTAAGAGTGACGTGACTTCACAGAAGCAATTAAATTGGCCTTTTTGATCAGTGGTTAGGCCACTATCAATAATAATAATAATAATTGTTTGTATCGATTTGATAAGTGCCATGTAAATAATCACAAAGAATAGCTCTTTCCCCTCTGCTCTTCACCCAAATGTTAAATCCTAGGCTCTCTAGATTGACTTTGGGAACAATTTCACTACATATTTATGTGAACTAGGATTCCAAACTTGGAAAAATTCTGATGCTTTCCAGTCACAATAGAAGTTTTCTATTTTATGGTCCTTTGCTAGGTGGATCAAATAGTAAGTGACCAAATTTGTCTTCCTGTTAGTGGTTTTTTTAAAATATATTTATATATTGAAGATTTCTTTTTGCAGGAACGCAAAGTATAATAATTATATTTAATTATTTGTTAATTTATTAAAAATATTCTTTTTAGGTTTTGAGCTTATGAATATATAGTTCTGGCTTTATATTTCTTTTTGTTTGTTTGTTTTATCGACCTTCTGTATCATTTGCTTGTAGGTCATTTTGGCTAAAAGTGTAGGTTGCATAAACACAACATGGTCTTGGTCTTTGCATAGCTGTGATTCTATGAATCATGACACAATAATCGAAAATTAAAGGAAAAGCTAAATGGAGTTATCAAAATTCTGGAAGAGAGCTACTTTCATCTTGGATCCATTCTAAGGGAGCGCTGGTGGCCTAGAGGGAAAGAAGTTATACCTGTCAACCCAAAGGTATGTGGTATGTGGTATGAATCCATCAACTGCTCTGCGGAAGAAGTGTGGACAATCTCCTTTGTGCACTTTATGGCTCAAAGCTCTGAAAACCCATTGGAAGATCAGCTATGAGTTGGTTTCCAACTCAATGGCACATCACAACAACACAATCTTTCTATTATTTCCTTCCAGCCTCATCTATACTTTCTCACTTTTGCATAGATTGTTACACATATAGGAATTACCTTCTTGCACTTTGCCATGAAAAATGGGTTCTGTGATGGGAAAAGTTTGGGAAATACTATAAATTCCATTTTGCGTGTGGGGATTAACAATAAATCTGTATATACTCCTTAGAAATTAGGGTGGTGAGAATTGATTTAACATGCTTGGTTTGGGCATGTTATCTGGACATAGCAATCCTTGGGGGAAAACATCATGAGTGGTGAAGTAGAGAATCGAGACAATAGAGAAGACCTTGAGTGAGATATATTGAGACAGTGGCTGCACCATGGGGCCCGAACATAGTGACTGTGAAGATGGGAGGGTATCATTTCATTGTGCAGGGATCACTGAGGGGGCACTGACTTTGTGGTACCTAACAACAACAACAACACATATGAGAGGCTTTCAGCTTCTAAAGTAACTTCACAACATTTTTCAAAGTTATTCTAAGAATCATTGTCAGAGCAGGCCTGTCCCCATTATACATGCAGTGAAATACTAGTATAGAGAGAGAATATCTCATTTCATTGGTGCATTTGCATATACAACTGTACATGAAGCAAGCATCCTCTCAATAATTACTAAAGACTTTTTACTCAGGGATTCCATGACAGTTCTATGTAGAACTGTGCATATGAGGGATCTGTGTTCTTAAGATAAAATATTTCAACATGTGCCTCGTCAGGGAAAGACTTTGTCTTATTCATTTTATTTTACCCTGATTTATTATAAAGTTTGAATACATTGTTTTTCATAAAAGATCCTCCCTATTTCCTTCACCCATCAAATTGTGCAACCCATGATTAACACCCTACCATACCCATATCTTCACCCCTCTGCTTCCACCCTCTCCCCTCCCCCACCTTGGATCCTCATACCAAGTTAGGTAGTGATTTACAAAATCATTGTTCCTGCATGCTGCGTAGTATTTCATTGTAGGAATGTACCACAACTTCTTAATCCATTGGTTTGTAGTTGGACATTTGAGCTGTTTTCATGTTCTTACGATGGTGAATAACACTGCTGGACATTGCTGTACAAGTTTCTGTTTGAACCTCAGTTCCCATTTTCTTGGGGTATTTTCCAAGCAATGGAATAGCTGGGTCATATGGAACTTCTATGTTCAGCTTTTTGAGGAAGCTCCAAACTGCCTTCCAGAGTGGTTGTACCATTATACAATCCCACCAACAATGTATAAGAGTGCCCATCTTACCACATCCTCTCCAACATTTATTACTTGCTGTCCTGTTAAATTTTGCCACTGCTACTGGAGTGAGATGGTACCTCATTGTGGTTTTGATTTGCATCTCTCTTACTGCCAATGATTTGGAGCATTTATTCATATGTCTGTTGGCCATTTGAATATCTTCCTCTGTGAAAATTCTTTCCATGTCTTTTGCCCATTTTGCATTTGAGTTATCAGACTTTTCCTTGTGGAGGCCCAGGAGTATTTTATAAACTTTTGTTACGAGACTTTTGTCTGAGATGGTATAGCCAAATGTTTGTTCCCAGTTAGTAGATTTTCTTTTCTCCCTGTTGGAACAAGTTTTTGATGAACATAGCAATTTAATCTTTAGAATGTTCCATTCATCAATTTTATCCTCTTCAGATTGTACATTTCTGGCTATATTTGGCAGTTTCTTTATACCGTAGACTAGGCTTTCTAAGCTTTATCCTAGTTTGTCTCTTATGACCTTTATGATTAGAAGGCACCCTTAGATCCAGGAAGCATGCATCCCACAATTCCTTTTGCTGAATTTTATATAAAGATTTAGTGTACTTATTCCTTGAAACCATGGCTTAGAATTATAGTTATTAATATCACATTATATACTTCAGGGAATCATAATCATCAACAAACAAAAGCTATTTCCTTCAGAGTTTATTAAAAGTGTGTTTCCTTCATTATTTTTAAACAGGATGATTTCTAAGCTGAAGCAATTTGTCTACTACCTTCCTATACTTCGCTAGATTTCTAGGAAGCATGTAGATTAACAATGCATACAAGAAAGCTCAGAGATAACACTCTCTCTCTAAACAGAGAAAGTTGAACATTAAATGCTGGTGGTACCTGAATTCTTGAGAGCAAGTACCAGACTTGCTCTCAAGCCAGGGGAGCCAGGAGAATGGGATACTAGTGGTATACAGCTTCTTCCCCTGACGCAGAAATGTGAAGGAAGGAGCCTTCTCCCTTTTCTCCAGGATTTAAAAGGAAAGAACTCACAGGGATTATCCAGGAGACAAACTGCCTGAAGAGTGAACAAATCTGTCTTGGAAGAAGTGTAAGCCAGAATCCGCCTTAGAAGCAAGAGCTGTGAAGCTTTGCTTCACATGCTTTGAGTATCTTACTAGCAGAAGGAACTGGTCCCTGGAGAAAGACATCATGCTTAGTAAAATATAAAGTCAGCAAAAAAGAGGGAGATTATCAGTGACACAGATAGACTGACACAGTGGTTGCCACATTGGGCTCCAAATGGATCCCATTGTAAGGAACGTGGAAGACTAGACAGTTATTAGGTGATATTTCATGCTGGTGAACTGACTCAACATTTTATAACAATGACGTTCTAGAAGACCCAGCAGCCACATGCATGACCCAGAATCATTCCTATGGATATTATTAAACATGGAATGAATGGCTGACTGCTACCAGTAAGCACTTCAGGGGAACTCCTTCCCTCTCCCCACTTGTGACACGAACTCCTGAGGCATACATGGTGCTTATGTCACCTTGAAAATGCCACCTCCACATATTACACAAATTCATTTTTGGACCCACTTAGCAAAATATGATAGAGTTTCTACTTTATAATCATCTTTGTATCTCTTGTTATTTTTTTAACTTTGTTCTAAATTATAAAGATGAGAGATCAGGCGTGTACAGGGTTGTAGGTCATACAATAATTGAATAATGGTTTAGATATATTCATTCTCACTTTGCTAATAGCTGTTAAATGCATTTATCCATATTATGGTAGTAAATAAATAAACAAACCTGTCCAAATATTACCTAAAACTATCTTGCATCTTACCAGTGGTGTATACAATTTAAAAAAAATTTTGAGGTTAACTAGAGGTTATTGAATGTCTCCAGTCAAACTTGTGTCTATGTTATATTATTGTTAGTTGCCTGGGTTCTATTCTGACTCATAGAAACCCCAGGTATGCAGAGTAGAAAATATCAAATAAATAATATCAGTTTTGAGGTGTGTTTATTTTAATGTCAGCTTTGCTCAAGTGTGTTTTATTCATGAAGACTTTCAGAAGTAAAAACAAACAAACAAAAAAAACACACAAACAAAACAACAAAACCAAGCTACCTAAAAGAAATCTCCGATGTGCTGAAGAGCAAAATCCAGTTTAAAGATTACGATGTGCTTAATCCAAGCATGGTTTCTTCAGTTACTTCCTGTATATCTGGAAATTGGATGCTGTCTAAGGATGACAGAAAGGAACTGATGCATCTGAACTGTGGTGCTGGAGAGATGCACTGGAGAGCCTATGAATTCCAGAACAACAAGCGAGTATGTCGTGCAGAGGAACAACTAGAGCGCTCCTTCAGGCAAGAATGGTGACACTTGGTCTCATACACTTTGGGTATGTTGCCAGGAGGACTTAGGTCTTAGAAAAAGACATCATGCTTGGAAAGGTGGAGGGTCATAGAAGAACAGAAAGACCCCCAACAAGATGGACTGACACAATGACTGTAACAATGAGCTTGCGCTTATCAGAGATTTGTGAGGATATTTTATGTGTTGTTCCCATGGTCTCTATGAATGGTAGGGGGCTTTAGGGAACGTAACCACCACCACCACAACAAAAATATAAAAAAAAAGCACATTCAGCCTGTTCCAAGTGCACTTTAGTCTCTAGACTGACGTCATCTTTGCTCTTTTAGCACTCTGGAGAGGTCCCCAGCAGTTATGCATGAGAGTTGGACAATGACCAAGGAGGATAGAAGGAGAATTGATGCCTTTGAGCTATGGTGCTGGAGAAGAGTATTGAGAGTACCATGGACTGCTAGGAAAACAAACAGATTCACCCTGGAAAGGGTTAAACCAGGTGGCTCCTTGGAGGCAAGGATTCTGAGGCTCCGTCTAACATACTTTGGACGTGTTGTAAGGAGAGACCGGTCCTTGGAGAGGGACATCATGCTTGGGAGGGTGGAGGGACAGTGCAGGAGGGGAAGGCCCTCTGTGAGGTGGCTGGGGTAATCCTCATGGGAGTGTCAGAGACAGTGTGATTGGCACAGGACAGAGCAGAGTTTAGGGATGTTGTACATAGGGTTGCCATGAGGTAGTCGACGGCACATAACAACAACAACAATAACAATTAATCTTTTGATTTTCTGACTGCTAGTGCCAAGAGTTCTTAAGCAAGCTAAAATTGTTAACAACTTCAATCTCTTCTCCATATATCATAAAGCTGCCAATTGAACCAGTGGTGAGAATCTTTGTTTTCTTGATATTGAGCTTCAATCCATATTGAAGACTGCAGTCCTTGACCCTCTGCAGCAAATGCTTCAGGCCTTTCTCATTTTCAGCAACCAAGATTGTATCAGCTACATAACATAGATTGTTGTTGAGTCTTCCTCCAATCCTGGTGCCACATTCCTCTTCATAATGTCCAGTCTCCTGAATTATTTGTTCATCATATAGATTGAAAATGTGTGGAGATAGGACACATCTCTGATGCACTTTCTTCCTGATTTTGAACCATGCAGTGTTTCCCTGCTCTGCTACGATGACTGCCACCTGGTCCAAGCACAGGTTTGGCCTCAGCACAATCAGGTATTCGGGGATTCCCATTCAATGCAAAGTTAGCTTCAATTAATTTTGATCCACACAGTTATGAACACTTTTGCACAGTAAATGAAATATAGATAGTCATTCTGGTACTGTTTGATTTTAGCCAAGATCCATCTGATATTTTCAGTGATAATCCCTACTGCCAAACCCTCATCTAACCTAGCTTGTATTTCTGGTATTTCTCTGTTAATACATTGTTTCCATCTGTTTTGGATGATCTTCAGCAGGATTTTGCTTACATATCGTATGTTGTTATTGTGTACCATCAAGTTGGAACCAACTAACAGCTGACCCTCTGGTGGGTTTGAAGAGGTAGTTAATCACATGGGAGGAGATTGTCCATCATCTCCCATGGAGCAGCCAGTGGATTTGAACTGCATGCCTTTGGAATTGCAACACATTTCCTTGCCACTAGGCCTTCAGAGCTCTAGATCCAAGTAAAATTAGTTTCTTGGTAACTTCAATCTTTTCTCCATTTATCAGTCTTATCTCCATTTATTGGTTCAGATATGAGAATTTTTGTTTTCTTTATTGGAGGCAGTAGTGGTGATGATGTGGGACAGGGGTGGGTGCTGAGGATACTGAAGCGACCCTACAGGGCATTTCATTGGTGATTTAAGCCAACTTCATTTATTCCTTAGTTTGACTTAGTTGTTGGTAAAGAGAGCTGTGCAGTAGCTTTAGTTCTTATAAACCCTGACAAATCCTCTGCAGTCAAATCTGCTCTAATTTGTGGTGACCTTCCACCTGGTTTCTGAAGCTTTAATCTTAACAAGTGGGAGGATACTACCCATATTTTCTCTTTTGAAAGGTTAGTGCATTTAGACTGCCCACCTATTGGGTTAGCACCTCAATACCTGGAGAACACAGTTAACAAACTACTTGAAGGGCATGAATTTGCTGCTGAGAGATTTCATGCCTCCTCCAGGGTCTAGAATACGTCCATGCGTATTCCTAGAGATTACTCAAAGAACCTTAAGCGTCCTCACATTGTGGTTAATAGCACAATACACTCCACCAGCATGGCTAGAGCTCAGATATTGACCCTACTCTTGGCTGATTTCTTAAGTGAGTTTTTAACCTCTTCTCTGATCCCTGGACTCTCAGTGAGACTGTTCTTATTGTTGTTGCTGCTGCTGTTATATGCAGCTGAGCTACCTGCAACTCATATTGACCCTCTGTACAGCAATTCAGAAGTCTGCCCTGTCCTGAGCCAATCTCACAGATTCCAACACACCTACCCACATTGCTCTACTCGCTGTATCAATCCATCTCATCCAGGTTTTCCTCTCTTGCACTGTCCCTCCACCCTTCTGAGCATTATATCCTTTTCCAAGGGTCAGTCCTTCACCTATTCCTCATAGGACTATAAAGTAGAGAAGAAAATGTCGGTCATATAGAAAATGAATCCAACAGGTGCTTCTACTGTTGTTGCTATTTTTATTATCTTCAAATATCTTTTAATATGGCTTTTATACATCTAAAATCCTTTTTCTAAGACAAAAGCAGAGTATACATTTCTAAATACTAGAAGATATTTGTCCCCATCATCTGGTTCCAACTACCATCATAGTGGCACCTGAGTCATTTAGAATGCACCCTAAATTGTTTGAGCATCTTAAGTTTCAGGAGCTAAAAAAAAGTAATTCACTGAATGAATATTTTATGAAGATATTAAAATAGAACATACTTCAGAAATAGACATATTTTGTGCTTATAGTATTTTCTTTCCCTAGTTAATCTTATCCAGAAAGTTTGCATATAAATGGGAAGAATTAAAGAAGTGAGTTGAGAAAATGGCCTTTCTAGTATCAAATTAGATATGGATCATCTGACAGTAATAGACCTGGGGCACAATCTGTATTTATTCGTCTGAAAATCAATTGCCTTATTTCTAAACTGACAAGATATATAGGAATATCACCATTTTCAGGGTCTCATGCGTGGCCACACATGAGAGGGGGCTATTGTGTGCATTTGCGTGTACACGTTTCTCTTTACGTGAAATAGAACACCTGGTATATTCCATATGTGTCTAGTGTTATTTATGTTATTTAAATTTAGTTCAAGTATAGGACCAATGAAAGAAGATCTTATTTCATGGATGTTGTTATGCTATGTATAGAAAACAAGAGAGATTGATAGAAAACTGTATTTTTGCAAAAATGAGTTCAACAATCACTACTGAGTGGCTGGAAAAGAGGAATTTTTAAAAAAAATTTGGAGAGGTTATCATTTTTTAACTATATATAAATTTTAGATTTACTCACTCTGTCCTGAAAAGTAAGAATGTCTATCCCTCCCTTCCTCGTACTTTTTGTGGATTACATTACTATTTTTGTTTTATCAATAACAATTGCTTTCTTTTATGTAACAAAGATTTTCATAGTTTTTAATGATTATTTTAATATAAGTAATAAGCTTAAGTTAATTCAAAGATCATTATCTGTTCTTTCGGTCATAGCTTCTCTGTACCAGAATTCTCTGTGCCAAATTTTAATCACTGGGTTTTCTTCTTGGGATATTTGTTCTTCTTTTTTCATAAAGAACTCATGCCTCCTAGTATTGCAAGGTACCTCCAAGTCAGCTACCACTCATACTGACTCTATGAACGACAGATTTGAACCTTGGCCTGTCTTGTTCCATCATGCCCAAGCCCATTGTTGAAGTCACTGTGTCAATCCCTCTTACTGAGTGTTGATTTGCTGGCCCTCCTCTTTCTCCCAGCATGATATCTTTCATCAATCTGGTCCCTCCTGACAACATGCTTAAAGGATATGAGATGACGTTTCACTCTTCTTGCCTCTAAGGAGCATTGTCATTGTACTTCGTCCAAGATTTCTTAAATCTTGTGTTATGTCTGAATGAGATCTTGCTTGGGCATATTTTTAATAATTTTAAAATACATATTATTTTTATCACTTTGTCAATATTTCTTCATTGTGATTCTAGATATGCATAAAGTCCACTTGATTTTTCTTCCTTGTAAGTGATCTTATTTATCTACTCTTCCTATATAGATGCCCAGAGAAATTTGCCCTTAAATTGCAGTTGACTAATTAAGATACACTAAGTCATTGGTAATTTTATATATCATCTTTTTGATCCTTGGTAAATTCTTTTTGATCTGCACATTTAGTTTTGCTACATCTTGGGGCCATTTTGTAGTAAGTTGTGGTGGTGTTCTGGGCTGTCGAGTAGCCTGTGGACTCATAGTGACCCAGTGCACAACAGCTGTGAACCCTGCTCTGTCCTGAGCCAGTCTCACTGCCTGTGACACACCTACCACTATTACCCTAGTTACTGTTTCGTAGTATAGATTTTTCAGTGATTTTTTTGGCCTTTTAAAAAATTATTATTTTATATTGATTTACTTACAAAGTTCATATACATTATTTTTGACACTGGACATTTCCCCTTTCTTTCACCCACCTCTCCCTCCACCTGTCAAATTTGTGACCCTATGATTAAGCCTTGGACCTTTGTACTCATTCTACAATAATGGTCTTATACAGTATTGGTCCTTATGAGACTGAGCTAGTTCACTTAGCATAATATACTCCAGTCCCTCCCAAGTGAGGAAATGATTTACTAAATCATTGCTCCTGCATGCTGTGTAGTATTCCAATGTGTGAATGTACTATAATTTCTCAATCCATTCCATTGTGGTTGGGCATTTGGGCTGTTTCCCAAATGTTCTCGTGATGATGAATAACACTGCTATGAACATTGGTGTACAAGTCTTCATTTGTGCATCAGTTCTCATTTTCTCATGGGATTTTTCCAAGTAGTGGAATAGCTGGATCATAGGGAATTTCTATATTTATCTCTTCGAGGAAGTGCCAAACTGCCTTCCAGAGTGATTGTACCATTTTACAATCCTAGTATAGGTCTTAATTTTCTACTTTTTATCATTTACATTCATTATTATTATATCAGTTAAGAATATTATTGTTCCTATTATTTTTCTGATAATTTCAATTTTCCTACTATTTTAATTGCATTTAACTTTAACTCACGAAGCATGGCTATATGGGATGCTTTAAGTTCTTTATTTGATAATTTTAAAGTCTTGGTTATCTGGGGTTTAGTATCTGTTGTCTGTCTTTTTCCTTGAGAAATGGTCACATTTCCCTGATTCTTGGTATATTGAATATTTTTTTCAATGTATCTTGGATATTTGAACTATTATGTTGTTTAGATACTGTGTTACAATACTTTGGGAATGTTGAATTGTCTATGTTTTATCAGACAATCAGCCAGATTGATTGCAGCTCAAAGGTTCTGCATGACCTACCTACTCTGAGTTCAGTGCAGTTGTCAAAGTCTTAAAGAGCATACTTTGTTGAATTTGTTTTGTGAAAGTATTATTGAAAACTTATTAAAAAATTTAGATGATAGTGGCACCAGCAGTCAGGAGATCAAAAGATAAATTGTACTGAGAAAATCTGCTGTCAAGGAACTCTCCAGAGTACTGAACAGCAATGATGTCAGTCTAGAGACTAAGGAATACCTGATCCAGGCCATGGTTTTCGCAATTACTTGCTATGCATCAGAGAGCTGGACAATGACTAAGGATGACAGAAGAAGAACCAATGCCTTTGAGTTGTGGCGCTACAGAAGAGTCTTGAACGTGCCATGGACCTCCAAGAAAACAAACAGGTCTGTCTTGAAGAAGGTGAAACCAAGTTTCTTCTTGGAGGCTGGGATTCTGAAGCTCTGTCTCACATACGTTGGGAACATGGCCAGGGTGGATCAGTCCTTAAAGAAGGATATCATGCTTGAAAAGGTGGAGGGACAACACAGGAGAGGAAGACCCCTGATGAGATTGACACAGTAACTGGGACAATTTGGGTAGTTGTGTTGGAGTCAGTGAGATTGACTCAGGAAAGGGCAGGCTTCAGAGGTATTGCACATAGGCTTACTATGAGTCACAGATGACTTGATGGCACATAACAACAAGAAGGAAGAAATTGTTTTTAAAGAATAAAAATCATACACATAGGTGTATGGTACTTATCTCGTTAGCCCATCATTGTCCCACTCTCACTCCAACTATCCAAATCCTAGATATTCTTCAATGCACTTTTCAGTGTTGTGGGTAGCCGTCTTTGTTAGCTGTCATTGAAATGACATTGGTTCGTGACAATCCCCCATACAGTGGATCATTGTGGTCCATATGGTCACAATTATTGGCTGATTCTTGCACATAGATTGCCAGGACTTTCTTGTTAGTTTATCTTAATCTAGAAGCTCTACTCAAGTCTCTTCAGCATCAAACCAGCACAAAGACTTGTGCTGATAGATGAATGGTGTTTATACTTGAAGTCTATTGGTCAGCAATTGAATACAAGTATCTTGCTTAAGGCAAGAATTCTACCATTGAATGATTGCCCCATTGAATCACTTCTCCCTATCTGAAGTGAATAGCAATTACTGTTGTTCACATTTGGCTCTTTGCATAACATACTTTTTAAACTAAGTATGTGCATTCTTTCTCCCTAGCTAATCTAAAGGCTCTCTAACTGCGGAGACTTCTGTATTTTCTTTTTCCCCCCTCAGGATAGTATTTGAAATGAACATTTTGAAATAAAATATCTCCTGTGTTTACCTGAGTTCAGTGGGGTTACCCAACTCAAAGAGTTATCATTTCTCACACCATGAAAATATGCCCTCAGACTTGAGTTTCCCTCTGTAGGTTTGATCATTATAGAATTTTCCACAGGAACTTCTTTAAACAGATGATGAGATAATGGCTGTGAAAGTGCTTTATAAAGTACTGTGCACATGGAAGACTGGGATGTTATCATCGCTCAGGTCACCTCTGCTGTGAATTGTGGGCAGAGTGCTGGGGAGGCAGGCTTTCCTCATGCTATTCTGTTCTATTACCTTTTCTTGACCTTGACACTCTTTGACAGTAGTGACCCTCAACAAGATGATCTGGCAGTCAGTGGTGACTCACCACAGACTGTTACCTGTCTTTGTTAATAATGTCCAGGCTGCACAGAGATGATAATTCCCTAGGTTTCTTGTCCATTTTTCCTGTGACTTAAACAAAGAATTACTTTTCAAGAATTGGGCATGTGGCCAGGAGGGAACCAGTCCTTAGAGAAGAACATCCTGCTCAGAAGGGTGAAGGGAAAACACAGGAAAGGAAGACCCCAGAAGAGATGGATTGACACAATAACTAGGGCAATGGCAGTAGGTATGTTGGAATCAGTGAGACTGGATCAGGACAGGGCAGACTTCAGAGCTGTTGTTATACAAAGGATTGCTATGAGTCACAGGCGACTACTTAATGGTGTCGTAGAACAACAACAACAAAAGTTTTGCATCTAATTTCACAAAAGTTCAGTTCTAGTCTCTGGTCTCTTCACTCCTCTTCAAAACCAATGTGTATATTTCAAATCTGAACTTAAAAGTCAATTGGACTATTTTTTTTTTTAGTTAATTCAACTATTAGCTACTCTTCCCTATGATAATTTTCCCTAATATCTTTTAACTGCAATATATGGTGGCTGTTTATAGATTGTTGCTGATTGGGAAGAGTAACATGACGGAGCTGGATAAGCTTAAACAAGTTTGGATTTTTCGTTCAGATATGCTTTTCATGGGTATTTATCCTATTTTCTCTCCTTCCGTGAGAGTTAGTATCTCTGAAAACCCACTGAAGGATCAGCTATGGGTCAATTCCAACACAAAGCAAACAACAACAACAACTGAAGACAGAGATAGCAATTAAGATTCTTCTTGGAGGGAAAAATGGAAGCCGAGGGAGGACACAATCAATGCCTATCAATAACCCTGTCTTATGGATGTTGTACCAGAACCAACTCATAGCTGGTTCCTTCTCCTATGGATTTTCAGGGAAAAAAAACTTGACCACGTAGAAGATTTATGATCTTTCTCCCAGAAAGAAAAAGCAGGTAGATTTGAACTATCCATCTTTAAGTTGGCAGTGAAACTATCTATGAGGCTCCCTCATAGTATTATGGATAGAAATATTTTAATAAGGAATTACTGACCAGATACAGTAACACTAAATTACAAAGGCTAAGAACATGAATCTGGAATTTGACCAATTACCACTCTATGACCTTGGATTAGTTATTTAACCTCCCTAGGTCACCTTTGCAACTTGGAGTAATGAGAATGTTTTCCTCCTTGAGCTCTTGATAATAAATGGAAAGTGTTTATAACCGAGCCTGGAGCATAATATAGACAAGAAGTGCTTGCTATCATCATTATTATTAATTCTTTCTTGAAGCTTCTACAAGATAAATACAGGGCAAACAAAATATATAAAGTCTTTATAGCTTGAAGTAAAAATATGATACTCTTGTCAAAAAATTTACACTGGAGGATTTGTTTTAAACTATAAAGACTACTTCTTAAGGACATTGTTTTGATATTTTACAGGCGTTATCTACTTTAATAGCCATACAACACTAGGAGGTATGTACTAATTTACTCTTGTTTTATAGACAGGAAGCTAAGTCACTGAAAGATCCTATAGTCACTTAAAGCTCGATGGCCCGGTGATAAGGGATTGCACAGGGAATCCAAAGGTATCCCCCAGCTGCTCTTTGGGGTAAGATGGGCAGTCTCCTCCCTCCTTCATGTGTACCTACTTCTAGAGGATCAGTCAGGGTTGGTTTTTGACTCATGTGCACAAAAGCAACAGGGTCACTTGGTTAGTAAACAGGAAGGCTAGGTGTTTAGCACAGCCGTCAATCTCAGTAACCTTTGTTTGCTGAAGAGCACTAGCGGTGTAATGTGTCTTGTGTTGGGCTGCTAATTGAAAGGTTACTGCTTTGAGCTCAGGAGAAAGACAGGCAGCCTTGGAAACCTGATGAAGGGTCACTGAGTTGGAACTAACTAGATGACAGGGGTTTTGGTGGAGAGAGTAGGAGTGGTAGCTCTTCATGCATAAGGGATCATGAGTGAGATTATTAGTGAAAGTAGATGTTTGGCAATGTTCTCACACTTTCGTCGTCAAGGAGGAAATTGTAAAAACATGATCTCTTTTCAGAAAGAGACTCTCAGAACACATGGAGCCATGGGGAGGACAAGGAAACGAGTGCGTATAATTTTATTCATTATGCAAAGAATTAGGAAAAAGCAGAAAGTACTAGAACAAAATAGAATTATGGGAAGATATTTAGAACAGGTGGTATGAATCCCTCTTTGCTACCTTGCTGTTTGGTGATGTGACAAGCAGGTTCAGCCTGGGGCCAGAGGCTTGGTTTCCACTGTGGTAGAATGAATAGTTATACATTGGATTCTAGGTGATCTTCTTAAATGGTCTACCCAACATTGGAAATTATCCATAACAGTTATTTGACATTTATTTTTCTACTGTATTTGCTATTTTATATGTGGGGGTTTTCATTTCTCTTGCAAGCTATAATATGGGATTAGTGTGTGACTTGCTTTCCTACTTAAAATTGGCCTTTGAATAAATACCTGCTCGAATTCTCAGGATTTTAACAAAGCTTTCTAAACATCATAAACCCACAGTTGTGCAGATCATATTGGATAATGGAGTAAGTAAGATGTCAAGTGCCTCTCAGACTTGAATGCACTGATATGAGAAGAATTTGTCTTCAGGATCTTTGTTAGATGATCTGCCTTTTTAAAACCTCTCTCTCTCTCTCTCTCTTTTTTTTTAAGGTAAAGTATTGTGCTGTGAAAATTGTAAACTTGAATGAGATGATCTTGCCTTCAAGAAGCTTACTAAAACAAGCAAAAAAGTAACTCTCACAGAACCTTAGCAGCCCAATGCTCCATGCCTTGAATTCCCACTACAACATCCCCCCCAAGTGGCTGGAGAGCATCTTCTTGGACACTTCATTGTCCAGTAACTCACTGCATTGTCAAGGTCACCTCTATTCAGGGTAGAATGACGGATGCTAGGGTTTATACATCAGAAGAATGTCTTCTTGAAAAGCAAAGAGCTTTTCCAAGCTGAAGAAAAACTATAGAGATGAACTTGGAGATGTGAATTTGGTAACAGAGGTCTATGTTAAAGGGTCCTTTGTATGAACAAAACCCCAACGATGTTAAAGTGAAGAATATGTTATAGAAACATAATTAGTCTAGGGTGACCATTTAGCAATGACAGGCTAGGGAAGGGGTCAGTGGAATTATTAAAGACAAACTGGGTTCTGATTTGGGAGTCTTGAAAGCCCTCTACTTTTGAGATGGAAAAGAGCTCTAAAGAAGGCTGAATCCCAAAATCAGTGACTTTGGTTGACCTGCTATCCATCAGCTCTGAGGTGTTCCCCAAATCTCTGTCCTTTACACTCACCTAGAGAACTTGCAGCCGCACCCATGGACTGTTGTCTAGTTCAGAGAGATACGATTAAGCAAGAATTAAGAAGGGCCCTCTGCTGGCTTTATTTCCACGTAGATCTGCTTTATATGCAAAATAACCCTAAGGGGAAGCTGTGTCAATCTGCCTGATCTGGCAGAGCCTTAAATCTTTACTCTCCACAGAAAAACCTTACAATCTCAAAGGGAAAAAGCATCCTGATTTTTGGGGTAGGGGCAGTGATAAACAGGTCTTTCCCTGCAATTGTCTTCTCGCATAATAATGAACCCCTCACCTGCATGGGAATTTAATGCAAGAAATTTTTCAAGAGCCACCCAACCCCATTGCCACCCAGTCTGAATATGTAAATACATCCTTCCAGGGGACAGATTTGCAATTTTGGGGGCAAGGAATCCATATATATGGCAAAGATGCCTCTGTAATTATGGAAAGTTTATTTCTGTCCCCAGATGTCAGCAATCAAGTTCCACATAAATATATTTGTGTAAATCTGTCGGCAGCTGGTCTCGATTCAGGTTTCTGGAGATATTAGCCTGTCTTTGAGTTTATGACAAAGTTAAAAATTATTCATTAAGCTGACCTGCAGTATATTCAGTAACTGGAAAATTGCCTTGCAGTTCTATTTGGTTTGTAGATGTGATCACAAGTAAATTTTTAACTTAATTAATTGGCCGTTTCTGTTGACAAGAAATTTATGTGGTAATAATTTGCTCGAAATAGATGCCGACTGTAGGAAATGAGATATCCATCATAGGCTTGTGTTCCACCAGCTGCACAGTGGCTATTATGAAAGTATTTCAGCCTGCGTCGACCCAGTGTTTGTGCAGTCAAGATTATATATACCCACGATCCATAGCCTGCCAGAGAGGCGCTGGTGGAGGTCTATGATAACAAAGACTTTGTGATTTATGGCTTGCTGTGAAAGCAGAGCTTGATGAGATTAAACAATTTCATAGCACAAGTGTTTCTCAAGACCTGATTTGTAGTTGCAAGCTGATGGTAAATCACATTTATATATCTGCAAGCGTGCTCAGCAGAGGACTGCAATTACAGTTTAAGACAGCTACTTTTTATTTAATTTTTATCCTGGTTTTGTCTCTTTTATATCCCCTTCGTCTGCAAACCATTCACCTTCACAAGTCCTTTCCTGGTTAGAAGGCCAAAGATTGAAGTCAATGATGTTCTTCTTGTCTTTGCGCCAGCTTGGGGGAGAAGCCAGGGAAGATTTCAGAGCAGCAGAGACTGGTTCAAACTGGCTCTGACTGGTGGGAGCTCTTTGTTCACTTCTGTGTCCAAAGAGAAATCTGTTTCCTGTTTTTCCCAGGCTGGTGGCTGATAGTTGAACTTGGTGTACAGACAGTCAGAGGTGCCTTCATCATGCAGGGATACAGGACAGGGCTGAGTACATGATGTGGGAGGGGAGGAGGATTAAACGGATTCTGGAAGCTCCCTGTCAAGGTGGCGGAAGTACCCCAGGGCCCTGTACAGCTGGCTCCATTTATTGAGAAATGTGGAATTGTGTTTCCCCTGAAAATCTCTGAAGAATAAACCCTGTAATCAGTTTATTGACTTGCTTTATTTAATATCTACTATGAACACATCTCTCTACCAAGTATTAGTATAGCAAAGCCTGCCCTCAAGCAGTTCATCATCTAGGTATGGTGTGAAAATGAACCAACTCAGAGTGGCAAGACTTAGAGATGGTCTTGAATGGGTTATACACTGCTGGAGACCAGAGGGAATGATGAAGAAGAAGCAAGAAAGAAATGCTTGAAGGATACACTAATTTACAAGTAGGAGAGACAAGGCATCCTGGGGATTTCAACTAGAGATCCTCTAAATACCAATAACTAGGTTCAAATGCACTAATAGAGACCCCCAAAATAACAGTAAATATGTTCACCTCAAGGATGGCTAACTAGTGATGAAACGAGTATAATCACAATATAATAATAACTTTTGTCAAGGGCTATATGCCATAATCAGTGCTTTATATGATTGTCTCTTCAATTTTTATACTAAACCCAGCAAGTAAATAAGCTTGTGGTCTTCATTTAGGGGATGAGGAAACTGAGGCTTAAAAAGGTTAATACAATGGCCATGTTCATCCAGGGATTGGGCTGAACTGACTCAGAAATGCATGTGTGCTTTACCCCAAAGCCTGTGTCCTTAACCCCCTGTGCAGTGGTTAACTGAACAGTGTTTAGACAGTTAATAAGAATATTGTTAGGGAAGCAGCCCCTCTACTTTGCTTCCTGATATAGCTGCAAGTACTCATAGCATTTCTGTTCCCCTCAAAGTACACTGGGGCCTCTGGTGGTTTATTGGTAAGAAATTGCTCTGTCAACCCAAAGGTTTATTGTTGTTGTAAGTTTCCATCAAGTCAAGTATGACTCATAGGGACCCTATGAACAACAGAACTGAACCTTGTTCTATGACGCACCATCCTTTTCACCTTTGACATTCTTGAGTCCATTGCTACAGTTACTGTGTCAATCTACCTCCTTGAAGGGCTCCTTTTCTTTTATTGACTCTCCACTTTTCCAAGTATTTTGTCCCTTTCCAAGGAGTAGCCTCTCCTAGTAACACATCCAAAGTGTGTGAGATGAAGCTTCAACATCCTTGCCTCCAAGGAGCTTTCTGGCTGCTTTCTTTTAAGAAGACATGCATTTCTTTTGGCAACCCATTGGATATTTAGTACTCTTTTCGCAGACCAAAACTCAAAGACATCAATTCATCTTCTGTCATCCTTAGTCATTGTTCAGCTCTCAGATGCATAGCAAGTGATTTAAAAACCATGGCCTGAATCAGGTACCCCTTAATCTTCAGACTGATATCATTGCTCTTCAGTAATGTATAGTAGTTCCTAACAGTGGACTTAACCAATGCAATACATCTCCTAATTGTAATAGTACACTTACTGTTTGAATCCACCAGCTTTTTTGTGGGAGAAAGGAGGCAGTCTCCTAACGTGTGATTTGTTGTTGTTGTTGTTATGTGCCGTCGAGTCGCCTGGGACTCATAGTGATCCTATGTACAACAGCCCTAAACTGTGCTCTGTCCTGTGCCAATCGCACTGTCTCTGACACGCCCCGATTACCCCAGTCACTGAATCAATCCACCTCATAGAGGGCCTTCCCCTCCTGCGCTGTCCCTCCACCCTCCCAAGCATGATGTCCTTCTCCAACGACCAGTCTCTCCTTACAGCATGTCCAAAGCATCTTAGACGGAACCTCAGAATCCTTGCCTCCAAGGAGCTACCCAGCTTAACCCTTTCCAGGATGATTTACTGCTTCTTAGAAACCTACTGGAGGATCAGTTATGAGTTGGATCTGAATCGCATGCAATGGCACACAACAACAAATCGAATTGTGTAGTTCTATTTGAGTTTTGTGGCAGGCTGAATGATGATTCCTTCCCCCATACATTCCTATCTTAATCCTTGAAATCCTTGTCAATGTAAGTTACTGTTAATGACAAGGAGGGTCTGTAATCAAAGGATCATTCAATGTGATTAAGTTCATGATCATCACATAGTGAAATGTTTTTGGATTTTCTTGGTGGGCCTGGTATAATCACAATAGCCCTTGCTCTAGGGATGCAAGAGTCAGAATCAGAGAAGGTGATATGACCAGAGAAGCAGAGGGACAAGACCTTCTGTAGTGAGAACCTTTGTTTTCTTTGTGTTGAAATGTAATCCATACAGAAGGGTATATAGTCCATGATCTTCTGCAACACATCTTTCAAGTCTTTTTCACTTTCAGCAAGCATAGCTGTGTCATCTGCATAATACAGGTTGTTGATGAGTCTTGCTCCAATCCTGATGTCACATTCTTCTTCATAGAGTCTGGCTTTGCAAATTATTTGTTCAGCATAGGATGGAACGTTTGTCTTTATGGGCTGCTCCTAGAGGTACAAAACCTACTTGTCAGCTCGGTTATTCAGGAATGATTTGCATGTTTGCCAATTACTTTTAACCTTAGATGTGTATAGTTTTGGGTATTATTATTATTATTATTTGCTCTTATTAGTATAGCACTTGTCTGCCAGTCAACTGTACTGGTGTAGCTTGTGGGGTGCTCTGATGCTGGACTCTGTGCCACTAGTGTCCCAAAGTCATGCATGGTAGAGATGTTGCAACAAGGCTTCTAGATTAAGACAAACTAGGAAGGAGAATGGGCCGTTCACTTCAGAGACAGTGGACTTTTTAAAAGCCAGTGGTAAAACTGTGCTCTGTCAAAAATAGAAAACTTGAGATTCAGAAATCAAGGCAGTACCATTGAGTTCCAAATCTCATAGGTTTTAGTTTTACTCCACTTAAAGGAATAAACAAGTCCACTTTCTTCTCATTTCAGGACACCAATACCAAATCAATTCAGAATTTAATTTTTTGGCTTTTTGGTTGATTGTTTCTTTCTGCCTAGACTGTTGACATCATAACTTACTATATATGAAGTGACAAAGCGAGTGCTGAGATATCCCCCCTACTATTGTATATCAGTGCAGACTATCTCAGTGCAGTGAAGGTATTATATACTCACTCACTCATTGCCATTAAATTAAAAGTAACTTATATATGGTCCTTCATTGGGTTTTTGAGGCTGTAAGTCACATGGGAGAAGATTGCCCCTCTTCCTCCTAAAGAGCCCCTCCAGATCTTCCTAGGGTATAGTTGGGCTTCATTGTTGTTGTGTGCCGTGGAGTCAGAACCGACCAATAGCTGTCCCTCCCACCAGTTTTCAGTGGCCAAAGTCACATGGGAGGAGATTGTCTATCCTGTTCACACAGAGCTGCTGGTGAATCCCAACCACATGCCTTTTGAGATTGTCGTTCAGCTTCTTATCACTCTGCCACCAGTTGTTGTTAGGTATTTTCAAATACGACTCACGTTGCCCTGTGAACAACAGATCTGATGCCTGTCCTCTCCTGCTCCGCCCTCACTACCTCTGACACTCTCAGCCTGTTGCTGCAGTGACTGGGCATGGAATACACAATATGGAACACCACTAGGGGAAGTCAATTTAGGAAAATACTTTGAGTTTGCTTATGAATCACTAGTAAGTCAACATGAGTGGTTAACCCAATGGTAAGATTGTGCTCTGTCAAAAATGGAAAACTTGAGATTCAGAAATCAAGGAAGTACTGTTGACATACTGTTCAAAGCAGGTGAAGTTGTATCCTGATATTAGACTAAGTAGAAGGATTTAATGGAAAATATATTCTCTTTAATGAATTTAAAAGAATATATAGGGAAAGATTTCAATCTGTTATTCATAGTGTGGCTATGAGGCATAGTTGACTGGATGGCACCTAACAACCACAACGACATATGTTCTTAGGGACACATACTTGGGGCTCAAGCAATCATCCCTATCTTGGCTTCTGGTGTTTTGATAAATAAGTAATGTTTGTATCTGCTTGGTGTCTCAGGTCTTACACCCCTGAGTAGCTGGAGACTTGCAGGCACAGTCCTTTCCAGTGAGCACGGATGCTCCACTGGCCTATGAAGCTCTTTTCGAGGGTGTTACCTGGTCCACTATCTTTGACCTACATTCCAGGGACTTGGCCTGAAAATCTTGGAAAAGCTGAGAGCTTTGTTTCTCCCTCTAGGGTACTAGTGCATTAGCCTCCCAATAAAAGTTAATTGAATTTAATTTTATGTTTTAAGTGTGATGCGTTTTAAAGTTCTCCCCAGTGCTAGAGTCCCTCTTGAAAAGGCAGTAAATTCATATTATTAAACTACCAAATGTAATTCAGCTCAAATAAGCATATTCGGCAATCTTTATTCTGGATATGTGGGACTGACCTTGCGTTGGGGCTAAATCATTTCTTCCCAGACAAAGTCTGTTTGGAGTTAATTGGGGAAGCAATGTAGATGTACAGCAGGTCACTCTAAGCTTTTTATTCTTGTTCTGGCCCTAATTCAAAGAGTTGCTGTAGCATACATTTTTCTGATGCCCATTCTTTCCACCCTTTTATAAATATCAATATTTGACATAGTATGGAAGGTGAAAAAGACAATGCAGAGCTTCCCCCAGAGCCATCGAAGCACTGCTTCCTCATCTCCTTTTACAGAGGTTAATTCATCAGCTGGGGTGTGAAAGGGTGGCTTGGGGGTGGGGGAAAACACACTGGACTAGCAATGAGATGATCTGGATTCTAACCCAGCCCATCCATTAACCAGCTCATTGACCTTGGGCATTTCTTGTCTCTGGACCTTGTTTTACCATATTTCTAAAATATGAGGGTTGGGAAAGAATGGCTATTTTCACACTAGGAAGTATAAATCTGCAGAGGCTGTTTTGGAGTTCTTTTCAGACACCAGAGGATGGGGGATGAGGAAATAGTGACAAAAAGTTAACAGTGAGACTGGCCCCAGCCTCTCGATATTTCATCATCAATAGATTGTTTCAAAGCTGGAAAATAATCCACGAGTGGGCAAGGAAGACTGAGAAGGGTCTACCAGTACTGTACGTGTCTGAGATAGCAGAAGCAAAATGTCCCTAAAATTTATAATTGCCGATGTTGTTTCAAGTTCCACTAACTGAATCAAGCTTATATAAACAGAATTCTATAAACTGTTTACTCAGTTTTACTAATCTATGCCTTTTAATGTATTTAAAATCTTTATTTTGTCAAATCTTAGACTCATTAGTCTGTAATGTCATTGTGACTTTGTGCTTTGACACAGGAAATCTGTGGTAGAGACAGCATGGTTGGCGTGCTCTTCTTGGATGTCTGATGGTCTCTTTATACTTGTCATTTTTTATGGACCTGGAGTATTATTACTATTGTGTCTTCCATTGTTGGTCGTAGAGAATTTAATATGTCATTTCATTGAAACGTGTTTGTCTGGGATTTTATTTTATTAGGGAGAAATCTTTTGGTTCTAGAAGACACCTACCAAGTGTCCCTCATGATCTCTAAAAGCTTTCCTTCATCTGAAAATCACTCTTCCCCTTTTCTGAACAGTGTGGCAGTGAATCCAGCCACGGAGTCTTCCTTATTTGCACCTCCCTGCTCCACCCTATGCACGCAGCTGGACATGAGCTGCCTTCATGCATGCTGTTTTGGCTTTTGTCTCGCTATTCCTTATCCATGTTCACCGCTATACAGAGTCCATATACAATTTCATCTGTAAAGGAACTCCTTCCTGGTCAGTCAGTCCCATTAGATCCCACGAAGATTCCCCCCACCCACTGATGTACATGTCTTTCATTGGGAAATGTTTGTATAAGTAAATTTGGAGACAGTGCATGTAAGTTTGGATATCATTGTTTTTTTAGAAAAGAGAGACATAGAGATTATTTACATGATGGGAGATTTCAGAACTTTAGTGGAATGGGCAGCTTCATGTCATGCCATTTCAATAGTGATTTATTTCAGTCTACATACTTCCCAAGAATATCACTATCTCTAAATAAGAAATAAGGATTGTTGTCTATAACTACTTTGGTGCCTCCATATTCTGGAAGAAGAACTTTGTTTCAAATTTCACACTGCTGTTGATTGCTTTCTAGTCGAGCACGACTCATAGAGACCCTATGAGTAAAAAGCCTGAAGCCCATCTACAACTATCGACATTTATCAAAGTTCATAGAGTTTCCAGAGGCATGTTGTTTAGGAAGTGGATGCCACTCCTGCTTCCAAAAATTTCACTCTAGCTGGCCAGATCCAATGGTTACTACTATTGCTTGCACTACTTTTCCTTGAGATTTTTCCTGGAAGTGTAATGTCTCCTTTGGTTAGAGTTTTAGCTGCACTCCTTTCCAACCAGTACTTGGTCAAAGAGTGGAAGAAACTTTCTAAAGGCCTGTCCTGCTATGATGCAACTGTGGCCGTTACAGCTTGCACCTCTCTCCGGCTCCGTTGCGCAAGATAGAGAGGCTGGCCCTCGGGAGGCATGAACCTAGGTAAAGGCCTGCTATAGTGCTAGCCTGGAGGGCGGCCACAGCGGCATGTCCCACAAAGGCTTCGCTCTACTTCTTTTCAGAACCTTTTGCAGTTTGTTTCTCGTTGGTTCTGACCCACAGCAACTCCATGTGTGTCAGACAGAATGTCACTCCCTTAGTAAATCTCCAGGTTTTTCTTCTGAGGTGCCTCTTGGGGGCTTGAACCTCCAGTTTTTCCTCATCAGTCACATTCATTCATTTGTTGGCCACACCTGGTGATTCCTTGGAAACCTAACTGGAACCAGACATCTTCTTATTTCACTCATCTTTACTAAAAACTGTGTCCTTTTTGTTACTCATTCACTGAACTTAATCTAGCTCGTTCCTAACGTTTCTGAAGATAATAGTACACATTCTCCAATTTTGTAGTATCTTCTGTGGGGGTATATATTTAACAACTATAATTAAAATACTTATTATAAGAAAATTATTTTGTGTCAGCCTAGTTCTCTCTATTGAAAAAGGCATGGTATTTATAGTAAGCAGCAAAAAGGGTGTCTTATTTTGTTCACATTGTCACAGTGTGTTCAGAAACTTCTCTGATTACACCATTGTTAATTCATTTCCAGGAAGGAAAAACTCCTAGCTTTAAATGAAAACCCTGTTCTCTGAGCCTTGTAAAAAGACCAGCAAATAAACACATCTCCTCTGGAGAAACCCCAGGCCCATCAAGGTCTGCCAGATCTAATATGAACTGTAATTCCATTTGAATCTCCTTGCTGAGGTGGACGAAATGGTTTGGGATTTCTTTTGTGTTAGAAAGGCAAAAACATCCAGAAAACAAGCTGTAGATCAGGCTCAGTTCCAAGTGCCCAGCCTGCAGCTTTAATTTGCACTTCACTTATTTGGGAAAATTCTTCAATAATCTTTTAGGATATAGAACTTTTAGGATATAGTTCACCTCCCGATGTTGCTACATTGAATGAAGACACTCTGGCCCACACTAGGCAGTCTAAGTGGATTTCTAAGGGCATTTCTCTTGTATAAGAGCTAGAAGGAGATTCTAGAAAATTTCCTTGTGATGTAAAAACCAGAACCAATCAGCCAGTCAGAAAACAGGATGGTGTGCCAGCCTTTTATGCAAATCCAATTAAGCCATCTTCTTTGCCCATGAGAATAAAGACCTGTCTTATAAGAATAAAGAGGCAGTTATTAATGTAAAGGAATATTAAAGATGTGAAGGTGAGTATCACATGTGAGTGTATCCAGAATCAAGTGAATGGATGGTGTCTTCATATTTTACTTAAACCCAGGGAAAAGGTGTGAATGTTGGAAATTGAAAGAGACTAGAGACATTCACGAGCTCCTTGTCTAAAACAAACAAACAAAAAATAATAAAAAGGATGAATGAAGCCTCTGGAGTGTGGAAGTGGATTCTTCTGGAACTTTCCCCAATGATATTATAATTTGGAGAGAAGACTCAAAGCTGAACATAAACTTTGCTAAGTTTTTTCTACCCCTGAGCTTTAAATGTGTATGGAAGCCCAGACCCACTGCCATCTTTTAATTTCTGACTCTTAGCAACCATCCATGAGGATTCCTTTAGTGTTTACAGGGGAGAACGGCTCATCTTTCTACAGAGAAGTTGGTGGGTGCATGTATGGACAGAAAAATCAACAATCTCTTTTTGATAAACTAAGTTATACCTGCTAAACTACCAGAATGGCAAAATTGGCCTTGGATTTTATTAACTCATCTTCTCTTACAATATTTTAAAAAAGGTTTTTGTTGTTTTGGTGTGGTTTGGTTTTTTGGGTGTGTGGGGGGGGGTGTCTTTTTCAACATCTCTTTCAGTTTCTCCTTTATCACACAGAAAATACGTCAAGGGCTCCACACACATTGAGCATTTACCCAACAATCTGTGTTATGCAGATGACACAACCCTGCTTGCTGAAACTGAGGAGGACCCGAAGCACTTGCTGTGGAAGGTCAGGGACTACAGTCTTCAGTATCGATTGAGGCTCAATATCAAGAAAACAAAGATTCTCACCACTGGGCCAATTGGCAGCATCATAATGGATGGTGAAGAGATTGTGATTATTCACAGTTTTGGTTTGCTTGGCTCCACAGTCAACACTCTTGGCACAGCAGCCAGGAGACTAAAAGATGTATTGTGATGGGAAAGTCTGCAGTTAGAGACCTTTCTAAAGGGCTGAAGAACAACGATGTCAGTCTGGAGACCAAGGTGTGCCTGATATATGTCATGGTCTTTGCAATCACTTGCTATGCATCAGAGAGCTGGACAATGACTAGGGATGATAGTAGGAGAATTGATGCCTTTCACCTTTGGTGCTGGAGAAGAGTACTGAATATACTGTGGACGGCTAAGAAAACGAACAAATTTGTCCTGGAGAGGGTGAAGCCAGGCTATTCCTTGGAGGCAAGCATTCTGAAGCGTCATCTGACATACTTTGGACATGTTGCAAGGAAGGGCCATTCCTTGGAGAGGGCCGTCATGCTCAGGAGGATGGAGGGACGTCTCAGGAGAGGAAGACCCTCTATGAGATGGATTGATTCTGTCACTGGAGTAATGGGGGTAGATGTGTCAGAGACAATGAGATTGGCAGGTTAGAGCAGGTTTTAGGGCTGTTGTACATAGGGTCGCTATGAGTCACAGGCAACTTGACAGCACATAACAACAACAACAGCAACAACAACAAAAACATGGTGTTACTAAGAGGTAGATTTTAGCTTTGTTTTATCTCCACATTACAGAAGATATTTAAATAGATCCTGACTGCTTAAAGTTTATATTGTTCAAGAAAGTGTCTTAGTTTCTTGAAAGTAAGGTATTTGAATCTTTTATGAACATGGTGGCTATTGGTTTGGTGCAATACTGCTTGCTATAGTAAGGAAGACCCAAGTTTGCTTGCCAGCAAGTGTACCTCATGCAGCCACCACCTATATGCCATTGAAGGCCACCACCTTGTCACTATGATGTTGAACAGGTTTCTGCATTGTTTCCAAACTAAAATGGACAAGGGAAAAAAGATGGTAATTTACTTCTGAAAAAAGAAAAATCAGTCAGTGAGAATCCTTGGATCACAATTGCCCACTCAGCCATGGGGATGGTCAACACTAGAAAGCCTTTCAATTCTTTTATTCCTGGGCCAAGCGGATAGTAGCTCAACCATATTTCTCAAATGTGTCTCACAAGTTATAATATATAATGGGAGAATGATGATTTTTAATGGCCTTCCTTATCACTAATAGTTTTATTGTTTTTCCCCTCTATTAAGTTTTTGTTTTATTTTACAGTTAATTTTTTTTTAAAAATTATATTACTCAGATTTATTTACAAAGTTTGAATAGATTGCTTTTCACTGAGATTTTAACAAAAGTTTGCACAAAGGTTTGAGTTTTCATTCATTCATTATTAGACATTTTCCTCCATCCCCTCCCTTCTAACTGTTCCTTTTGAAGCATTTCATGGGCAAGATAATTGGTCTCATTTCCCACTTTGAACACTTTTGGAGGAGAATTTTTCTGAAAAATCTAGATAATCTAAAAAGGAACATGGAAAATTTAATTGATACTGAGAATGAGATTTTTGGGAGGGAGAATTCATATCGGGTTCTCTCATACCTGTGGTTCTAATACTTTTCTACATCTGTGAAGCCTTGAACATTCTGAGACTACATTAAATTGCACTTACTGCTATGTAGGCCCCCTTGCTATCATAGTGGGTTAAGTGGGAGGCTTCTATCTAAAAGATTGGCACTTTGAATCTCCTCACTGCTCTGCCAGAGAAAGAGGCTGCTGCCCTGAAAGTTCACGACTCAGGAAACTCAACAGAATGTCATCATGCAGAATCCAGCAGAGAAAGTTCTGTTTGTAGCAGAATCACACACATACTTCCTGGACATCCCAAATGTCCTACAATTTGCCAATTGTATGCTAAGACTAATCCTTTTGATGAGTCAGTTAGTTGAGAGATTTAAGTTAGTGCATTAACTCTAGAGCACATTTCTCAAAATGCTTAGCTTAAGCCCTGAAAGCCATTTCCTATCTTGGTAAGAGTGGATTGACAAGCATCAGTCTGAAACAAGACTGAATTATTTATGTCACTGATTCTAATGACAGTGATTGGTGTAAAATTTAAGTTTCTCTTCTTCCTCCATGACCTCATCGTCTTCTACTCTGTGCTCTACTCTAGTTGTGGTGGTCAGGGAGGCATCCTTATTTATGGAAAGCTAAAAGCTTCCTAAAGGGTAAATAAATCCACGCTTTGCAGGTTTGCTATGTATTAAAGATATGAGAGACAAGTTAGACTGCCTTGGGAAGTTAATGTGGGGATGTGTCACACAAAAAGACTTGTGAAGTGAACTACTCTTGGAGATTTAGTTGGGAATTAATATCAAACTCTAAGTAGAATGTTTCAGTTAGGCCAAAGATGAGTAGATACTATTGCAGTTTAGATGATGTTTTCAAAATTGTGATACATCTTTACTGTTTTCTTTTATCTTTTAACTTGATCTTAAAATGAAACACAGATGTATTTTTACTCAAGGAATGAGTGTTCTTGGAAAATGAAGTTAAGGTCATTGCTTCTAAAGGGATGCTGTGTTCACAACGTCATTCACATGTTGCTTTCCCCACATTTCCCTCTCCTTGTCTCTCACTGTTGGGTCTCAAAATAAATAACACACGCACTTCATCTTTAACTTCAGATAATCAGAGTCACAGTCATCTGGGATATTGTGATGAACAATGTACATTTTATACACATGGTGTCATAATAATTTAAAATGTCATCCTAATCTATTTATGATCTTCTAATGACTGAAATGTTTTACAATTGTGGGGGATATTTTACAACTGAAGTTTTAATGGCTGAATCACTAACACCTGGCTGTCTGGAATGCTTTTCTGTCTCCCAGTTAGGCATTTAAATGCATTTCTGGAAGGCCCAAGGGGTGGGATGTGACATATAAGCTCTTAAAAGGAGGAAAATTAGTTCTTGATACCTTAATGATCAGTCAGGTGAACGTTTGCATACTTAGCATTAATGCTCTTAAGTGGAATAGCTTGATTAAGACCTTTGATAGATTTTTTTCTCTCATTTAGACATAGAAATGTAGCTTTTGTACTCATCCTTAAAAACCCCAAATCAAACAAATAAAAACTCTTCAGGTTCCTCAAAAATAAGAGTTTTAAATTTTCTTATTCTACTGTTTGGCCACCTACCTATTGTTCCATCTTTGTATGATTTTAAAGCTACCTTATTATTGAGATAGTTTCTGCTATGTACTCTATTTTTAAAAAATATATTATGCAAGTGTACACACACACACACACACACACACACATCCTTGCCCTTGGTGGCATAGTAGGTTAACAGGCTGTTAATGGGCAGACTGGGAATTTTAACCCATCAGTCACTTAGAGAAAAATGAATGAAGCAATCTTCTCCCATTGAGACTGACGGTCTCAGAAATGGATGAAGGGCCGCCATGATTTGAAATCAGCTCAGTGGGTTTGGTTGCCGCAATATGGGTAGACAGTTGCTTAAGCAAGACCAGAGGTATGGACATGAAAATGTCAGTGAACGCCAACAGCCAATGTGTAATTAAGTTCATGGAAGAATCACAGTGAATATTTACAGATGATGGTAGTGACAGTAAATTATCTGGCACAGGCCAACAGAGGTCAATAAAAGTTGCCCAGTAGCCAACATTAAACAGTCATAGAGATAAAGCTGCATTTTAGTTCCTCCTATTTGCACACCACTAACACAACCTTCAAATGCAATTTCCCACTTAATTTCCATAGTAATTCATGAAGAGAATGAAAGGCAGTATTTATATCTACATTGTTGCAGAGGAGAAAACAGAGGCTCAGAGTCATAACAGGACTTTCCAATATCGTTCACGTAGCCGGTGAGGAGGCCAAATCAACCCAGCACTCCCATCATCAAGATGCTCGTCTTCATTTTCCCCACCATTTAGCCTACATTCACCAGGATCCTTGCAGAGTTATCTGTAAGTCAGACTGTAGTCTTCTAATGAGTGATTTGCTTGATATGTAGCTGGATGTGCAATATGTTTGTCCATGCTGTAGCAGGGAATATAATGGAGCATCTGTGTATATTTGTTTCCAATGAAGATTGACTAGGCTGATGAAATAATGATAGGCTTTACTTCTATTTTTATCAGCTAATGGTGTTTGTGGTGACACGTCCCCATAATATTACTTTATGACTCCTAATGCACACACTTGTATTGCTCCCGCTTTCTAGGTAGATTGAGCTGATGTTTCTCACACAGCCCTGCTTTGACTGACATCAGAAAGCCCTGTGTGACAATGGCCTTATGGATTCATCATTAGATAGTTAATATAAGAGTCTCATCCATGATTTCCTGACAAGGCAGTATGACACCATAGACATTCATTAGATATGGTTGTTCGATTTCTTTGAGCTAAAGTCCACCCCCGAAATATTGGAAACCAAGAAATTGTGATTGCTGTGTTTGATACATTTGTAAAAGGGGGAAATAGGTTGCGTTTTCAATATTATGTAATCTTGAAGCAAGTGCTTTCCATGTTTCACTCTAGCTCTAGAAAATGAGACCAAAATGCTTACCTTAGGTTGCTAATAAGGAACTCTCATGGTACACTGGTTAAAGTGTCCTGCTGCTGCTGTCTGGAAAGTTGGTGGTTTTCCCGCTCCACAGGAAAAAAACATGCCAATCTACTTTAGTAAGGTTTATGGTCTTTGAAAATGTGCAGAGAAGTTCTAAACTATCTCATAGGGAGTCTAGAAGTCAAAGTCTACTTGACAATATCAGATATTTTGCTGATAAGACACGTGAGATTACAAAAAAAGAAATAAATAAATTTGATGCAGTCTTTGTAGAAGTCCTAGGGGCTACACAAGTGGAGTCCCATGTGTGTGCTGATGCCATTTTATATTTTCACTCCTACATATCTTTTTGGTGATGTCATACTATGATTTGACCCAGGTCGGCAGCATCATAATTTAGTATTTACAGGAGGGTTTTAACGTTTCAATGGGCAGTTACAATGCTCCAGTGCCCACATGTGACAACATCATCTGTGACTTCTGTAAAAATTGTGAAATTTCCATGTTACCTTATCTCTTAGATATATAATTCCAGATAGTGTGAAAAATGTTCAGATAATCACCCATCACTCACATTTATCTGAGAAATAATTCAAGACACATTAATCTGTTAACCATTTTCTTATTTATAATGCCAGAAGTTTACCTCATGCCAGTCATGCACATATCCCCTTCACTGTTCATATATTCTGTTATTGGACAATGTAGCCATTCTTCAGCCAGAAAGCAACACTTTCTGGCATGGATACTTTAGTTACTCACCCTCAGTAATGTCTTTTGAAGTTTCTACAATAACTACAACTCTTTATTCCCCTTTGTAAGGGGGTGGGGGGATTGGCAAGTGTGGATTTTTCTGAGGGCAGTTTACTCATGAATTCAATCTTATGTGAAGGTTGAAAAGGCTCAATTCTAAATGTGGTATCAAGTTCTTGGCCCAAGGACCAAAGTAAAGTCTCTCTCTTTTAAAATTTATTGTTACTCACAATGTCCATATACATGGTTTTTCACACTGGGTGTTTCCCACTTCCTTTACCCATTCCTCCCTTCACTCATCAAATTGTGCCACCCTATGATTAATGGCCACCTCATCCTGATAGCACTGCTCTTCCTCACTCTTCCCCTCCACTTGGGTCCTCATACATGTTCTACAATAATGGTCTTATGAAGTATTTGTCCTTATGAGACTGAGTTAGTTCACTCAGCATAATGCTCTCTAGTCCCTCCCATGTTAGGTAGTGATTTACAAAATCATTGTTCCTGCATGCTGTGTAGTATTCCATCGTGTGACTGTATCATAATTTCTCAATCCATTCCATTGTGCTTGGACATTTGGGCTGTTTCCATGTTCCTGCGATTGTGATGGAAATAAACTTCCTTACATTAATGAATCTATGCTCACCTTTCCAAGAGTATTGGGCGCACTTGCACAGTCTTACATCTCTGTTTATTAGTCCCTTGGTTGTTGTTAGGAGTTGGCTCCCAGTCATAATGATCCTGTGTCCTATAGAATGAAATTCTGTGTGGTTCTGCCTCACAGTTGATGCTCTGCCTCAGTTCATTGTTACAGTCATTGTGCCAGTCCTTGGCATTGAGGGGCTGCTTTCAAGCTGATCCTCTGCAGCACCAATCCCAACCTTTAAACCATCAGATGTCCCTTCTGCACTAAAAGCATGTCTTTGTCCAGGGGCTGGTCCCTCCTGAGTAAAATCACCTTGGACATTGTTTGTTGATTAATACATATGTTTCTTAGGAGGATAATGTGTTATTGCTTGTATAATTATTTACCTTTCTACTAGTGAAGTCACTTCTTGGTATCTATCTTCCCACTTTTCCAAGAACTTGTAAACATGTTTTATTTTTTGTTGGAAGTCTCAAGCTTTCTCCATATACCTCAAATGAAGACTTAAATGTGTCCTTGTCTCTGACCCAATAAACACTTTAATCACTAACTTGTATGGAGCTGAGAAAGGGCAAGAAGCTATAAAATATGGCCTAACACCCTCCAGACAAAATTTCATAAAACTACAGGTTCAAAATCCTAACTTGGTCCTAAATTATTTTTTAATATGTCAGTTCTAGAATGTGTGCCCACAAGGTCTAGATTAGCAGCATTTCACATGAAACCAAATCAAATCAAACCTACTGCAGCCAGCACTGATTCTGAGTCATAGCGACCCCGTGGGACAGAGTAGAACTGCACACAGAGGCATCCAGGGCTGGGCGGTCACGGACGTAGACAGCCACATGTGTCCTGAGAAGTGGCTGGCAGGTGGCTGAAACCACGGATCTTTCCATTAACCGCTGAGTACTTAACCACTGCACCACAAGGTCTCCTTTTGACTCCAATTTGGCATGAGCAGCATAGGCTATAGCTTTGAAAAGTATAAACCTGTTTGGCTGAATGGAAGCTTTGGTACAGAATTATTCCAATTCTCCCTATGACTTTAAAAATCTTACACCTTGTACAGTTCACACATCTTGACTATAGGATCACTTTCATGTTCTATGTTTTACAAAACACAGAAAAATTAATGAGCATGTTTAGAAAAAGGACCAGGCTGCTGAGAGTTATGAAAATATTTGTCCTATAATAGAAGAAATTAGGATGTTACATGGGTTAAACAACATGCCTCTGAAAACTCCATGAACTTTGATAAATTATAGATATAGAAAAGCTTCAGGCCTTTTGTTCATAGGGTCATTATGAGTTGTACTCAACTTGATGGCAATCAACAACAACAACATGAGATCTTTTAGAAATATAGGCATACATCAAAGATATTACAGAGAAAGTGGTCCTAGGCCCCTGTAATAAAGTGGGTGCAATAATAAAGCCAGTCACACGTCTTTGTTGTCCAGTGTATGTAAAATTACATTTACACTGTATTGTAATATATTAAGTGTATAGTGTTGTTGTTATGTGTCATTGAGTTGCCTGTAACTCATAGCAAGCCTATGCACAATAGCTCAGAACCTTGTCCTATCCTGAGCCAATCTCACTGTCTCCTACACACCTATTCCCATTACCCCAAATTCAGTGTCAGTCTATCTCATCCAGGGTCTTCCTCTCTTGCCCTATCCCTCTACCCTTCTGAGCATGATGTCCTACTCCATGGACTTGTCCCTCCTAGCTACATGCCCACACTATATGAGATGGAGCTTCAAAATCCTAGCCTCCAAGTAGCAAGTTGGTTTCATCCTTTCCAGGACAGACCTTGGGGTTTTTTTTTGCCCCCCTCTTGGCTGTCCATGGTATATTTAATGCTTTTCTCCAGTAGCAATATGAAAAAGTTTGAAATAAGTACCAAAACATGACTCAGGCAAGAAGTGAGCCTATGCTATTAGAAAATAGTGCTGATAGGTTTACACAATACAAGGCTGTTACAAACTTTCAATTTGTGAAAAAAGGCAGTGCTTGTGAAGTGCAGTAAATTGAGGTCTGCCTGTAGTAGAAGCAGTATCCTGTGGATGAGAAACTAGAGGGGCTCAAAAGACAAACCTAGTGTCTGTGGGTTAATAACATGAGGTGGGTGTGAAATTTTTGCCTCCAAGGGTACAGGTCATTTTGTTAAGTTAGATCATGAAATAGTATGTGGTGTTTCCTTCCAAAGAACTTAATGCTGATGGTCGTGAAAGTACTGGGGTCTGACCTGGAGGAGGCTTTCAGTAAGGTTGCACGGCAGATACTTCTACCCCTTAGCAAAGCGGACAGGACAATCTCAAGCCATACAAGGATATGTTCTGACCTAAATTCACTGTAAGACTGAGAACTTCAAGGTTTGCTAGAATACATTTTCAGTTACTTTCTTATTCATATTCTGTTTATCGCACAGAATTCTAAATTAAATAAATCATGTAGTCGCTAACCTGGTTATGAGGTAAAGTTTTATTTTCTAAAGATTGAGCTGTCTTTCACACACACTGACATAGCATGTCTTTGGGCCTCTGCTTTGATTTTATCATAAACCCACTGCCTTAAAGTTAATTTCAACTCTTAGGGCCCGTCTATCAAGTTCCAAAGCTGTAACTCTTTATGGGAAATGACTACCCATTTTTTGTCACAAACAGATGGTAGATTCAAACCTCTGAATACTAATCTTCCCAGTTAATAGCCCAACACATAACATATTCTGCCACCAGACTCCTTTCTTTTAAGATGTTGTTGTTATGTGCCATCGAGTCACTTGTGACTCATAGCGACCCTGTGTACAACAGCCCTAAACTGTGTGCCAGCTTTATTGCCTCCAATACACTTACCCTCATTCCCAGTCACTGTATCAATCCATCTCATCAGTGGTCTCCCTCTCTTTCTCCATCCCTCTAACCTTCCAAGCAAGATGTCCCTCTCCAAGGACTGGTCTCTCCTTGCAACATGCCCAAAGTATGTCAGACAAAACCTCAGAATCCTTGCCTCCAAGGAGCAGGCTGGCTTCACCCTCTCTAGGATGAATCTTTTAAGATAGGGGAAAAAATAAGCACTTATCAATTACCACTCTCCTCCTTTGTACCCATTACAACTACTAAGCGAATGAATAGTATCCGTATTGTTTTTCATTCCTGTCCCTTTGCTTAAAGGCTGCTCAGCCTTCCCAGCTCTTAAGCCATACTTTCAGATTTCTCTGTTGACAATTAATTTTCTCCTTGCATTTATCAAATGGTACCTTTTTGTTAAATCACAGATCAAGTGGGGGTAGGGCACACCAATTCCTAGAGAAGACATCATACTGGAAAATTAGAGGGTCAGTGAAAAAGAAGCCTTTCAATTGAGGTTGGTTGATGTGGTAACTGCAGCAATGGGTGTGGGCTCAGCGGAAACCGAGGGTTGTGCAGGATCAGGCAAGGCTTTTTTCTGTTGTTCACATGGTCACTATAAATTGGAATCAACTTGATGACATACAACAACAACAACCCTCACTCTCTTCCCTTGGGCCCTTGCATATCTTCGTAATTACACAGCACAGTGCTTAATTGTTCTCAGATTGTCAAGTCTCTTAATTTTATTTCCCCATCATGGGCAATCTCCTCTCATGATTTATAGCCTCAGAAATATCCAATCGACAGTCATGAGCTATGAGTCGGTTCTCATTTGACAGCACAGAACAACAACATCTAATGAATAAGGAAGTTCTTGTGGTGTAGTCTTTGGAAATTAAGCTGCTAACCCCAGTATTACCTCCCAGGTGGTTCAAATTCACCAATGGTTTTGTGGGGATAAGGTAGACCATCTCCTCCTACGAGATTTATAACCTCAGAAAGAAATCCAGTGGACTATCACCTATGAGTCAGTCTGGCAAGGTCTGAGTGAGTGAGTGATCCAATTAATGTATTGTTTGTAGTTAGAAACTCTGCTTTGTGCCAGCAAATACTAATGATTGGTTTACTGATTATATTGCAGATTTGATGATGAAATAGAAATAACTTTCTAAAAAGAATTACTCTCTGGACCAGAACTTATTAGCACAAGGTTCACATTAACTGGCTTATTTAAGTAACAAAAGTACAAGCTACCATACAGATTGTAGTCATATATCAACAAGCTATTTAATTTATTCTCAAAACATCCTACTAAACTCTACTACCCTCTTAGGCCCACCTTTAGAGGAAGTTCCTATAAATCTATGTAGCATCTGTTGTTATTAGGTGTCACCAAATAAACTCCAGCTCAGCTACTCTATTTGAAACAGAAGAAATACATCATATTCTGCAATGTCCTTACCACCTCTGCTGTGCTCAGGTCCATTATTGTAGTCAGAGTGTAAATGCATTTCCTTCCTTGAGGATCTTACTCTCTGTTGCTGCCTCTCTACTTCTCTAAGTATCATGTTCTTTTCCAGGGACTGGGCCCTCCTAAAAAAAATACCCAAAATATGTGAGATGAAGTCTCACCATCCTTGTTTCTAAGAACACACTCACTAGCTGTGTTCCATCATAGCATATTCATTCAGAAGGTTGTTGTTATGTGTCATCTAGTCACCTGCAACTCACAGTGACTCATATGTACATTAGCTCTGAATTCTGTCCTATCCTGAGCCAATCTTATTGTCTCCAACTGACCTAAACCCATTGCTCCAGTTACTGATTCAATCCATCTCATCTGGGGTTTTTCCTCTCCTGCGCTGTCCCTCCACTCTTCCCAGCATGATGTCCTTCTCCAAGGACTGGACATGCTCAAAGTATGTGAGATGGAGCTTCAAAAATCCTTGCCTCCAGGAAGAAACCTGGTTTCACCCTCTGCAGGACAGACCTCTTTGTTTTCCTTGAAGCCCATGTTCAACGCTCTTTTCCAGCACCATGACTTAAGGGCATTGATTCTTCTTCTGTCATCCTTAGTTATTCAGAAGATAGAGAGAACATAATTTTTCAGTTCATGAATTATCTTTGCAAGGATATACTCTTAACACAATCTAGTTGGATATTCAAGGGGTTAACTTTGACTCCTTTATCAAACCCAGCTGTTTAGTGTTTTTAAGGGCATAATGTGTTAATAGCCATACAGCTGTTGTTTCTCAGTCTCCTTTATTGAGTTAGGCACCATTTAGTAGGCTCAGTTCAAATTGTAAACAAATTATTTTTTGCATATGGATCAATGGAAATTTAATAAAGTTTATTAAAACTGTATATTGGACTGAAGAGTTCTGTTTTCTTTCATGGATCTAATCCAACCACATTAGGCTGACCTGTATTACCTGAATCTCGAGAAAGAAAATATTTCTGTTAATTTTGAGATTATTTGGGTTTAACAGATGGTGGTCAGAAGCTGACCATCAGAGTGCAGCCTTTCTGTCTATCAATCTATTCACACAGTCATGCACGCAGGACACCGAGAGACCATGACCCTGACATGATTATTTTCAGGTGGCTTAGAGGTGAGAAGCAGTGCTGTGAAATCCCAAAGGCACGTGGTTCGAATCCACCGTCTGCTCTATGGGGGAAGGATGGGCAGCCTCCTCCTGCGTGCTTTATTGTCCCCTAGCCCCCACTGGAGGGTCAGCTATGAGTCAGTTCTGGCTCAGAGGCACACAACAAAAAGTATCATACCAGACAGTCATTGCTATGTGTAAATTGCACAGGAAGAGACTTCCCATCATGGCATTTTTAATTGTTTGGTTTTGGGGTTTGTTTGTTTTTTCTTTATCTGGAAGCTGGACAAGGGAATAAGGAAGAGGGAAGAATAATGTTCCCTTTGGATTGTGGTGTTGGTGAAGAGTACTGAACATCTCAGCGATGCCTGAAAGAACAAACAAATCTGCCTTAGAGGAAATGCAACCAGGGTGCTCCTTGGAGGCAAGAACGGTGAAACTTGGCCTCACGTATTTTGAACATGCTCTCTGGAGGGGCCAGTATGTGGACAAAGATATTATGCTGGGAAAGGTAGAGATTCAGCTAAAGAGAGGATGGCCCTTACTGGCATGAATCAACACAGTGACTGTGATGGGCTTGAGCACAATAGAGATGTGACAATGGGGCAGGATAAGGCTTCCCACAGGGTCGCCAAGTATGATTCCTGGTACGGATGAGGTCCTCAGTGGAATTGCTGACCAAGAGGTTGCATCTGAAGTCCAAAGAAGCTGAGTGAAATGCTGAGAGTCACACAGTGTGAGGCAGAGCCACAGAAAAGCCCAGAACCCTCTGCTTAGTGCTCTTATCACTCCTCTGACCTGCCCTCCATTGATTCATAGTCTGTGAAACGTCTTAAATGTTCTGCAGTACCTTCTGCCTGTTCTCATGGCAATCTCAGTTTATGTTGCAGTAAATGTTATCTTAATCTCAACTGATTGAGGAGTGCTTAAAATAACAGCGTCACCAAAGTTCCCTCTCAGATTGTAAATCACCCACATTTGGCTCTTTGGAGAGCATCTCAGGAGTGGTTCTGGGAGTTCCGGGGGGTGGAGGCATCTGGAAGGCCCACCTCAGGACAGAGTTTGAGGTATACTATCTACAACCTACATTGGGATATGGGCCTTTAGGGCAGAAGATCCACTGCGAGGAAGTTCCTCTGCAGATTTGCAGCAACAATTAAAAAGAACTAAACCGAACCTGGTTTGGGCCTAGAAGGCCCTGAACACAGTCAGGAGAAGCAACCCTTGGGGAGGGAGGACATGATGCCTATTCCAGTCTCCCGTGTCCCATTCACTGACGAATGGGAGGCCGTTCTCTTTGGCTCTGCTGGAACTTTTTCTCAGTCTAGGGGCTGTTGTTTCTGTCATTCTTCCGGAAAAGTGGAATCCTAAATGTGGGCAGCTGGTTAGAACTGGAGCCTTGGTGACTTCTGAAAGTTATAACAAATGGAAGTCATTATCACCATTGCCCCCCTTTACCTTTGTGCTACTTGAGGCAGAAAATGATTTTTCCCCCCCTCCAGTTTGTTTTGGAGTCTTTCATCCAGAGAGAAGGGGATTAGCCTATGGCTACAATAGTGCTTACAGGGCCTTTTGACGTGCTGCAAATGTTTACTTATCCAGGTACAAATAGGTAAAAGCACATAGTTAAAGCTCCCAGCTGCAAGGTCATTTACCTTTTTAAAATTCAGCCGCATGTGCCGACTGAAGTCGAGGGCTGCCGGTATGAGCCATTAACTGCCTGTTGTACGTAACCTCGCCTTGTCTTACACGCAGCTGCGTGCGAGCCTGGTGCCGTGCAGCCAGCCCACCGTGCATGCCTTGCGAGCAACAAAAGCAGTTTAACTTGTGATCGCTGATCATATGATCCACTTACAGGGTGCAGGCTCAGTCAAGTAGAACTGGTAAATCATTAAAAATGCGCCTCAGCGCTGTGCCTGCTGAGTAAAACATCATGCTAACATCTCTCCTCCTATTCCCAACCAGTTACGGGGAAGGCGCTGGAACCAGCTGCAGGTTGGAGAAATCCCTTGTCACTTAGCCTAACATGGTGAGATTGTCAGAGGCTTGCAGGCCACTTGGAGAGGAAGACACTGAGATAGAAGTGATTGTTATGCTTTCTCCTGTCCTTTGCTTCTTCATTAGCTCTGCTTGTCTCCGGTCGGGGCTTTCTATTTTCCAGTCCCTAAATTGATATGACCTGGTGGTAAGGAGCTGCACTGCCAAATAGAAAGCAAGCAGTTCAAATCCACCAGCAGCTCCGTGGAGGGGATGGGCAATCTCCTCTGGTGCAATTTATTGCCTTTGAAAACCTGCTGGAGGGTCAGCTGTAAGTCGGTTCTGACTCAACAGTTCATAACAACATAACAAACATACCAATATCTAGGAAGCTCTGGTGGCCTTAGTGGTAAGGAGTCGCACTGTCAGAGGTCCTCAGTTTGAACCCAACAGCTTCTTTGCAGGAGAAAGATGGACATTCTCTTCCCATGTGATTTACTGCCTAAGAAAAACTGCTGGAAGGTTAGCTATGGGTCAGTTCTGAGTATCTGGTACATAACAACTTTCTGATATCTGAGGGATTTCTTTCTGGTGAGTTAGTGGTAAGCAATTGTGTTGCCAATGCAGAGAGTCATGGTTCAAATCCACCACGTGCTCTGTGGAAGATGGATGGGCAGTCTCTTCCAGTGTGACCACATGCCTCTGACAACCTGTTGGAGGGTCAGTGGTGGGTTGGTCCCGACTTGATGGTGCATGGCAGCAGTAACCCTCCAACCTCCTCATTGTCACTGAGTGGGAACCAACCCATAGCTGATGCTCTACTGGGTTCCCGCAGTGGTACATTGCCTGGAGGATATTATCTTTTACCTAAGGATCTGCTGGTGGATTTGAACCACCAGGAGAGGCTAAGCTTTTGGGTTAGCAGACTATACCTCCAGAGCTCTATATAGCCGTACCTATGTATGTGGACATATACACACAGAGACTAGCACCCACTGGTCTTTTCAGGGATGGTGGGTGGGGAGAAAGAGGAGGAAGCACTCTCAGGATAGTAGACATGCATTCTGATGAAGAAAAAGGGAAGTTGTACACAGCCTGACCAAGATAAACTGTGTCACTAAGAAGTACACAAGGAAAAGTGATGCTTTAGAAATTATTTGATAAATATAATTTTGCAAGAAAACCACGTGGTCATACAAATATGTGATTACAACCATGTAATAAACACATATGTTTATAGGATAAATATGTCATTACTTAGGTGCATACTACGTTATCTATTTGCAAATGTATATAAAAGTCTGTGTGTGTATGTGTAAATCCATAAAAGATAAATATAAAGGCTAAAGTAAATCATAAAGGTTACACTGTTGCAGATGCTTTTTTAGACATCATCAAATACCTCCCAACGCTGTTTTTTTGCAGGGTTTGAAGACTGAGGACCACAGTTTTGTGAATCAATGCAGTTAATTAGCTTCAGAAATGATGAGAATAGCACAAGATAGGATGGGGTTCAGACCTGCTGTCCTATAGCATCATTTGAGTTGTACTTGATTCGGTGGTACTTAACAAGAATCACAACAGAAGTTCATAAACTGTATGTCCCACATCCTAATATGGTGAGAAGTGTCTGGAGTCCTAAAAGCTTGTGAGTGACCATCTAAGATACAACGATGGATCTCTGTTCTCCTAGATTGAAAGATGGAACCCAAGGACTCAAGTAGAACGCCCAGGTAGTCCTCAATCTATCGTGTATTAAAGTCAGGGCACGGTGCACTTAAGGAGACTCTCGGTTTGGTTTTGCACATCTCCTTGTTAGTAATATGTACTATGTACAACTTTAATGTGCATAACTGACTGTTGTCATTTTTGTTTGCTCACCCGTAGATATTTAGTAGTATGACTTATTGTTCAAAACACTACCATTACAGTAAGCTATGAAAACTTTAGCAAAAGCTGTTGAGTTAGCATCAGAATGGACTTAAGATGGGGTCGTTAGACCTGAGCCCCATTGTTGGTCAGGGACAGCCTGTAGAATACAGGGTTAGTCATCTACACAAAGCACAACACCATCTGCCCAGGCACCAGGAGAACTGGATGGTGCTTGACAAGGATACCACTACTGACCGTTCCTACCTGGGCCACAGTAGATTAATCTTAATAGAATAAGAAGAAAATGGAGAACAGAGAGTATACTGGACTAAAAAAGATTGACGACACAGTGTGAAAAGTGTAACTAATAGGACTGAATAATCTGTGTCGAAAATATTAACTAAGAATACAATTTGATGTGTAAACCTTCCCTTTAAACCGCTTAAATGCAAAAAACTCAAGAGAATTTAAGGTGAAAGTTCACTTAGCAAATTTTGTTCTCAGTTAACATTTTCTACGTAAATTATTCAGTGATCAAAATGTTCACTCTCACTTTTAACATAATCAAGTATTCTTTTAAAATATTAAACTCTGGCTATTACTAGAGTTTCTGCATGGTGTAAACTGTTAACTCCCTTGGCTCCTGACCAAAAGGTTGGCTGTTTAAGTCCACAGAGAGGCCCCTCAAAGAAAGACCTCGTAATACATTAAAAAAAAAATCAGTCCTCGAATACCGTGTGGAGCAAGTCCTACACACATGGGGTCACCAGGAGTTTAAGTCAACTGGACAGATATTGGCTTCATGTGGTGGAAGAATGAGAGGAGCTCCTCAAAGGGAAGACATTTATCTCCCACCCCTGCTTCCCACCCATCCTCACCCCTCTGCTCCCACCCTCCCCCGCTTGGCTCCTCATACACGTTTTACTAGTTATCTATTTCTACAATAATGGTTTTGTACAGTATTTGTCCTTAGTTCACTTAGCATAATGCTCTCCAGTCCCTCCCAAGTCAGGTAGTGATTTACAATCATTGCTCTGCATGCTGTGAAGTATTCCATCATGTGAATGTACCATAATTTGCCAATCCATTCGATTATGGTTGGACATTTGTGAAAGAGCTTTTACTATAGTTCTGCTTTCTCATTTGCCTGAGAGAGTTGTTAATACTCTTCTAACATTGTTCATATAGCTGCAAAAGCCAAAAGATGTGACAGGTTCTCTGTCTCTCCCTTGTGAAAGATGAAATTTTCCACTTTTCAGCATCTGCTCTATGTTCTTTGTAGACTTCCCTTTGTAGACTTGGTCTGAATTCGTCCTTGAATTCATTCCTCTTTTATTTCATTCTGCAGAAGAAATACCTTAAGCAGCTTCTATACACACACATCAAGCCTCACAGAACCTAGAGGGCTGATGGACTCCACCCCATGAGATTGTTATGAGTTGGACCAACACGATCCAGAAAAGCAGTGCTTTAAGTGCGTTAAGCCTCAGCATCATGGGAAGAGCATAGAATGTGAACTGGGTCAGTTTGGGAATACAGAATGGGGCTGGAATTTTTGTAGTGGATTCCAAGGACTCAATTTCTTTGAGAGTATCATTTTATGAGGTACCACAGACCTCCTAGGCAGCTCTGGTGGCTTAATAGGTAAGACTTGTGCTGCCAACCCAGAGGAATGTGGTTTGAATCCACCAGCTGCTCAACAAGAGAAAGATGGACAGTCTCCTTCTGTGCAATTTACTGATTGAAAACCAGGTGCAGGGTCAACTGTGAGTTGGTTTTCACTCGAGAGTACCTAACAACAGTCACATGGACCTCAGACTTATTCCGGGAACTAAACATGGCTGGTGAGAAAATGCTGAGGGTGTTCTAGACGTTCAGCCCAAACCAGGCTTCTTTCCCTCAGTCCATTGCACTGAAGCCAGTCGCCACTGAGTTTGACCTCAGCTCCTAGAACCGTGGATGTCAGAGGAGAGCAGTGCTCCCGAAGGTTTTCATTGGCTGATTTTTCTCCCCCCTGAGGCAGACCACCAGGCCTTCTGAGCTGCCTCTGGGTGAACTTGAACCTGCACCACCCAGAGACTTCTCTTTTACAAAGTGCAATTTAGTACATGTTTCTGGACCAAATTAAGCTTTAATCATGAAGAGGAAATCCATGCATCTTCCCTCCAATTGAACTGTTCAGAAGAAAGATAGCCTGGCACTCAGAGTTATATTTGGAAGAAATTAAGATACAATTTCAGAATGTTGATGCGAAGATTTTTGAGTTTTACAGAAAGACAGAATGTGAATTTTATTAAGTCACTATTATCCTTTTTTCAGTGAAATTAGCATCTTTTTCTAATCTGTCTCTCCCATAATTGTGGAACAAACAACAACAACAACAAAAAAAAATCCCAACTCATGTGGTTCTACCAAGGAGCTTATAAATTTTTACATACATGTGAGAAGGATCACTTGAAATCCAAAGCTGCCAAAAGGAATAATTAGGAGTCTCAGAACACTTCTTGGTAATGTGACAGCAGCTTCGAAGACATCCCACAGGACGGAGAGGCGCAGGCTGGCCTGGCCTCTATCTTTAATAATACAGATCATTGCCCTTGGATTGAAGCTAAAGGGTAGGACCAAGTGCTTGCTTCATCATGTTTTAGGACAAATTGCCAAAGTTTATTTATGAATTCACCACACAATAGCCTCTTGCTTTGATTACAAACCGACCAAGCTTTTTAAGTAGCAACTCAGCATGCAAAATTAAAAACAAAAAAAACAAAGCCACCACAGAACTTAATTTCTCCTCTTATTCTGTCATGCTTGGCAAAAAGTATTATGCAAGGCCCACCTTAGACAAATGGCTATGTTAACAGTAGAAATAACCTTTTGTTTAATTAGAAAATAGGAGCTATATGGGACAATAAAAATGGTTACTGCTGCCCTCTGTCACTGTTTAATAAATACGATTGCGCTCAAGATAATGGTAAGTGTTATTTATTTGTGCAATATCACCGACTTGGTAATTGTTCATGCTGTTGATAGTTATCCTGTGTGGAGATCATAGTAGTTTCGGGATTTGTTGCCTTTGATCTAAGGAAAGAAAATAGCAAGTTGTTTACTTAAAATACCCAGGCTGCCATAAGCCAGTGTAATGCATCTGCATATTTTTAGCCCCTGTATTGTCAGGGCAAAAATCTCTGTGGCATTGTCTGGTGCACACTGAGAACCGAACGGCTGTTTGGATCTGACTCTTTTTTTCCCCAGAGCATCCTCAGGTCTTGGAATTTACTTCTTAAGCCGGGCTGTTTCATGTTCAGTTCGATTTCCCAGACTCACTCTACGAATTTAGCAGCCTTGCTGGGGTGGGGGTGGGGGAGAAATGGGGTTCACCTGAAGCTGTGCTCATGGGGAGAAGCAAACCTCCGTGTTGCCCCCTCAGTAGAGAACCAGCATGTGGGCTGGAGAGCTGCGTCTTCATGGCGCTTGGTGTGGAGAGCAGGCAGAAGATGTGTACCAGGTTCAGGGTGTGCTCCATGTGGGTCTTTATGGTGAAGGTTCTGGTGGTGGGACTACATGCATTTGGAGTCCCCTGACTAGATTTCATTCCACAGGCCAGTTCAAGCTTGGTTCCTTTCAGACGGTGTCTGTTTTCTTTTGTGTTGTATTTGCTGGAGTCAATGCTCCCTCTCCTGCCTTTTAGAAAAACATTTGTGATTTCTGATGTTGGATGATTTTTTTTTATTCCGTGACGACCTGCAGATTTTCCAGTCCTGACTTTAGTAAACGTGAGGGCATTTATTGGACCCCTGTGTGAGCTCTCCACATAGAGAAGTTCATAGAATGAGACATGGCACACATTTCTATAGAAACGTTTCATGCCATCCCTTGCATCTGTGCACCCTAAGTAGCCCTTTCTAGAAGGCTTCCACATAGAACCATTCTGAAAATATATAGACAGTGTGTCAAAAGGAAAACACAACACAACAAAAACCCTTTTCTTCACACAATTCATTTTAAGCTTCAAAATCCCTGAAAATCCCCAATCTTCTTTTGCAGTCTGGTTCCCACTCTCTAACTTTCCTCATCTCCCCCTGAAAGAAAGAAAAAAGCGTTTCTTCCAGGGACGGACAAGTTGTGGGCTGATGCTTAGCAACAGCATTCCTGGGCCTTAAGTAGCTGCAAGCCCCTCACTGAACCCTTTGATGTGACTGTCAGGGCAGATTTATTTTGTTTTAGCACATTGTCTACTTGTCCAGATGTATCAGGAGATAAAAAGGAGTCATGTTTACACTCCTCCCTTTTTTCCTCCCTGAGATGTAATTAAATCATGTTTTTGATGAGTCTTGTGGAGCTCCAGTAGAGGAAAACAGGAATTGGCTGGAGAAAAGGGGGCAAGGATAACCCACTTGCAAAATAAACACCTGACTTGGTCAAAGAAATCAAGCCTTGATCCCGGTAAACCATCCTGAGTTTTCACTCCCCTTCTAAGGAGAGCTTCTCTGGCGCTCTAGCGGGGCAGTTGCTGAGGGGGTTATGATGCAAACCCACAGGTGCAATCTCTCTGCTGGTTTGAATCAAGACTTCATGGGGAAATAGTTGGGCAGTCGCCTCCCATGCCATTGACAGCTGAGAAATCAGTCAGAAAACCCAGTGGCTGGCCAGTTCTGGGTTGGTTCTGACTTGTTGGTCATCAGTTGAGTTAGTTGACGAAAGAATAGTTAGTCACCGAGGAGATGTTCCTCTGAACCGTTATAGAATGTTGCCTTCAAGTTCAGCCTGAAGATCCTGTTCCATAGGATTTTCAAGGCTGTGACCTTGCCAAAGCAGATCACCAGGCCTGTCTTCTGAGGCACGTCTGACTGGGTTCAGATTTGCCAACCTTTGGCTAATGTTTGAGCACTTGCATCACCTGGGGATGCCCTTTCCCTCCACACCACCCTGTTATTCTCAGTACTTTCTCCCTGTACACAAACACACACAAAGACCAGTAACTTTCTCCCACCCTTCTTCCCTCCCTTCCTGTCATTTACTGGGTAGCATGCCCATGGTACATACTTGCCAATCTACAGCTAATAATATTATTGAACTCTGGTGATCTTAATTAAACAGATCTGTATTCAATAAGTTAGGCGAGTTGAATTCTCTCAGAGTGGAGTTGCTTGCTATTCCTTTATTTTTTTCCTTTTTCCTTTCTTAGTTATCAGCTTTTTTTTTTTTTTTTTTTTCAAG
>NW_006399808.1:5716446-5736163 GCF_000299155.1 Elephantulus edwardii | reverse complement strand
TTTTTTTTTTTTTTTTTTTTTTAGCATTCACATTTACTAACACCACTCTGAGTTCTATTAAATGACCTGTGGTGAGCAGTGACAAGCTGGAATCCAACATTTAGTACTGCTGAGGACCTGCCAGGCAGCCGCTCATGCACCAGCTTTAATCCGCAGCCCTGAAAGCGCTCTATTTGCATCCTAAATAGGTTACACTACAGCACCCCCTTCTGCCCACTGAGCCTCTTGACAAGCAGCAGGCTGCACTCCAACTCCCTTTTCTTCCCCAGACATCTCAGAGGCCCTTGCACAGCTGTCTCGGACCTTCCTTTTGGCCCCTGGAGGAGCAGCACATCAGTGACTATGGAATGTTCATCTGCTCTCTCTAGTCAAGTCTACGTGTTCTTTCCAATGAAACTTTGTATTACTATTCATCGGGCAAAGGGGGAAAGTCCTTCACTGAAGGTGGAAGAAAGGAAGGCTAACAAGCAAATCTGGTGCTACTAGTGATCACTAAGCCCCTCCTCACTCCAGCCCAATCTCGAACGCTGGACTGGTGTCACTTGAACGTATCTTAGGCACCACAGGTTCCTGTTGCGTGGCTCCCATTTGGAGAGCAGGTTAAATGAAGCGCAGGGAAGAGATTTCCCTTTGTTTGTGTTAAATGGCCTTTGGATGACTCCTTTGACATACATGTAGTAACTGGACTCCTTTCCCATACCCAGAATCATCCAGGCTTCGCTTGAAGTCAGCGTGCACATGGTAGAAATATGGTGCTGGAGGGCTGTGTGCATCCACTTCAAATATTGAGGAGCTCTTTCCATGACAGATACTGTCAAATTGGGAGAACGTGACGCAGTCTGGGAAGAGAGATGTGAGCTTGCTGACACTCTAAACCAGCAACCCTTGATCCATTTAAACATTTTTCTTTATTTCTCTGTTTAGCAAGTCTCTGTTGAGAACCATGATGATTCAGTGGTAGAATTCTTGCCTTCCATGGGGGAACATCTAGGTTTGGTTTGTGGCCACTGCACCTCAAAGGCAGCCACCGTGGCTCTGAGGCTGAACAGGGGGCGGTGGACATTCTGGACTAAGAAGGACTAGGAATAAAGTCCTGATGATCCACTCACAATAAAAAGACAGAGAAAACCACGTGGATCACGGTAGTCTAGTCCAGAAGAAATTGGATCCAAGTTAAGAGCTAACTCAATGGCAGCTAACACAAATACAGTCAGATTTTGATTCTTTGATACTTCCTAATGATTTCTCCCTCACAAAGAGCTCCTGAGTATTTGAAATGGGGCATACAGAGCCCCCCCCCCAGTCTAATATTCCCCCCAAGCTTATGTTCATGTATTTTCACAAGTGTGGAACAGGTCTACTAGGTAAGCATCACTCAAATATTCTCCTGAACCCAGTTGTAGCGTATGATATGCCCTGGAATGGAGACGTAAGGAAGACTGTGCAATGACAATTCTAGGGAAGTCTTTCTTGAAGGAAGAATACACGAGCTGTTGGCATGTGAATGATATGAAGCTAACTGGATGACTCTTTAAAGGATATCATAGCTCCTCCTTCAAATCTGTCCATGTTGTTTGCCTTCTTTGTATATCTTCCCATAATTCCACCAATCCTTCTGCACACTGCTTATGAATGTGCCATCATAGGATACACTCAGGGGCTAGGGAAGGCTAATTTGTGTGTCTGTAGTTGTCTTGTCTTTCAGAACCTAGAGAAAAGGAAAGGCACATGGGCCTTTATATCTTATTACTGGTAGAGCATCTGATATAGCAGAATGAGATCAAGAAAAATGGGGAAGGTTATTTAATTGATGCAAAGTCATTGGAGGATTAACCTCAAACATAATGTATTTTTTATATTCTTTCTCTCTCCTCTTCTTTCTGTTCTTGTCTCCTCTCTTTACATGTTGATCCTTTTCTTCTGAGGAGATTTGGCATGATGTTATGGGTTTAATGTTCAAAATGGTTTACCTGGCCATTGATTTCGACATTGCCATGGTGGATAGATGGGAATATGTAAATAGGATTTGTTAACCTGTCCACAAGGGGATTGGCTAGTCCCGCTACTAAATTGAGCAGATTCAGCAGCAAATTTTGAGAGTTTTACCACCGGCAAAGAAGAAGGAAGAGAATGCAGCGCACCTTTCAGGTTAGCGATTCTTCTGACAGCCAGACCTACAGGAGAGAATTAACAGCAGCCAAAGCAGAGAACCATAGATCCGACATGAGACAGACTGACCCCTACAGAACCAAGGCTAAGAGAGCTTTTTCTGGCCCAAACTGTGAGGCTCCAGGCTGAGGTGCCCACAAGCACATTTGAGAAGCTGTGGTATCTTGCTACCAACATGAAATAAAGCCTTTCGACTTCCTTAATATGGTTCTGTGTGTTCTCTGTGCTGTTTCAATAGATTTCAGACCCAGTAGAATTTAATAGGTGTTACGTGGAAAGAGGTGAGGGAGTATGAGGGACATGTCTGACCTCGTGGGAATTGGCTTTGTGTTGTGAGTGCTTTTGATGGGGACAGTTCTCCTTGGTGGAGCTGGTAAAGGTCAGAGCTGTCATTCCAGTGTTCTTTTTACACATGGTTATATGGAACATTGTGTGTTGGGTTACTAGCTGAAAGGTTGGCAGCTTGAATGCAGCAGCTACTTTGTAGAAGGGTAGGTAGTCTCCTATGAAGATGTTGTTGTTATGTGCCGTCGAGTTGCCTGCCACTCATAGGAACCCTCTGTACAGCAGTTCTGAAGCCTATGTACAATATAAAGATGTCAACCTTGGAAAGTTGCTTGAGGGTCATCATGAATCAGATTCTATTCAGTATCAGTGGCTGCCTTTTCTCCTGCTCTGTTTCATTCTTAGGTTTTTGCTGTAGGGATATGAACAGCAAAGTTTCATCTCAAATACTTTGGTCATGTTGCTCAGAGGAGCTATTCCTTGGAAAGGAACATCATGCTTGGAAATGTGGAAGAGGAAGACCTTCAACAAGCTAGGTTGACACAATGACACATTAATAGGCCCAAGCATGTCAGAGGTAATAAGGATGGCACAGGATAGAACAGGGTTCAGATCTGTTATTCATAGACTCGCTGTGAGTTTTATTTGACTCAATGGCACATAACAACAAGAAGAAGCATTACATGAAGGAGCTCTGATGGCCTGATCTGTAAGGAGTTTTGCTACAAACCAGAAGGCTGTGCCTCTCTGCCAGTTCAAATCCATCAGGGACTCACTGAGAGAGAGTTAGGCAGTCTCCTTCCAAGTGATTTACAGCTTGAGAAACTCACTGGAGGTTCATCTCTGAGTTGGTTCCAATTCCACAGCGATGAAACAGGAAGAGAAGCAGTATATGAGAAGTCTGAATGTTTGGTTGTGCAAACCCATGCAGGGATGCCTTTGATGGCAGACCTAGCAGTCTGCTTTTGAAAGGTCTCATCCTTGAAAATCCTGTGGAGCAGTTCTGTGGGCGTGTAAGATAAGGCATTATGCAGTCCTGGGATGGGATCTAGCATTAAACTTTGGTTTAGCCATCATTTTCCAATAACTGATATCCACCAGACAGCAATATGTTCAAGGTATTGAAGACTAATTCTGAATTAGATGACACTTTGTAATACTTCATGCGTCCTGGTGGTGCAGTCAGTAAGCGTTCTGCTGCTAACTAAAAAGTCAGTTCACCAGCTCTGTGGGCGAAAGGTATGGTGGTATGTCTGCATAAAGATTGAAGCTTTGGAAACCCTATGGAGCAGACCAATGCTATTCTAAGTCATCACTGTGAGGTCGAGTCTTCTCAGGGGTGGTGGTTTGGTGATAGTGTTTCTTCAGTAACTAAACTCATGAGTCAGTTTTGCAGTAATCTGGCCACAGGAAAGGAGGCTGCTTGAGTAATTAGAAATGTTGTTAAAACATAAGACTAACAATATAATACTCAGTCATTCTTCATGCCCTATTCCCCCACATAGTTGGATCTGGAATTTCTCAAGAAAACAGCATTGCCCGTATATGTTTAGATGAATGAAACTTTTGATGTCAACAGTTAGTGACATTAAAAAGCCAGCAAACATTGCCTCTTTCATGAACAGCTCTGTGAATGATCAGATAATTATGATAACCATCCACTTAGTAATGAAAGCATGGATATTATTAAAATTAATCTTAAATAATACATAGGTAACATGTTCAAATCTAGGGAGTCATGAAGCTTTTATTAGGTGTCCAGAAGTGGCAGACATCTGTTTTCTGCTTCTTGGGAGACGATAAGACAAAGTAAACACCTTATCTAGAAAGGTATACAAACTTGGGGTTAATATTAACCTTGTAAGGAAGGACTATGTTTGGAACTTAAAGTCTTTAATAATAACCTTATCTCAACTCTTCCTTCAACATATGCACAGCCTTTCCAGGACTCTCAATGCCCACACCCAAGCTGAGTGGTTCTTTGCACAGATAGCATATGGGCTTAAGCCCAGAAGGAATTTGAAGTTGAACAGAGCATTTCTATCTCACTCTGGGTGCCTCAGGTAGTGCAAATGGCCCTGCTGGGCTGCTAGCTCAGAGGTTAGAGGTTCAATCAACACAGAACTTCACGGAGTTCTACTTCCAGAATATCAGCACTAGACCACACAGTTCTACCCTGACACACATGGGTCACCATGAGTCCAAATCAGCCGGTGATGGTAGTTCGAACACCACACTGAGTGCTCTTGAGCTGCTAAGCAGAGAATCATGTGTTTTCTTTGAGTCTCTACCCTACTGTTCTCAAGGAGGATATAAAACCCAAGTGTGACAATCACCTAGAAGTCTTCTAGGTTTGCATCCTGGTTCCTATAGACATGATTTTGCAAGGAATCATTTGAACTGCTAGAACATACTATCTAATCAGGAACGAGGCACCTGGACTCTTTAATTCTTCCAGTGCAAATGTCCTTGACATTTTTTTCAGAAATAGATTTATGAGGAAAGAATAGGACCAAGTGCTGGTGTGACAGGAAAATACTTTTGAACAAGACACGTGATTTAGAATTTATTTTCCTAGACATTTGACATTTACCCAGATCAGGATGAAAACTTTTCTAGACTATACCACTTACTTGGGCTTTTTTTGAGCTCTTTATGAACTAATCACCTGTGGATGAAATAGAAACCGTGTTGTAGTCCAGTGACTCTTCTCAGTAGTTTTGGTAAATCTGATTAATACTTAAATATACTATATAATTCCTGACTTACATAGGGGTTGCTAAATTCATTTCAGCTTCATTTTGTCAACATGGATGTGGGAGAGGCGGCCATCATCCAAAACCTACTGTTGTGATGGCCAGTGGTTCTATTATTAGTTGGTTTTGAGGTTGCCTTTTTTCATATGCTATACTTTGGCTTTTTTTTTTTTTTTTGCTTCCTGTTGCTTTTCCCTCATCCCACTTCCTTTAAGGCTGCTATTGATGTTTTCTGATCACCTGTGGATGCACAAGGTTATTAAAATGGATTAAGTGGGAAGCCTATTTGTGCCGTCTGAGAGCCTGAAGAGTTTAAAACATTTGACTTCTACAAGGCCTTGTGAGAAGGATTTTCTGGATATGGACACAAGGTTGACCCAGGATTGGATCTTTGAATGAAATGTTCAGTTTTATTTCAAGGTGATGATCGATTATTGTTAGTTGTTGTTGAGTTGGCTTCTGACTCACATAACCCAGGAAGGGGAAATCTGGTTTTGCTGCAGGTCTGGTGCCCATTGCCCAGTATTCTAGAACAGATTTAGGGTTAGGATGAGAGTTGGAGAACTACCCTCCCTCCCCCACCAGGAGTCTTATTGAGCCCTCATGCAGTCAGATCCAGCCTTCAGCTGCAGAGCATTCTTTTTCCTGCCTAGTGAGATTAATTTCAGGACATGCTATAAACTCAAGTGAGACCATGGAGTCCCAGATTTTGTGTGGAACATTCACGAATGAGAAACTCTTTTCATTGTCTTTGAAAAGAATATGTTATAAATCTCTAGTTCCTGGGTGGTTACCATGTAGAGAGACTGAGACAGGACAGAGGAGTTCAAAGCTAAGAGACAGAAAGTCCTGGTGGTAAGTTTATCTTGAAACAGCTATACATGGAAACATAGACCTCTGGACTCATAGAACCCATTTCTCCCCATTTTTTCCCTAAACACTCTGTTTTTTATTTTATTATTTACAACCAGAGAGATAGTGTGTGTGTGTCCTCACCTCCTCAATCTTTTCAATAAAAGAGATCCTATCCTGGGAATGCAGTAAATCACCCTGATATAATCATATCAATCCATAATTCTTAATCCTGTATAACTTCAATCTCAATTTCTTCCCATCCCTCCCTAGTGTGAATAACAAAATAACACTGCTCCTTCTCAACAACAGCAATAAAGGTTATTAAAACAAAAACCCTAGTTAACGAATTTAAAAGTTCTGGTGGCCAAGTAGCAAGAAGCTGCGCTGCAATCCAGAAACCAGGCAGATTGAGGCCACCAGCTGCTCTGTGGGAGAAGGATGGGCAATCTCCTCCCATGCTAATAACTGCTTCTGAAATGCTGGAGGGTCAGCTATTATGGGTTGGTTCTTACTCTATGGTACACAACAACAACAACAACAACAGCAGTCTATCCTACAGGGAGTTCTGTGGCTTAGTGGTAAGGAATTGTGCTGCCAACACAAAGGTACATGATTTGAATCCATCAGCTGCCCCATGGGAAGAAGAGAAGCCGCTGAAAACAAACTGGCGGGTCAGTTATGAGTCACTTCCAACTCAAAGGTACATAACAAGAACAGTGTATTCTTTGGGGGAGGGGAAGGGCCAGATATGGATGACAGATGCTAAGCCATGATTTAATGTGAGAATGCTCTATGCATTGATTTTAAGTGTTTATGAAAAACTTACTGAGTCACTCCTAGTGTTTAGTCCCAAACATTGACAGTGGATAGTGATGGGCCTTGAGATTGGTCCACAGGGTGAGCATTCACTGGCCTTAGAAGATTCTCTGAGAATGTCCTTCTGGTTTCTCCTCCTCAGACTGTGTTACTGGGTAGACATGGGTAGCTAGTGATCCAGTGGCTAATAGAATTGACTGGTGTGAGTACACGTCTTTCTCTGTGAAGTTCCTTCTGTCCTACAGTAGAGACTATGGAGTGACTTCCTTCTCACCCCCCCTTCACTCCAATTTTCACCTGTTCAGTTTCTGCTCTGAATGGAACACCACCAAACCACCCTTGCTGCCAATATTGCCTTCCTCACACACTCTCCTCAGATATGTGCCTGAATCTATTTTCTTTAGTAATTGTGCAAGTGCCTTTGCTCTGATTAAGCCATAAGAAGGAAAAGAAAATACATAATTTCTAAGTCACTTGACCTGGTGATATATATGTTGGGAGTTGGGAAAACAACCGGGCGGCTTTTCTCTCCACACCAAGCCCTGCAGTCAAACAAATCAATTCAGGCTTCAGAGAGGCGTCCATTGCCTTGTGATTATGTTTGTGTAAAGTCTTGGGGTCTTTGATCAAAGAATGGCATTTCAGGCCAGGCCCTAATCCGAGTTGCCTTAACGTGTTTAAATGGGTTTAAAAAAAAGTTGATAACAGCTGGGCTTTAAATTTGCCTTTGCCTAGCTTTTGTTTTGAAAGGGCTTCTATTATCCATGGCTTCCCTTTTCGAAGCAAAGATGGATCATTGGGTAAACCAAAAAGGGAAAGAGGATATGGGAGGAAATGGGCGGGGACTCTGAATTAATCTTCTGAGGGAGAATGTTTGATCAGCAGGGAGGAGAGGATGAAAACCTCTGATGCTGACAGCAGGCACCTTTCTGAGAAGTGTGTGATTGGCACCTTTGAAGCTTCAGTCGGGAGCCAGTGTCCAGTGTCCAGGCTGGGGCTTCCTCTGTCTGTGGGTGGCAGTGTTAATAATGTGGCAACTGGAAGGATTAATTGCGGACAAGCAGCAGGATTACGAGGGGGGCTCCTCAGGTCTAAAAGGAACAGTTCGAGGAAAGCCTCTGATCTGTCAGCCTTAGAGGAAATTAGTGGGAGCAGACTCAAGCAGGCTTTTTTAAAAAAAGCCATTTAGGATATTAAAGTGAAATGTGAAGAGGATATTGAAATACGGAGAAAGGGGAAGGAGCAACGATTTCTGAAGGTGGTGTCCCCAGGTTCCTGCTAGGAATTGCTGAAGTTTGCCCAGGCTTCATAGACATTCTGCAGAATGGTTTTACTTGCATGACAAGTTAGAGAAGGTTGGACTGCATTCCATGTTGCCCACAAGTTTGCCTAAAAAAGTTGTTTGCTTTCCCTTGAAACTAAGGCTCCCAGTGTCATTTTAAAACAAGTCGGAGCATTACTGACATCTTATCTGCATTAGCTATCTCTTGTATATTTTACTTCTTACCCTTCTGTTTCAAACCGGGATTTTGCCTATAAATCCTGTGTTACCATTAAAGAGGCCATTCATCAAGCTTCCTAATGTGATTAATCAAGATACACCACAGTCCCCTTAAAATGAGATCATTTTGATAAATCATGTATGACATGAAAAGACTTTATTCCTTTTAAGTGCAATTTAGACTGTAATTTTTTCCCTCATTTATGATTCATGGGAGAAACATGGATAAAATTCCCTTGCGCAGTTACACCTTATCTACAGCAATAACTCAAAACTGCTTTTAGATGAAAATTCAGGGTCTTATTCACCAAAGCTGAATGCCAGCTCATTATTTTCTGGCATTCAGTAGTCCAAAAATAATGTCTGCACATTAAGCAGCATTCACAAAAAAAGTTGAAATTGGCCCTGCATCAGGCACATCAATTTCATGCCATCGTCCTTAATAAGGAAGAAATAGCCAATGTCCTCTTTGAGTTTTTTTCAATCTATAATGCTCAGCCTTCACCTTCTCAATATAGAATGATTTGGAAACAAAATGGAAGTAACAGAAAATTGTGGACATTTCAGTTGCTTTACATGAATGACTGTTTTCTCCTGTTGCATGGAGCTCAAGGCTCTCTGACCCATGCGTCCAATATGGTTGGCGTTCCTCTCCTGGTCTCACAAATGAAACTCCTATTGTGCCAGATCTGAGTTTTGTTTTTAAGGTGCTGTATCTATGACAAGGGCTTTCTCCTTGCAGCTGTCACAATAATTTGGGGAGTTATATTCATAACCTCCAATAGAAAAAGAATTTGAAAATGTGCTTTCTGGTGAGATCCATCAAGTTTAAGGTCACATTTTTTGGTTACAAGGCAGACACTGATGCTATTCATTAAACTGAAAAATGGCTTGTTTTCCACTAATATTGAAATAAACTCTGTATGGATGTTTAGTCATGCTGGCTTGCATTTATAAAGAAAGCAAAAAGAAAACACTGATATATTTAATTTGGACATGTGAAAACAAGAAAGTTTTAAATCTTCCTTGAGACAAGGAATCATAAAAATTGGCTGAAATCAATGGGAAAAATTAAAAGTCCATTTGCTTCTTTCAGAGGATGACAGTATTTGAAAATGAGTCCAGTGTTCAAAGAACTACAGACTGACTTCTGTGGTTTTCTTCCAAACAATAGTCCTATGAATAAGAATTTGATTAACATGTCATTAATTTCTCTCGTACCCTTCGGGATTTATTTTGTGATTGTTGTTGTGTACCATGGAGTCGGAACCGACCCATAGCTGACCCTCCTCCGGAGGGTTTTCAGAGACAGTAAATCTAATCGCACTGGAGGAGATTGTCCAGCCTCTTTCTGTGCATTTGAATGCCTCCTGGATTGTGGCGCAGCTTCTTGCTACTAGGTCACCAGTGCTCCCTTTAAGATTTATTTTGTGGAATATATAGAAACCTCTAGAATTCTGTGTTTACATAATCTAGGAACACACCTCTTTCTTTCTTATATTATTATCAAATTGGAATCAACCAAGCCTCCAATGGGTTTTCAGAAGCTTTACATTGTACTAGAAGAGATTGCCCATCTTGCTCTGCAGAGCAAGTAGCGGATTCGAACTGCTTGACTTTGGGTTGGTAGTGCGCCTTCTTACTCACTAGGGCATCCGGAACACACAGGTTGCTGTTGTAGTTTTGTGCCAACAAGTTGGATCTGACTCATAGCTGAGCTTTTAACAGTTTTTCAGAGACTTCAACTTACACTAGAAGACATAGAACACACATAGTGGATCCATATTTCCATAATGCACAAATATAACAAAAGCAAATTTATTTGAGGTACCATAGTTATGTTGATATTCAGAAAGAAGGGGAACTCAAAGATTCTTTGCCTACTCTTCACATTTACATGAAATTCTCAGATTTTTATTTTTCAAATAGTTGATAGTGTTTAAGGATTTAAGACCATTAAAATTGTTTTTGCCTAATTAAGGCTTAACATTTACAGACTTTCTATTTTTGCTAAAAAAGATTTGTAAGTTTGAAATTATGCATGTATCTCATTAAAAATGTTTCCTAATTTTAGTAACACTCAGTAAATCTCTAAAGAATGTAAGTTTGGAGCATAAATATTTTAAGGACCCATAAAATTGGTAGTGGATTTCTCCCCTTTAATACTATATTAGTTGCATTCCAATTTACTTCCGTTTCCAAAAGTAAATCTTAATACAACACATAATTATTTTATATAGAAATGGTAGGTCACCTCATTAAGCCTATGAAGATCAGACCTCTTGTGACCTCTACAAACATTCTCACATTTATTCTTAATTAAAACGACCCTCCTAAATTGTCTCTAGTTGATCAACACAAGTAATAAGCAAGGCAAAATAACAAAATGTGGAGAATTAGTGGAATAAAATGACTTGCCCCCCAAACTTCAAGCAGAACCAATGAGGGTGTGTTCACAGTGGTGCCCTGCCACCTGTTGGTTTTGCTTATACATGACAGGGTATTGATGTCCTTTGAAGCAATGCCATAACCCTCTCTGACCCGTGTCCCAGTTCATCACCCTAGAGAGAAAAGAAGGGGCCGCCTTTGAGAATTCCAAGCCTCCCAATTTCCCCCTATTATTCATTTCCTTGGCCACATGTTTCTTGTGTTAATGTTAAAAATTTATGGCTGAGCACATGAAGGGCAGCACAAGCCCTTCCCTCCTTCTGGATTATTTCAGAGTTTCCTGTCATAAGGAAATCCAAGAAGACGTGTCCTCAGCGGATTGTATGTGACAGTACTGCTTACATCTCAGGAATCTGAGGCATGATGGATAAACTGTCAGTTTTGAAGGATGATGTTTTCTCCATATTTCCATTATGAACTGGGCTGTCATCTCCTAATAAATTTCTTGCATTGGTATCAATTTATTTTTACAAGCAGAGGGTCTGATGTATTTGGGAAAGGCACTGACAGCTGATTGGACTAGCTTGACAGAGCTGGCTGTCTCTCACTTTGGAAGACTACTTGGGTTCCAAGGACAGAACTTGACCTGTAGCCCTTAAAAAAACCCCACAAACCCCAAACAAAACAACTCTGTGACAGAAGAGAGGCTCATGAAGCAAGTCCTTTCTTTTAAGCCAAGACAAATGAAGCCTCTAGGATGACCATGACATAATATTATTTCTAACTCACTCCTACGAGACCAGACAAGAAACACCATGTGTAATTCTTTCTCAGTGACCCTGGGTAATTTCAGACAATACCTAAAGTAGGGACGCCACCACCCATGTCTGCCAGTTTGTTGCACTGTGCCTTGTTGCTATGCCTCTGACAGCTGTGTCACAGGTATTTCAAATACCAGCAGGATTATTACTAGTGAACAAACTTCAATGGAGTAAGACAGACTAGCAAGAAAGTCCTGGTGGCCTGCTTGTGTAAACTGTTGTTATGTGCCATCTCGTCAGAAATGACCTGTAACTGACCCTCTAGGAGGATTTTAGAGGTAGAAAATCGACTAGAAGGAGATCACCAGTCCTTCTCCCACAGAGCAGCTGCCTTTGGGATTGCAATGCAGCTTCTTACCACTAGGCCACCAGAGCGCCCCGGGATTCAGGTATGTCAGCAATCGTGAAGATGGTGCAGGCTGGATAACATTTCCTTCTGTGGTATATGGGATCTTTACGAATCAGAGGCCACTCAATAGCAACTAGTAACAACAGGATGTCATTTCATGTGCCATTAGAAGGATATCAGTAGTGCTTTTCTGTATTTCTAGTGAAGAGCAGGATCCATTTGTTCAGTAAGTATTTAGTTAAAGATTATGTGCATGTCCTTGCCATGTTTTTGTTGTTGCTGTTGTTGTTGTTAAGTGCCATCGAGTCATAGATGACTCATAGTAATCCTATGAACGAAAGACCTTAACACTTGTATGACTTTGGTCCTTTCTCTATGTTCATAGAGTTTCCAGAGGCAAGTCATTTTGGAAGTGGATGCCACTCCTGCTTCCAATCTTGTTTTAATCGGAAGCTCCACCAAACACTGTCCACCATGGGTAACCATTATCACATTTGACAAAATGGTGTTTAGCATCACAGCAACCATGAGTTACCTCTGTACAGCAATGCACAGACCACATAGAAGAATGTTTGACAAAAACCAATTTTTAACCAGGCCTGAGGGCCATAGATTAAAATCAACCGCCTTTGGCTTGGTTGCATATCTTTCGATCCACTAGGCCAACACATGGCCCCATATGGCCGACCACAAGGGTTTTTAAAAAGGAGGCCGAATCACATCAACTCACTCCACTTAACATTCCACCCTAATGCTCACCAGTCCCAGGCAACAAGCTTCTGTAGAACCTGGCTCCTGTAGATGGCTTTCAAACTGGATTACCATCAATTCGACTCAAACTTATACTAACCTTATATACAACCAAACAAGGTACTGTCTGATGCTATGTTGTCCTCACAGCCTCTGCTGTCTTAAATTCACTGTTATAGCCTTGTTGAGACTCTCTCACTTTTTCTCTGACCCTTCACCGCACCAAACATGTCTTTCTCCAAGAACTGACTCTTCTTGACAATGTGCTGAAAATATGTGAGGCAAAGTCCAACCATCCTTGCTTTGAAGGAGCATTCTAGTTGAAATTCTCCCAGGATCTATTTATTTATTCTTTTGGCAAACATGGTGTGTTTATCATTCTTTGCCAACACCAAAGTTCAAAAGTATCATTTCTTTTTCCATCTGCATTCCTTGTTCACCTTTCATATGCATATGAGGCAATTGAAAATACGTTGATCCTAAAAGTGACACAATTTGGCACACCTTGCACCTAAAACTGACATCTTTACCCTTTGGCGCTCTAAGTAGACCCTATCATAGCGGCTCTGAAAAAGATAAATTATCACATTAGCCCCACTTCTTAAGAAACTTTTAGTATAAAGGAAGAAATAAGATGGTATAAAAGCTTAGAAGGAATTCTTACTATTTTAAAAATTTTATCTGTTTATGTTTTCATGATTGTTGAGAGAATATACAGCAAACCCACATTTCAACAGTTTCTCCATGTACCTTTAATGGATTTGATTCTATATTTTGTATGTGCCACCATTCTTATCCTCCTCTTCTGAGTTGTTCTTCCTTCGTTAAAACAAAGTCATTGCTCCCTAAGAGCCCTATCCAATATTTTACGTTGTTGCTGCTGTTTTCTGATAGTTCTTACAAGAGTATGATGCTAATGGTCATGGCATACATTTTTTAATAATTCAGCTGAACTATTGTTTGCTTTTAAGATAATTTTAGCAGATATTTTTGGTTTAAAGTTTAAATATTATGTCAAGGCAATATTCTTAGAAGTTAATCTACTCTCTATGGTTGCAGAATGTAAAGTCCATTAGAATTTAAAAATATGTTCTAGATTTTTCCCCCTTTAAGCCGTAATTACTGTATGGAATCTTTGATCAAAATGGTTAGGAATAGTAGGAGGGTATCAGATTCTTCTGGTCCCTGGCAAAGGAGACAGTGATTTTGAGTGAATGTTTTAAAACCAAACCAACATAGATATTATAGATGATAGTTAATAAGCATGTGGCAAGCTTTATGTTAAGATCTTTACTTTTAATTCATTTTCAACTTTATTGATAAGAAATTTAATGGAGTATTCCTGGAGGCAAGATTGCTTAATTTTTGTTTGGTTAATTTTTGCTTGTTTCCTATTCTGTCATGAACTAGAAACCAAAAAAATCAAGTAAGACAATCTTAATGTTGTGAATTTCTCCAGGCCTTGCTTTCCTTAGCTGTAAAACAGCACTATGGATTGTAACTATGTCATAGTACTGTTGTGAAAATTTAATAAATTAATGCATGGAGAGTAGTTAGCAAAATCCCTGGCATGTAGAAAACACTAATAAATGAAGCCATTTTTAACTACCATCATCTATATTGTGATCATTTAACAGATGAAAGCGTGGCTTGAAGAACTTGAATAATTTGCCCAAGTTTATATATTCGGTCAGGTGGAACCTGGCTATAAATCTTCAAGTCAGTTTGTCAGGACAGAGAAATGACAGTAAAAGTAGTGAGTAAGGAAAGGCTAGAATACTTAAAGCTTAATCAAGCTTTTCTTTTGCTATTCTTGCTGCCAAGGATTACTTTAAGTGACAGGGTAAGAATGTCAGTTTCAATATTAAGAAGTGCCTGATTCAAATCATGGTATTTTTAATTGCTTCATATACTGAAAAAGTGGGTAATAAAACTGGAAGGCCAAAGAAGACTGAATGCTTTTGATTGTGGTATTGGCAAAGAATGTTGACTGTATCACAGGCTGATAAAAGAACAAACGCATCTGTCTTAGAAGAAGTACAGCCTTAGAAGCACAGATGGGGACACTTTGTCTCAAATGCTTCAGGCATATCATCTGGACGGGCAAGTTCCTGGTTTCATTCTGTTGTTCATAGAGTCACTATGAGTAGGGACTGACTCAGTGGCACCTAATAACAATAATAACAACTTACTCTCCTTTCCATTCATGAGACATAAAATAGCCATTTTATCTATAGCCGCAAACATAGAGTGGTATGCAGTGGCATGCTAGTAAGTGTATGTTCAATAACCAGTTCTCTGGAGAAATAAAAGTATGTGTATGTCTGCATATACAAATAAGTTTAATGTAATTTTTGTTTACATAAAAGAGAGTTGACTTTATCCTCAACAAGGAGGATAGACAGTGACTGTAACAGTGGGCTTCAGGACGTTGGAGATGGTGACAATGGCACAAGGTAGAGCAGGGCTCAGACCCGTTGTTTATGAGTCACAGATGACTTGATGGCACGTAACAAGAACATAGCACATAAACGGAAAATAATACTAATGTGTAGTTCTTGCTGTCACCTAACTCTGACTCACAGGGGCCCTATACACAACATAACAGTTCTGTGCCATCTTCATAATCACTGACATGTTTGAGGGTAAAATGTACCACACTGTTTACTATAAATTTCATATAACCATTTGCTTTTCCCAGAGTATTACAGTTAATTCAAATGATGCAAAATCTTTTGTTTCAAAGCCAATCTGTGACTGCAACTGACAAACACGTGAATGGGGAGGTCAGAACTTATCGGTCAATGGCATGAAGCAACTTCTGTAGTGAATTGAATGAAAGCTTTTGAATATTAAGAGCAAGTCCCCTCAAGTTTATGTGCTATTTACAATGTGATGCCTGTAGACACCACACTTTTTCCTTCTGATCTTCAGCATTAACATTTTTTTCTATCACATTCTTAACTTGAGAAAATTAGAAAAGCAACTAATGAAGCCCAAATTGGCAATATTTTTTGCTGATTTCTGTGCTTTATACTCTCTCACTGTGGCTGATATGAGGGTGAAACCACTAAGAGATAAGAAGTAGTCCACTCTCTATATATTACCAACATATAGATAGATGCAGGGGCATGAATAATGTATTTTACAAAATGTAAAATTTGTAATATTTAGGAAAGGATGGGTTTTGGTGTGTATTACCTTTGCTTTTACTTTTTTAAAAGTGATTTACATATAATATTACCTTTACAGTATATTTCATTCATGTACACTGTGTTTTATACAATTTTTCCAATTACATTATGTTTCATACAATCATTCATATACATTCTATTTTACATTATTTTTATACTAGTTTGTTGACACAATTCTAACACTTTGTTGTTCATACCAGATCCTTCCCATTTCCCTCACCCCCAACAAATTGTGTGATCCCATGTTACCTTTGCTTTTAATTGAATATGTTCAGTTTTAAGTTTATAAGTTAATATTCAATAGCAGCTGTGTTAGTAATTAACAACTGGCTTGCAGAATAGCTGAAAATTTAAAAGCCAGCCCCTGTTATCTGGTATACATGATACTGGCTGTATACAACCAAGAGGGTCAAAGAGATATGAAACACTGACACATCCACATTGTATAGTTAATTGTTTTATTTATTAGCGTAAATTTATTCTACGTCTGACCACAAAACATGCTGCATATTAGAGTGTCAGTACAAGTATCTCAGTACTAACATATTAATATTTCCTGCTTTGGTAGTATACCCAGGATAGTATTCTGGACTAGACAGCTTAGAAAACTTGTTGTAGGGTGACTGAAACTGAGCCTATACAATCAATTAAGCTGTAATTGGGTAGAACTCCAAATATTCTCGTTAAGGAGCTCCAGTGGCTTAGCAGAAAGGAATTATTTTGCCAGCACAAAGGTTGTTGTTATTGTTCTTACGTGCCGTTGAGTTGCCTGCAACTCATAGTGACCCTACCTACAACAGCCCTAAACCCTGCTTGATCCTGTGCCAATCATATTGTCTCTGATACATCCACCCCCATTACCCCAGTCACTGAATCAATCCTTCCCATCTAGGGTCTTCCTCTCCTGCGCTGTCTCTATACTCTCCCAAGTATGACATCCCTCTGCAAGGACGGTCCCTCCTTGCAACATGTCCACAGTATGTCAGAATCCTTCAGAATACTTGCCTCCAGACTTCACCCTCTCCAGGACAAACCTTATTGTTTTCTTAGCAGCCCATGGTATATTCAATACTCTTCTCCAGCACCACAGCTCAAAGGCATCAATTCTCTTTCTATCATCCCTAGTCATTGTTATGCTTTCTGAAGCATAGCAAGTAATTGCAGACCATGGTCTGTATCAGGCACACCTCAGTCTCCAGACTGACATCATTGCTCTTCTGGTCACTGACAGCACACTTTTCCAGTGCAATTTGTCTTTTAATTTCTTGGCTGCTGGTACCAAGATTGTTGATTATAGAGCCAAGCAAACTGAAGCTGTTAACAATCTCAATCTCTTCACCATCTCTCGTGATGCTGCCAATCGGCTCAGTGGTGAGAATGTTTGTTTTCTTGATGTTTAGCTTCAATCCATATTGAAGGCTGCAGCAAGTGCTTCAGGTCCTCCTCAGTTTCAGCAAGCAGGGTTGTGTCATCTGCATAATGCAGATTGTTGATGGATCTTCTACCAATCCTGATGCCACAATTCTCCCTATAGAGCCCAGCCTCCTGGATGATCTGTTCTGCATAATAGATTGAAAAGGTCTGGAGACAGAACACATCCCTGGCATACATCCTTCCCAGTTTTGAACCATGCAGTGTTTTCTGATGACTGTCTCCTAGTCCAAGTATAGGTTTCGCATTAGCATGATCAAGTGTTCTGGGATTCCCATTCTTCTCAGAGTTAGCCACTGTTTGTTATGATCCACACAGTAAAATACCTTTGCATAATCAATGAAACGCAGATAGACATTCCTCTGGTATTCCCTGTTTTCAGCTAAGATCCATCTAAAATTAGCTACAATATCCTTAGTACCACGGTCCCTTCTTTACCCAGCCTGGACTTCTGTCAGTTCTCTGCTGATGTGCTGTTCCAGTCACTTTTGGATAATCTTCAGCAGAATCTTGCTTGCATGTGAAATCAATGATATTGTGCTGTAATTTTCATACTCTGTTGGGTCACCCTTGTTTGGAATGGGAACAACTATAGACCTCTTCCAGTCAATTGGCCAAGTGGCTGTTCTCCAGATTTCTTGGCACAACTTGGTGAGCATGTTCAGGGCAGCATGTTAGCTGAAATATGTGAATTGGTATACCATCTATTCCTGGGACCTTATTTTTTGCTATTTCCTTCAGAGCAACTTGAGCTTCCTCCTTCATAGGCTCTTGCTCATATGTTATTTCATGAAATTCTTCTGTGTCTGCCGATTTCTTTTGATACAATGACTCAGTATATTCTTTCCATCTTCTTTTAATATTTCCTGGATCATTTAATATTCTGCCTAAAGCATCCTTGACTATAGCAACTCGAGGTTTGAATTTGTTCTTTAGTTCCTTGAGCTTAAGAAATGCTGAGGGAGTTTGGCCCTTTTGATTTTCTGATTCCAGCTCATTGCACATTTCATTGTAATATTTTACTTTGTCTTCCCTCGCTGATTTTTGAAATCTTCTGTTCAGCTCTTTAGTATCTTGAATTCTTCCTTCTGATTTGGCTTCTCTGTACTCCAGTGCAATATTAAGAGTTTCTTCTGACATCCATTTTGGTCTTTTCTTCCTCCTCTGTCTTTGTAATGACCTTCTATATTCTTCATGGGTGATACTCTTGATATCCTCCCACAACTCATCTGGTCTTTGCTAGTTAGTATTCAAGGCCTCAAACCTGTTCCTGAGATGGCCTTAGGGTTTTTTTCCGTTACTACAAGAAATTATGATAATCTCCTTAATGCCTTGCATTTGATTTATTTTTTAAAATTTTTTCTACATATAGATGTCTGCTAATGTTTTTAGATTCTTATCACTGAACCAATAGGCAACATAATAGTAGATAGAGAAAAGATTGAAACTGCCAACAACTTCAGCTTACTTGGATCCACAACACCCTTAGTACCATTCGTCAGGAACTCAGAAGACATATTGCTGGACTGGGAAAGTCTGTAGTTAGGGACCTCTCCAAATTATTGATGGGTAATGATGTCAGTTTGAGGACTAAGATGTGTCTGATTCGGCAATGATCTTTCTGATTACTTGCTATGCATCTGAGAGCTAGACAATGAATAAGGTTGACAGAAGAAGAATTGATTGATGCCTTTGAACTGTGGTGTTGGAGAAGAGTACTGAACATTCCATGGTCTGCCAAGGGAACAACAAATATATCTTGAAAAGTGCAGCCAGAGTACTCTTTGGAGACAAAGATGATAAAGTTTTTCCTCATATACTTCAAGCATATTGCTAGAAGGGTCTATTCCTTGGAGAGGGACCTGGTGCTCAGAAAGGCAGAGGACTGACAAAGGAAAGGAAAACCCTCGACTATGTGGCTTGACACAGTGACTGCTACAATGGGTTCTAACATGTCAGGAAGTGTGAGGATGGCACAATATAGGACAGAGTTCAGATCTTTTGCTCATAGGGTCGCTGTGGATCACACTTGATTTGACAGCACCTAACAACAACAAAAACACCACCATCTTTAGAAGCCATTCCTCTTTGTTTGTAAAGTCTTTTACAATCATTATACTCTAAGACTTGATTCTTTATGTACTAACAAAATCCCACTACTATTGAGTTGGTCTTGGCTCATGACCATCCTATGCTGGATATTTTTCATATGAGAAGATTGTCTCTTCTTTCTTCATCAGAACAGCTCATGGAATCAAACTTTTCAGTTGGTTGCCCAACACTTAACACACTAGAACTCCACGTCCTTCTCTTCTCTTCTCTTCTCTTCTCTTCTCTTCTCTTCTCTTCTCTTCTCTTCTCTTCTCTTCTCTTCTCTTCTCTTCTCTTCTCTTCTCTTCTCT
>NW_006399808.1:5687599-5716261 GCF_000299155.1 Elephantulus edwardii | reverse complement strand
CTCCCTCTCCTCTCCTTCTTGCCATTCCCCTTCATTCTCTCTCTTACTCTCCCTCTACTCCTTCCTTCCTCCTCCCTCCCTTTCTCGCTCCTTCCTTTCTTCCTGTCTTCTTCACTCTCTACCTTCCCTCTTTCCACCCTCCCTTCCTTCCCTCTTTCTTCCAACCTCCCTCCCTTTTTCCTCCCCCTTTCTCTTCCCTCCCTCCCTTCTTCCTTCTTCTTTCCTCTACTTCTCTTCCTCTCTCCCTTCCTTTCTTCCATATATATCCATGAAATTCTACTCTATTTAGGATATCATTTCAGTCACTGGCAGAACTTGAATCTCTTTAAATAAGATAAAAATAGGTGAGGAACTACAAAATATTGTTTCAAGGGACTTTTTTAATAAATAATAAAGAGCCACAACTCTTTGCCCTTAACCTGAATGCATAGATCCTGACCATTCATTTGTATTTCATTCCAGTTTTATCCTCCTATTAACACTCAACTTTAGCCCAGTCTTTCCCTTCTGCTCCTCTGGAATCATCCTAATCTCTTAATTACTGTTTTACACTTGTGTCTAACTTGCCTTCTTTACCCCTTACTAATTTCTTGCTTTCTGGTTCTTAACAAACAATGAATATCCCTTCTCCTAAAACTATCTGCTATTCTCAATTCAATACATCTGCCATTGAGGCTTTTTAGCCAAGCTTCTATGCTGGAAAATTCTGGTGTACCTTCACGTGTCAGCTGGTTGTGTCTGTTTTCCATCTTCTTCTCTTACTTCTAACTAAATTCTTCAGATGTTGGCCAATCTCTATACTCTGATTCTGACAACTCAAATATAGTTTTGTTTTGTTGGATTATTTTCATGGCATATAGAATTTGTTTTTAACTTAAAATGTTTTATTCATTCAGTCATGATATTATTTACTCTATCAGTTTTTTCCACTAACTAGTATTTTATAGTTAATCTTGACAAAGTTATGTTTGCATGAATGACAAACAACTTAAGAAACAATTAGATTTTCCTGTGTTCAGGTGTCAGGATGGGAGCGAGGTACAAGATTTTACAAGAACATGACCTTATGGGCTTTTGCTATGGGATGGGGACTCTTCAGGGGTAATGTTAATCCTGCCTATAGTATTTTTGATGAATCCAGGACATAACCAAAGTCTTCATTTTATTTTTCTTGGTGTTCTCAGACTGGAGCCTGGCATATAGTAGGTGGTTATTAAAGGCTTGATAACTAAATGAGTGATGTTTTTTCTTATGAGAGAAAATAAATGTTTTTAGAAGAGTCAGCTTTAAACCATGGTTTCAGGGAATGAATTGTGATGAAAAGTGAAGATTGCTTTTACTTGAAAGAGGCTGACAAATTTCCCAGACCCAGGATCACTTTATGCGGCGTATGATTTAAGGGTGAGTGAGCATGCCAAAGCGCTCCACTTGAGCTGAGTGATGGGGAATGAGTTGTGGAGCTGCAGTCTTAGATGGTATTTGGTGAAAAATAGTGGGAGATTTATAGCTATTAAACAACTTTGTAGCTGCCCCCTTTTTGTTGCCGAGCTGGCCAGATCTCTCCTTCTGAGGTCTGTATCATGTTTTCTCAGTGTATCCATGATGTTCAGAAATATCCTCTGGAATGCCTAGTCCTATTCAATGCACTCAACAGGAAGGGGCTTAACTTTTACACATTCATCTGAAGACATTCATTTTCCGCAACCACGGGGTGAAATTCTCACTTTGCAAGCCTTTTATAGTGGGCACTGCACTTACTCTGAATCTTTTCCCAAGGATGTTGCCCAAGTTTAACTTTCCTTCCTATATTGTGGAAATTACAGGGTACAGTATATCAATGACTATTATCATCACTGATGTAATTTAAAAAGTACTTTAGCAGCTCACTTACCATGAGTAGGAGCTATATAGAGAATCCGTCAGTATGGTTTGACAAATCTTAAATAGAAGAGCTTAGAATTTATGGAAAAGTTAAGGACATACAAGGGTTGGAACAGGCATCCCAGACCTTAGTGTGTTGTTGTTAGGTACCGTCAAGTCAGATCCAGCATATAGCTGACCCTCCAGCAGGTTTTCAGAGGCAGTAAATCACACGGGAGAAGATTGCCCATCCTTCCCCACAGTGCAGCCAGTGGCAAACCAAAGAATTAAAGAAGTCCATTAACCTGCTTTCCACACCCTTGGTCTGGACACTTATTGATGACTTGTATTTTTAAAAAGTTTCTGGGATCTTGCTCTTCCTCACTGATTTTAGGACCCCCACTGAAGAAAGAGTAAAATAGTCACTATTATCAGCTTTCTGCTACCTACTCTAGAGGTCACAGTAACTTCTGAAGCAACAGAAGTGGCATTTTATCTTCAAAAAAATCCCCCTAGAGATGGTATGAGTCCTTACTGTAGGAATACTGGAGAATTATTTTAGGACATTTCCTTGAATAATGGATTCATATGAATACACAACTACCTAGGTGAGGGAAGAAATAAGAATTTTTTAAAAAAAATCCGTGTTTAATTTTGAGACTTATAAAAAAGTTGGGAAAGCTTTAAAAGGGTAAGCATATGTAGCTATTACTCAAGATTTGTAGTTTTAATATTTGGATATGTTTGCTTTTAGATTTATTTTAATTGAAAAGATTTATTAAATATAACCATATATTTTTTAAAAATTATGGATAATATGATGTCATAAGATAAAATACGTATGAATGGTTGAATGGAAAACCAATTTATTCTGTAAACTTTCAATCAAATAACAATTACAAAAGTAAAACAATCACACTATCAAAATTAGTTCATTTCAAACTTAGGTTCTCTACACTACACGACTTGCAGTCAACTTGATTCCAGTTATGGTGATCCCAAGTCGTACCTTGATCCGTAGAATTTGCCAGGCAAACTTTCTTACTAACGTCGTTTTAGTTGTCACACTTTGGTGGATTGTTGATGCTGGAGCTTTAAGCCTTTTCCTTAAATAAAGCAATAGCCATTGTATATGAACTTGGAGAATTCCCCCATCTCACACTACCTTAATTTAAGCCTGTTATCTTACCTGGTGGATTTTAGCAGATTTGTGAACATCTTTCTAATTTTCAAGTATTTCTATTATATAAGGGTTTTCTGGTGTCTTAGTGGTAATAAAGTGCACTGCTGATGCAAATATATGTGGTTCAAATACACCACCTTTTCCCAGAAGGAAGATGGGCAATCTCCTTCCATGCAATTTACTGCCTCTGAAAACACCCTGAAGGGTCAACCATGGATCTGTTCTGATTTTATGGTACATAACAACAATAACATATATATATATAGCTAAAGAACTGCATATTATATGAAATATTATACTGTATTTATTACTCAGCAACTTGCATTTTAAATCTGTATTGCATTTCTTACTCTATTCAAACTGTAATCCATAAATCAGGTTTATTGCTCTTCAAAGCTAAATATTACTCTATCATATGAATATGCAGCACTTTATCCATTTTCCTCTTTAGTAGGGATTTGTATTCTTTCCCATTTGCTCCCTTGTAAATAATGCTGCAATGAACATTGTTGTATGTTTCATGCTACAAAACTGAGTGGAAGTTTCCATAGTGTATATTTGAATGAAGTAGCTATATTTTCAGTTTTATTAGATACTGTTAAATTACTTTCCAAAGTCTTTTAATATTATCACTGGTAAAGTGTTAGTTTTGTTGCTCTTCATTCTCACTAATGTTTGCTACTAAACTACTATATGATAACTAGAAGATTCTCAACATGATGAATGGAGAACTTATATCTCTGTGTGAGAATGGTACCAGCTCAGGGAGGTTGCTGTGAGTTGGCTGACTCCGCAGCACCTGACAACATACATTCTGGATAGTAAGAATTTATAGTCTATGTTTCAGATATTATAGTCAAGCTACAGTGGTATAAAAAAAATGAAAAAAAGATTTAAAAATAAATAAATATAAAATAAAATATGAATGTATAGTACACATACTTGCCACAGAGAGTTTTAGAATTTGGCAATGACTAAAAAATTTGTGAGTTTTTAAAATCTTCAAGATTCAAATATCCAAATTCCCTGTTTCCATTTTAAACATATTTTCCTAAGTCTAAAAAAAACTCTTATCTTAAATGTTTTCGTTTATGTTTTTATTATTTTATACCCATAAACTATAAATGTATTACTTCAGTCTCAGAAAGAGTTCTTTATTCTTTATTCAGATATTGTGCAAATTTGGTAAATGTTCTCCTCTCTTTAATTCTTATGATAATCGTTCTTATCTGTATTGTGTTTTCAAAAACAACATATAGAAAACAAGCCTATACATCTCAATTCAAAAGTCTATGTGATTTTCATTTTGCTAAAAGTTGAGTCAAAGACTTCGTTCTGAATTTTTGCATGTAGTAGTTCAACTTTCACCAAAAGGTATATTTTGTACAGGAATTCCATTCCTGAAATTTTGTCCATGGCTTGTGGTTATAAATGGAAACTTGGCATTAACGTAATCAGTTACTAGATGTAGGATGATAACTGAAGAAGACCTCCAGCCACGCCATTTTTCCTTTGTCTACATTTGGGAATAACACCAAACAGCCACTTTACTCTTGGTTACAGAGTTCTAATGTTTTACCCAGTCAAAGAAAGGTATTTGCTGAAAGGTAGAGTTTTTTTTCCCAAGTGAGTTTAAGAAAAGCTTTCATCAAATTGTCAACAGCCCAAATTGAGATTAAAAGTACTAAGAAATACCACAAACACAGCTACTTAAGACTCAAACTGCAAGTTTGGCTTTTTCAGTGATGAGGTGAAGCAGAGACATTGACAGGGTGGTGATGGCCTCTATGAGGAGATACAGTAGAGTGTGGAAGGGTGACCCTTTGAACAGTGCCATTGGGCTCCATTTGTCACACAGTGACTAGAGAGGACCTTGAATGTCAAACTGAACAGCACCTAGGACTGCAATGCTTAAAGTTTAATCTAATATCTACTCCTTCACTTTCATGCAGCATCCTAAAGGCCCAAGGATGTAGTACCCAGTAAGTCTTAGCTGATTTCTAAAACATCTTTTTGGTTGCCTAAGCCTTTATTCTCCTGGACCCAGAACCCTTAGATGGAGCTAAACTCTACATATTTCCTCGGGATCTGTTTCTACCTTAGGGACAGAGCTTCTGATTCCACTCCACTTAAGACTCTTTCTATAAGTCTCCACTGAAAGCAGCTTAATCAAACATCTCAAATGTCAGAAATGGGGCTTAAAGGGTTTTTTCAAGCAAGTAGGTTTAATCTCCTACTTATTTTTTTATTCCCATAATGTAGGTAATCTCTTTGGAGAAAACGCCTGCTTCTAGCCGCGCAAATATATCCCATAGAATATATTTCCTATTCCAGAAAGAAAAATACAGCACTAATGAAATTTACTTTTTTATGAACCTTGGAAAGGTTGTAAGCTTAGACTTTTGATCCTAGCAGATGTTCTTTTTTGGATATTAAAAAAAGTATCATTCAATTGCTAAGTCTCTGTAAAAGTTACAATAGTGTTACTTTTGCCATAAGCCATCAAAGTGAATGTGACTTAGTGGTCACTGGCTCTGAGTGACAGACAACCTCACAGCCATAATGTCAGCCACCAAGGACGTACAATCAGGAAGAGAGGTAATAGTCTGGGTCACACCTTGCACAATTTCATGGTTGACAGCCTGTTCTATAGAGGAAAACTCAGCATCACATATACTTGCATTTTAATGTTTTCAACAGGCTGGTGTCTATTGCCATTTTCTTTTAGTCCTTGGATGGTAAAGGTTTCTTGGTAGCCACAATATCCTATATTTCAACTGACTTGCTCAGTGATAGTATTAAACCTAGCCAGCAGCTTAATTCCATAGTCTGAGACAGCTTGTACCATAATGGCACCTTCCTGAAGCTGAGTTAATAATTTTTTTTCTTCCTCTACAAACAACAAGTGAGCCCGCCTTCTGTTCTCCTCATCTACCCTGGTGCAAAGCTCAACCTCTTCACTGGTTTCCATAGAAAGCTGCTTATATGCTACATTTAATCTATGGCAGCGGCTGGAAGAGGCCTGGGCTAGAAATCTAAGTCTATACCATTTCCTACCTTTGCTTTCTCTCCATTGAGAATAATAAGCAAGTTTTGTTCTTATTCTCTCAAATGGCTTCTACCTTTAATCAGCCCTGCAAAGCTCTGTACCCAAAACTTGTTACTAAGTTGACCTTACTATAACATTTAGGATGCTACAAGAATGTGAAAAAAATATGTACAGGTTCAAAGTTGAGCCCTACTGAAGATGACTGTATGAACAAGTGGAACAAACACTGCCTACAATACTGATAATTGGTATGCAGTTATGGATTATATACTTACAATTTGTAGGGTAGCCACTGGTTGATTTTTCAGAAACAGATTCTTAGCTATTTCTTCCTCATTTATTTTAATGTGCTCAAATTCATTTAGCATAATAACAACACAAGCTTCCATTGACTATATATGAAGTGTATTGGCTGGAAATTGAACCAATATCCTTGGAGTCAAAGATGGTGACGCTTCATCTTTCATACTTTGCACATGTAGCTAGGTGAGGATTGGAAAGGGACTTCATGCTTGGAAAGTTGAAGGGTTGGTAAAGGAGAGGAAGGCCCCAGTGAGTTGGATTGACACCATGACTTCAGCAATGGGCTCAACTGTGTCAGAGAGGTTGAGGATGATGGCACAGGATAGCCAGCGTTTAGGTTGGCCGTTTATAGGATCTCTATGTCTTGGAGAGAGTGCAAGCCAGAGTGCTCTTTGGAGGCAAGAATGGTGAGGCTTCACCTCACATACGTTGTACATGTTACCAGGAGGGGCTATTCTTTGGAAAAGGACATGATGCTGGGAAGGGTGGAGGGTCAGTGAAAGAGAAGAAGACCCTCAACCTGGTGGATTGACAGGGTGAAGGCTGCAGTGGGCTCTTGTGGGTCAAGAAGTGTGAGGATGCTGCAGGACAGAACAGGATTCAGATCTTTTGCACATAAGGTCGCTATGAGTCATACTCAACGGCCTCTAACAACCACAACCACAATAACAACAACAGTCATGCTCAATTCCACGGCACCCAAGAACAACAATTCTGCATGAAAGATGAACATTCTATCACTGTGCTACTATTGTCCTCATCCTATACTTGTTAGTATAGTACTTTAACGAAGACCATTCTTTCTTTCTAAGAAGAATGGTTAATAATATTTTCTCCAAGGTCAGATTCCAATTAGATAATACTTGGTAATCAAAAAGGTGTTTGGCATTGGGTGTTGCTTCACCTTGTTTGTTTCTTGTCATCCAGGTTTCCAGTGATGCTGCTGCTGACTCTCCAGAGCTCCATTATACGCCATTGCCTTCTGCAACTCGAGAGCTCACCAGTCACCGAGGTAGGGACTCCACGTGTCATTGCTCTTGGTCACTGTGGGAAGGAAGCCTTGGCGGTCCAAGGCTCTGGGTCCATTACTGTGGCCTTAGCATTCTAGAGGGAACACAGTGTTTTTTCAGCCCTTGATAAAAAAATCATACTTGTGAAACCTATCAACTCTAACTCGTACTAAACAAGATTTAATAGAAGAGTACTGAGAAGGCAAATAACCTCAAGGTGTAATATAATTTTGTGATTTTTTTTCCTTTTAATTAAGTATGTCGCACTTAAAAACCTATGTAGATCATTACATTCATCTGTAACAATACAGAAAAGTTGGGAAAATCACTGATAGTTGTGCAAGTATCATTGTTTGTTTAATAGTGGAAATCTTTAACTTCAAAATAAATGAACTCTCCTTCAAAGCAAAAGGAATTCCAGTTTGGGTGGCAATATTGGAGAGTCAGTGTGCAGTTTTCACTGAATTCTTTGGTCTTGAAAACATGAATTTGGCTTACTCAGTTCTCCAATTTCTATTGCCATGTTTAGAGTCCAAGATTTCGAAGGAGGCAGAATACTACTATAAAATGTCATTATACTTGTACTTAGGCTCAATGCTCAGTCTGAGGACTATGCAATTTTCTATTTTGGAATTGATAAAGACAATAGGAGAGCACATGTGTACCTTCTTCACCCTATTCTATATTAATTGTGAAGACAGCTACATTGCCTACTTGTGAATTTGCTTTTAAAGGTTAAATAATACAAAATCAAATTGAAGCTGGCTGTCACACACACTAAACATTGTCTTCCTAACCAGGAAGTGGAAGTCTGTTTCAGCTGTGTTATCACAGCTACATTTCCACATATAGGATAAGAGGTTTAAGATATTCTTGGAAAACAAAAGGTTTGAGTCTCGGAGAAAACTTAGAGTATCACCTTTATAGTGCTATATTTATAGTCGATAGAGAATGATCAAAAGAGGAATCTAAGGACCCAACTTGTATTGCTTAGTGGATGGTATCACACCTTAAAGCTGAGAGGCTGTGATGTCTTATTGTTGTTGTTAAGTGTCATCTACTTGAGAATGACTCTATGAACCACAGATGTGAACCCTATCCTAAGCTGCACCATCCTCATCATTTCCAACATTTGAGCCCATTGCTGCAGACACTATTATCAGTCCATTTCATTGAGACCTTATTTGTCTCTTTCAAAGCATGATGTCCTTTTCCAAGGAATAGCCTTGCCCAGCAACCTGTCTAAAGTATGTAAGATAAAACTTCATCATCCTTGTTTCTACAGGACACTCTGGTTGTACTTAATTCAAGATCTATCTGCTTGTTCTTTTGGCAGTCCACAGGGTATTCTGAGTCTAGTTCCAATGGCAGTGGGTGTGGATCCAAGCATATAACTTGTATACATTCACTTGTACATTAGCTTAATTAGAATTCAATTGTGATTATCTTCATTAAGTGTTAATTTTATGAAAATAAATTTTATTCCCAGACAAGTAGAATGAGGAACTGCTAATATATTTGGAGAAGCATGAAGAGATCGCTCTCATTGAATATTCTTACAGAGGTCTTTCATGTTATTCTCTATGCTTTAGGAGACCATTTTTTTAAAGTTCCCTAAGAAAAGAATAATAATTATGTCATTCTTAGGAGTGAAAATTAACCCCAATATCCTATTTTCCTGGTCATCAGTTTCTTGTATTTTAAATAAAAGAAATGTTATTTTATACGCTGAGTACACTGCATGAGTACACGCTGAGTACATTTCAAAAACACTTGAAAAAGCTTGTTTAGTCATGAAATTGGCAGATAGCAAGAGAGCATGATAAATTAGTGCTAATTACCCAGAAGAGGATAAATATAATATATTGCATAACAAGATTGTTGTTAACAAGAGAACTAAACCTTGAGAAAGCAGAATATTAGAGAGAAGTTTTAAATGTAGTTGAGTAGTATTGGGAATATTTTAAAATATTTAGGTACTTAGAGAGAAAATAGGTGCCTTTGATAACTTCAGGCAGAGGAAAAAGTTACTTATAGGGAACCAACAGCAATCATCTATTATTACCGGCATCTCCCTACTCATGCAGCACACTGCTTGGCTGATTTGTGCTAGTGGAGTATTGTTGAAAAAACAAGTCTACACGATACAATAAAGGCCAGTCCTTGGCCCATGGCTTGAGGTAATTGGAAAGGAGAATGCCAAAGACACTTTATTAATGCTCCACTGTTGACCTGGTCAAACAGTGGTGGGATGGGTGTATTTCAGCTTGGCATAAATCATGTAAAAAAGCAAAACAAAATTGGGGAAATTCTATTTTGAACCATGAATGAAACCACTGAAAGCCATCTTGGTTATTGTTTCTAATGGAAAGATAAATTAAACCACTGAGGTGACATTTGCTAATATCTTCATGGAACTAACTTAATGCACGTTTCTAGAGAGTGGGTCTCTCTTTCACAATGTGAAGATACCTGACATCAATTCTTTCCCTCCATATGTCTGAAACTTGATCTATTATACCTTCGCTGAAGTTCTATTTGCAAATAATTTTTGATTCATTCAGTTCCCAATCTCCTTTCATTCCGCACCAACAACTACAAAAACTGATGGGCAGTCGTTTATGTGCAAATTGCTATTTTTTTCTATACATGCCATTTTTCTTTTACTTGTCCTTTCATGTAACTTGCAATGTCGAGTCTGATAGGCCTAAGTTCCACATCTTAAGGATTCAAATTCAAACCAAGTCTTGGCTGAGAATAATGATAAGGAGACAGTGGACTCAATTTTTCCGTCTGTCACTTGTGGATAATCCATGCACCACAAGGAGTGTAACGTTCAGCCTTTTCAGTTTCATACACAAAACTTTTACTTTATCTTAGCTGTTTCGATTTTTATATTTGAGCTGTTTTGATTTTCTGTTTGAGATACATATGTGTTTTTTACCATCCTGGTGTGATTGCATTCTGCTTTGTAGAACTGAGGTTGTGTTTATAGAGATCTTAAATTCTTCATAAATGAAACCTTTCTGAGAGGAAATATTGAGTCTGACTTCTCTTTCATATCTCTGGCTAACGATTATAACTCCTAAGGGCGCTCTGGTGATCTAGTGGCAAGAAGCTGCACAGCAATCTCAGAGGAGCACGGTTTGAATCCACCAGATGCTCTGCTGGAGGAGGGACAATCTCCTCCTGTACCAGTCAGATCTGATTTGACGGTACACACACACACACACACACACATAAAATAAAATAAAATTTAAAAAATTATACCCCCAGAAAGGATTCCCTCATCCCATCCTCCGTATACTTGTTGTTAGGTGCTGTTAAGTCACTTGCAACTCATAGTGACCCTATGTACAACAGCCCTAAACCCTGCTCTATCCTGTGCCAATCTCACTATCGCTAACACATAACCCCATTACCCCAGTCACTAAATCAATCCATCTCATAGAGGGTCTTCTTCTTGTGCACTGTCCCTCCACCTTCCCAATCATGACGTCTTTCTCCAAGGACTGGTCCCTCCTTGCAACATGTCCAAAGTATGTCAGACTAAACTTCAGAATCCTTGCCTTTAAGGAGCAGCCTGTTTTAAACCCTCTCCAGGATGAACTTGTTTGTTTTCTTAGCAGGTGTATTCAATATTCTTCTCCAACACCACAGCTCAAAGGCATCAATTCTCCTTCTATCTTCCCTAGTCATTGTCCAGCTCTCTGATGCATAGCAAGTGATTGCAAAAGACCATGGCCTGTATGAAGCACAACTTAGTCTCCAGAGTGACATCATTGGTCTTCAGTACTTTGGAGAGGTCCCTAACAGCAGACTTTCCCATTGCAATACACCTTTTGATTTCCTGGCTGCTGGTGCCAAGAGTGTTGACTCTGGAGCCAAGCAAACTAGGTATCATTATCTGTTAGGGAAGTCATAACAAAAATTACAAAGTATCCTTTTTGTTTTTTTAAAGAAATATTTTGCCTCATATTTATGGAGCAGAAAGTTCAACTCAGAGTGTAGGCCATGTTGATATCTTTGTTCCTTCTGAGGGGTTTGAGAGAGAAGAAGTCTCAGTGCCTTTCCTCTAGTTTCTATTGACTGCTATCCATCTTTAATGTTCTTTTATTGTCTATTGATGTATCTTCAGACAGTCTGTCACAGATTGAATTATGTATCCCAATGATATGTATAAACTTGGCTAGGTCATAATTCTCAATATTATGTCATTATCTTAGGTACTGTAAAATGCTAGCTTCTCTGACGTCAATGTTATTAGAGGAAGGTGTGTGGTAATGTAATTATTCTCCATAATGTGTTCAGATTATCAGTTGTAAAGGGATTAAGATGAGATGTTTGTTGTTGTTGTATATTGTCGAGTTGGAACTGACCCATAGCTAACCCTCCAGTGGGTTTTTATACGCAGTAAATCGTATGGAAGGAGATTGCCTACCTTCCGTGGAGCAGCTGGTGGCCTTGAACCATGTGCCTTTGGGATTGCAGTGAAGCTTCTTGTCACTTAATCAGGTCACAGTCCGGGATTGCATGTGAAAGTTTTCCTTTCTCAGGCCTGTATCACATTTTGTCTTACAAGAAATAGAAGGAGGCAAAGGCCAACAGAGAAGACAGGGCCTCAGTACCACTAGGAAAGAAAAGCAAGTGGTGTGTGTCCTGTTTACCTGTAAACTCTTCGAACCAGGAGACGCAGAGAGAGAAAGATCTTTCCCTAGAGCCAGCTCACTGACTTTGGACTTCTAGCCTCCTGAATTGTTGAGAGAACACATTTCTGTTTGCTTACAGTGTCTGTTTATCGTATCTGTGCTATAGTAGGACTGAAAAAATAGGACATTCTCCCTCTGGTATATGAACCCCACCTAGAAGGAAGTATGACCTACTCCATTTTAAATTGGTCTCATCAACATAATTAATAACAAACGACCATACTTCCAAACAAAGTCCCTTTCTCAGGTTCAAGGCCTAATATTTTAACATAATCTTTTTGGGATGACATAGTTCAATCTACAGCACTGGTTGGTTTTCCCCATTCACGGCATGTTCATTCTAGGGAAGGAAAGAGATGGTATCTACTTGTATAAGTAGTGCCTGACACAGGGCCTCCTACTTAACTGGAGCTCAAGAAATAAATGATAAATGACTGAAACCCCATGGGGACACTCAGGACTTCGCTACCTCTCTAGGTCACTTGATTTTATCTGAAATGGAGTTCTGTCTTCTTTGGAGAGTGAGAACACACTGTAGGGAAGGGCCAGGCTGTGGACCTCTGTTCTCAGCTCAGTTGCTTCCAGGAACTAAAATCATCATGAGTCGTAACCTTAACTATAAATTGATTGCCAGAGATCCTGAAGGCACACAGCGTGACTGTCAAGTTGATAATTATTTTAATGCTGTGGTTTTCAAAGTGGCAGCATGATGGGAGGGCAGGGAATAGAATGATAGAATGTATCAGATCAACAGATGAAATCCTTTTGTGAGAACAGAACCTCCCAAAGGAGATGCTGGTCTCTTGATAACATGTCACAGTGCACACGTGGTTTTAGAAGGAGCTACCTGGCATACCTCTGGAAGTGCTCTGGTGGGTCTGAGCATCCCTCTGGAAGGGAGGTGATGTAGGCTAGATCAGTCATCCCAGGCTATAACCTAGCAGCTATTTATACTGAATGAGTCTTCTGACTAGGAAGAATGTTGAAACGTTGATGAAGAAATGTCTCTTTAAGTATGTAATATGTACTAGACATTCCTCAATGTGCTAAGTACTGCCACTCTTTATCTGATAACTGTAGGACTAGCATTCATATTTCTGTAGACCCATGTCTTTTGGGGGAAAACGTTTCTTTTAGAGCACAGGCCATATTACTTTCTCCAAATCCCTGTAAGGCAAAGAGGACAAATATTATTCCCAATAATGGAAGAAAACATCAAGAACTACTGGGGAGGACCAAGCCGTTCAATGTCAGAAAGCACATCAAAGCTATATGCTCTTAATCCACTGGCTGCCTTTGACATTTGTCTTTCATGCAGGATATATGAAACAAGTACAGAGAGGTAACAGTGGCTTGTATTAGAGAAAATAAAGAAAAGAGAGAGAGAATAGTGAGAGATATGGCTGGGGGGGGGTGGTTAGGGGGAAGGAATTCTGTTGCCAATGACTATATAAAAGCTATGTTAAAGCTGTGGTGAGGAACAGCACCACTAACTGTTATCTGTCAAAGAACTACCTATCATTCCCTTTAAAAAGGTTAAATACAGAATTACTGTGTGACGAGAAACAATTCCATTCCTCAATTAATTGAAGCAGAGATTCAAACAGACCTAAGCATATCAGCATTATTCATGATAGCCAAGTAGATAGAAAGAACAGACGATCAGATAAAGAATGTGTGGTACAATGGAATATTACTCAGCCACAAAAAGGAAGTGCTGCTACATGATACAGCACAGATAAGAAATGGAAGCATGCTTATCTAAATGAAAGAAGCAAGAAGGCAAATATTGTCTGATTCCACTCTAGTGAAATACCTGGAATAAGGAAGTCATCAAAGCAACAGATTAGTGGTTGCCAGGGAAGAGTTGTGGAGTGAGAAGGAAGTGGAGATTGGAGAAGGAAATGGGGTGAATGAATTTTAAAAAGGGAAGAATTTCCTATGTTTTGCTTTTTCCCTTCACCCGTTTTTTAAAATTGATAGGATAATAAGATCAAAGGGTAGAGAAAGTTTGATAAAATAAAAGGGGAAGAAGGAGAAACACAGTATATTAAAATTGTGAGGGGCTTTCCTGTGAGGAGTTGAAGGCTGACATATCTGTTAGAGACTAACAGTCACACACAGAGAAGTCCCTTCCTGAGTCTCACTCTAGGCAAGTGATTGTTAAGAATTTGCTAGTAAATTCCATTAGATTTCAAGGTACTAGTGAGTCTCAGTAATCTACTTGGAAGCCCTGTCAGGCGTTGCGATGACCATCTGTGAGCTGCTCTTGTCTGGATTTCTAAACCTGCCTCTAGTGTCTTTCTTTGGCCGACTAGAATTAGGAAGCTCATGATGTGGTGCAGATGGTATACATGTGGCTACTCAACAAGTTGGTGGTTAAGTCACCCTGTGGCACTGTGGGGGGGTGGGGTTGGGGAAAGGCCTGGTAATCTGATTCCGTAAACATAACTGGCCAAAAATACCTAGGGAACAAAATTCTACCGTATGCCAGGTGGAGTCACCATGAGGCTAAACGGCAGTGGGTTTGATGAACCGAACTGTGCCCTAAAAAGGAATTTTGGGAAATAACATTTTCAATTTCCCAACTGAACTGCAGAGCAAACCTTGAAAGAGGTTGTTGGTGATGATCACTTAAAGCAGAAAATCCACCACATACATCTCCCTTAATCCTGCCAGGCCCGTATCTATCACATAAGAGCCCCATTACAATTTCTCTACATACATGTTTTCTAAGGTAATTTAAGCCCAGTGAACAGTTCCAAATGATCTTTTTCCTCTCTTGCTTGTACAGGCTAAAGACAAAGCACAGCCATCCTGCTTCATTAAGTATTGGTCCTTAAGTCTGTAAGGGAATTGAAGTAAGACCCCAACAGGAAATCTACAGTGAGACCTTGCTTGGTGATGATGCCTTCCTACTCCCGCCTTCATTGGCACCTTCCCCATGATTTTTATTGATACAGTTGTTAGTTGCTCATCCTCTTCTCAAGCCAGAGGCTTGGTCTATTTGTGTTTGAAATTGATTGCTGGAACTGTCACAGAGTAATTTTCATAGCAACTTATCATAATTAGTTATCATTTGCAGTTTCCTTAATGCAGATTGCATTTTATGCTTTAGCAATTGATTTTTCTGTATATCTCCATGAAGCAGCTCAATGTGTGTCATCCAAAAAAAGAAAGAAAGGAATGCTGTGGGTGTTTGTTATTTTTATTTTTTAAACATTTTTAGCTTGAGAAATCATAAACTACATTTTCACAGAGGCCATAAATATGGTGCGCTTTGCTTCAACTGATTAAGTAAGCCGTAGAGAAATGAATAAAAGGAAATTAAATGGCTGTATGTGGTGATGGGGCAATATACATCAGAAAAGATGTTTGGAGCGGGGAAGATGTTTTCCAGGAAGCTGTATGTAACAAACAGGATATTTGAAGGTAGGAGGGGAAGCAAGAAGAGATTGTTTAATGAGCAAACTTCATCACAGTATTTTTTCTTTACTATGTGCTTTAGAGATAATCTTTTTCAGCCAATTAACATTTTTTAAAAGTTTATTATTGTTATTTTTCATTCCTGTCATCTTGCAGTGTTAAGCTACAGGGGATGTTTTGACCATTATAAACAAAATCTCAGCTTTCTAAAGAGCTCTGTTGAAGTAGCACATTAAGTGTTAAGCTGTTAACCTAAAGGTGGGAGAAAGAACAACTTCTCTCTTCTTGCTTAGATTTACTGACTCAGAACACGGTAGAGGGTCACCATAAGTTGGAACTGACACTAAAGTAGTAGGTTGGGTTTGGTTTATTGACTTACTGCTTTTTAAAAAAATGGAGCAAATAATCTTAAACTAGTAAAGCTCACCTGAGATTAGACCCTATGACTATGACAGCCTGCTCTCAAACACTACTGATGGGGATGTAAAATGGTACAACCACTGTGAAAAGCAGTTTGGTGCATGGTCTTAAAAAAGTTAGGCGTAGAAATACCATCTGATCCAGAAATCCTATTATCATGTATATGTTGTTGTGGTTGTTATGTGTTCCTGAGTGGATTATGACGCATAGTGACTCTATGTACAGTGTTTTATCTTGCTCCATCCTTGTCATGTCTACGTACTTGAGCCCATTGCCCCAGTCACTGTGCCAACCCATTTCTGTGAGTGTCTTCCTCTCTTTCCTTATGTGACTGAGTTATATTACTCAGCATAATGTTCTCTAGACTCTCCCATGTCACATAATATTTTATGAACTTGTTCCTTTGTGCTGCATAGTATTCTGTTGTGTTGATGTGCCACAATTTCTTAATTAATAAATTAAGAATTAATAAATTCTATTAATTTGTTGATTTGGGCTGCTTTCATTTTCTTGCTAGTGTGAATGAAGCTGCTATAAACATAATTGCACATATCTCCATATGTGTCTTAGTTGCTATCTTAGGGAATTAGGGCCATAGACTCAGAGAAGATCAAGTCAATTTGTGGGTGGTGACTAGAGTCTTAAAAGTTTACAAGCAGCCATCTAAGGTACAATGAAAGGTCTCTCCTTACACATAACAGCAAAGAGAAGGAAAGTAAAAATACACAGAAACAGTCCAAAGAACCACAGAACCAAGGACATTTCAAACTCCAGTATCCAGAGACTGGAAGATGGATGGGGCCTGGTTACCACAACTGACCACTCTGAATGGATCAGAGTAGAAGGTCCCAGATAGAGTAAGAAAAAATTGTGGAACAAAACTAAAAAACGCAGAGTGGCAAGGCTCACCACTCCAATGGAATGAGTGGAACTCCAAAAACTATGGTCCTCCAAATATGGAATAGAACATGTTTATAGAATATTGTAGTTAATGTCATAAATCAAAATATACTTGAATGGAAAACCAATTTGTTTGGTTATCTTTCATGTAAGTCATAAAACAAAGAAGGAGTGAAATAAAAAAGTCAGCCGTTATAAGTCTGCAAATCTCAGATCTGTTTAGACACATATGGGGTGACCTTGCGTCAGAAAAAATCTACTTGACAACAGTGGTTTAGTATCAGATGATTTTTCCAGAAAGATGGCATTGATTTCATTGATTCATAGGAATATGATGGATCTTACTTTCTCCTATGAGTGTTGTTGTGGTTAGTTGTGAAAGATACGTATTTATAGGGGCTTTTCAGGTGAGGATCTCTATGCCTGTCTTCTGAGATGCCCCGTGAAGGATTTGAACCACCAACCTTTTGGCCACGAGTCAAACACTTAACCATTTTCACCACCTAGAAGCCACTATCCCATGGGATATGAATTTTAAAAGGGCATGATTTATCAAATAAGACAAAGAAAAGAAGGTATCCTTAGCAACTGAGACATGTTTTGGCTGTGGGTGGCCTCAGCTCCCCTCATACAGACTGTCACTGCTCTGCCCTGGTTGGGTGGGGAGAAGTTTGTTGGTTCCTTATACAGAGCTATTATTAGCTTTTCCTAATTATGTGAAATGATTTTCTCTGATGACATTTTCAACAGAACCCCTTACTTTACTTTTCTTTCCTTCATAATGCTTTTATGGGCTTATAACCTTGGTGGAATTCTAAGATGCTGAGAGATGCTAAAGTTTCCTTTATATAACAGAGGTGACTAGTGATTTGACAGTAGTGGTTGACAGGTTTATTTTATCTGCGTGGCAATGGGAGTCTATTTTCAGGGTGCACGCTCTGTTCCAAAGTAAGAGGACTTTACTAAGTGCTGAATAAATTGTACTTTCCTTTGATTCTAGACCTTGCTGAAATGGTTTAAAAACTCCAGTCTGGGTCATCAAATTCGTCTCCCTGCTACTTTGCAGGGTCAATAGCTTCACTCTGTAGTGAGCAAGGCTGGGTGGATTGGAATGGAGGGTAGTGTAGATTAAAACTTCCGCATATATATAGATAGATGTGCGTGTGTGCACTCGCTGTCTGGGAGGGTGGCAGTGATGGAAGAGCAAGCCAAGTGGAATCTGAAGATGGATGAATCTGTTAGACTATTACCAAGACTGGCATGGACTTTAGCCAGGAACTTTAAGCAACCTCCGTTAAGCATTTGAAATCCATAGGAGTCCATTTCCTATCCCTTTTCCCCAAGGATGATTTTTCATTTGCAGTCTCGGGGACTCTTTTATTTCCACTGTGTAGTTGGAATTGCAATACACTTGTGGATGTAGAGACTACATGAATCTGGTTGCTCTGTTCTATAAAAAATGGAATCCTACCCACACTGTCACTACCTCAACAATAACAAACCTTACATCTGTAAGATGAGGGGCCAGAAGGATAATTCTCCCCTTGACAGAGTCCAAATACAAAATGGTAGGTTTTGTGTTTGTTTGTTTGGTTTTTTTTTTAAAAAAAAAAAACCCACAAAACAAAGCCAAACGATTTTCTTTAAAAATGAAGGCCTAGAATTGACAAAATTTACCATTCTTTTTTTTTTTTATTTTTCTACTAGGTTATTTACAAACTTCAAATACAAATTTGAACAAATTCTTTCAATTTCCCTTACACCCCCCCCCATCAAATTGTACAACCCAATGATTAATCCTCCTTCCCCCTGCACATCCACATTCCTCTGCTTCCAGCCTCTCCCACCCCTCCTGGATCCTTATACTCATTCTACAATAACGGTTTTTATACAATATTTATCCTTATGTGACTGAGTTAGCTCACTCAGTATATAATGTGCTAAAGTTTTATAATTATAGGCTCCTTGTTTCTTCCATTATGAGGGAGGAACTGGGAAGTGGCCAAGTATAACTCCTGAAATGGTAAGGATTTTCAGGGGCAAAGTCATCCCAAGTCTCCTCCAGCATGTGCTACCAATCCAAATTTAGTGCTACCAACCCAAAGCACGTGGTTCGAATGCACCGGCTGCTCGCTGCTCTGTGAGAGGAAAAGGTACAATCTATTCCTACGTGATCTACAGCCTCTGAAAACCTGATGGAGGGTTAGTGATGAATTGGTTCTGGTTCGACAGCACAGAACAACAACAATCTGTATAAAATATGGAGCTTTGGCCTATTTGGTAGGAAATTGTGTTGCCAACCCAAAAGCAGATGGTTCAGGTCTTTCCCCTCCCCTGCAGAGGAAAGATGGGCCGTCTCTCACCCAATTTATAGCTGCTGAAAACCTGCTAGAAGATCAGATCCTAGTCTATTTCACTTCAACAGCAGTAAGTTTTGCGTATGCACAAAAGAAATGTTAAGATTAATATTCTTTGTCTCCCAGGACTTTAGAGAAGATCTCAAAATGAAGTAATGCTAACCAAGTAAGATTTAGGTATTATATAATTAAGAGTTACATTGCTTGGTAGAAACTATTAGTGTTATAAATGTTGAGAAAAGATGGAAATTTTTGAGCACTAGAAGAATAAGGCATAGCATTTGGAGGATTTTGGCCTGCAGCTTTGAAGAAGGGTCTGCAGCAGTACAAGATGAATGGATAAGGTAGAAGCACAAGGATGAGAATAGAACTTACTAGAGAAAAGGAGTAAAGTTTAAAAAACTCAATAGGATGGGCTCATATTCTGGCAGAGCTAGAGCAGGCAGGGGCCTAGGTGAGATGAAAAACTGTACATTGAGATTGTTGTTGTTATTGTATGTACTATTGAGTTGAAAGCAACCCATAACTCAACTTCCAGCATGTTTTCAGAGGCAGTTAATCACATGGGAGGAGATTGTTTGTTTCTCTCCCCTGGAGCCTTCAGGATTGCAGCACAGCTTTTTTACCAATAGGCCACCAAAGCTCCCTACACTGAATTAATAATATGCAAATCATGGTTGTTGTGTACTATTGAGTCAAAACCAATCCATAACTAACCTTCCAGCAGGTTTCCTGAGTCAATAAATCACATGGGAGGAGTTAGCCTATCTTTCTCAAGTGAAGCAGCTGGCGGATTTGAGCCGTGTATCAATTACCTACCAAGTGGAAGAATGGAGAAGAAGAGTATAGGAAGTCACTGTGGGATGATATTAAAGGATGTTTAGTCCAATTTTAAGACCTTTGAAATTCTTGCTGTCAGGTGATGTGTCTGCAGACTATATTGCCTCCAACACAGGTTTCTAAGCAAAGATAATTTAGGAGGCAACTTAGTAGCAAATGTGGGAGGCAGCTGGACGCACTGCCAGCAGAGAAGGGGTGGAGATGATGTAATTGTAGGGCCTCCCAGGAGTAGGCTTGGGCATCAGAAGAAAATGGACAATTCTTTTTTTTCTCCTTTTACAATTCAGATTATTTCTGATGTGGGTTTGAAAGTCAAAGTTTAGAGCTCTATGTTAGTTATAATTAAGGTGACATTACACAGCCTTAGATGAAGAAGGTTTGGGGTTGGTAGTTGGCTAGGGGAACAGAAAAGAAGGGAAGAAACAGGAGAAACATTCCTAAGCAAATAGAACAGATGCAATGAATGATCGTTTCTGGGGATAGAGAGAGCTGGAGAGAAAGGAGCTGGGAGGTCCCTGGCGTAGAGTGTGGGAAGCTGTGGTCTTTGCCCATTACTGTCCTTTGTTTCTTCTTTCAGGATTCTCCTCTGCAAATCATGCATAAACGATATAATCTGGCTTGTAAAATGGAAGCTTGGTAGTGTTAATGCACTGAAACTTGTGGCAAAAGGAACAAATGGACAAGAAAGCAGGCAAAGGAGCCACAAAAATTTGTTCTCATTCTCAACTTTGACCCAAAGATGAGTTATATTCTTTTTAAATCTAGTAAGTGTCCAGTTGTCATTTATTATGAATCTTGGTTTTCTTGAATGAGTCTCTATGAAGCTAAGCCTTTTGGTCTCGATTGTTCTCCTGAGAGCTCTGCCCAGGATTAACTCCACGGTCCAACTTCTTCCAACTCATTTTGTTTCCCTACCTCTTACAGAAAGCTTTACCTCTGCCCCAGGTTTTTCCTTGTATAGTATTTTTACAACCTTTTTGGAACAAATAAACAAACATCTGGAATCATGTGGTACATTTAATTAAAAAGTTTGTATTTGGCCAGAAATGGTAAAATCATGAAAAATGGCCTGTCGGTGAGCTCAAGAAGGCCAAATGGTGACGTTGTTGGCTGCAAATGGACTGGAATTGAGTGGGGTGAACACCTGCTCAGTTCAGCCTCTGTCCTCCGGCTTCCCATTTCCAACCGTTAGTATTTACTGCTTTTGTTCTTTATCCGCTCTAATGAAATTTTTGCTGGAGCTGTTTGGGAGAGAAAGCTGTTACTTTTCCAATAACCCTGGATTTGTTGCGATGTGTGTACCTTATAAAGGATGTGGGATTGAGTTTGCTGGGCTTTTCCATTCTCTTACTCAAGATTCCATGTGCTTTGGGGCACTGAAGAAATTGGGTTCTGTTTCTTCAATCAACCAGCCAGCCACGGTTTTGATGGGAGCTCCTAGGAATCAGCACTCTGAACTAGAAGGTGTGGGAGATGCAAGAGAAACTATAGGCTCTGCCTTCAGAAGTTCTACAGTTTAATTAAGGCCTCAGAAGTAGAAGGCCAAGCTGGAAGGCTGCATGCAGAGAAGGGAACCATCAGTGAAGATGGGATGATTTGGAGCTGGGCTGAGGTGACGGTAAGAGCTGAACTGAAAGTGAGGAGAGGTAACCAGAAATCAGGTTCTTCACATCACCAGATGATTACTGCTTCATTTTTCATGCAGGTGAAGGCATAGCACCTTGCTCCCCTTACCTCCTCTTCCCAGATGTTTAAGATATTTCTTTCCTTTATCTCGCAGCCATCAAGTAGATTTTGACTCAGTAAACCTCCATCAGGCATCTAAGATTATGTGATTGTTGTCAGGTAACAACTACAACTCACAGTGACTCTTTGCACAACAGATCTGGACCTGCAGTATCCTGCTCCATCTTCACTGTTTCTGATTATGCTTGAGCCTGTTGTTGCAATCAATCTGTCAGTCCATCTTGTTGAGGAGTGAGAAGAAGGAATGACCTTAAAGCAGGAGTTAGATATTCCACATTTTAATTAGTTCACAACCTCCTGCATGCCGTCAAAGTAATTCAGACTCATAATGACCCTTCAAAAGATTGTACCCACTATTGAGTCTCTGAGGTCATAAATGTTTATGAGAGGGCACTGCTCCTCTTTCTCCTGTGGGGAAACTGGTAGATTTGAACCACCAAACTTTTAGTTATCAGACTGACACGGTATATACCATACCACCAAGACTCCTTAGAGGTATGAAGAGAAGGAAGTAGAAGATCAGTTTTGTTCTCACATTGAGATGTAACATTGACACTTTGCAGTTTTATAGTCTAAAATACTCTGACGCATCTTCTACTCTCAGTGAGGTTATTCTAAGGAAAGATGAAAGTTTTTCTTGTTGCACAGAAGAGAAAGAAGTTGACCACAGGCTGAAATTAAGTAGGTTAGATTACTTAGATCCAAGGAAGGGAAGAACATCTTGGAACTCACATTTAGACTAGTGAGGGAGATAGGAAACCAGTTCCTGAAGACCTTCTGCTGAAGGATAAGATTGCTTGTTGTTGAGGGTTGGATGAAGAAAGTAAAATGAGTTAGTTGTTGTTGTGTGCCATAGAGTCGGAACTGACTCCTATCTGACCCTCTACTAATTGCAGGGGAAGAGATTTCCCCTCTTTCTTCTGAGTAGCAGCTTGTGGATTTGAACTGTGTGCCTTTGGGATTGCAGTGCAGCTTCTTAACACTAGGGCACAGCTTTCAAATCCAAAAGAGACATGAAACTCTGATGAAGGGTTCTCTGTGTCAATCTTAATGCTTTTTTCATGAACTGAAGCCTTGGTTTCCCCTTGACCCTTCCATCCTTTTGCAAGGATAGATATATCCAAGACTGTAGTGGAACACTGTTCAGGATTGCCAGAGGATTTCATCCCAAATTGTTATTTATTCTTGTGCATCTGTTTCTTTAAATACTCTCTGCAGAAACATTAGCATGCAAATAAAAGAGCACAGAAACTTGGAATTTTCCATTTGCAGCTTCCTTAGTCTGTGGGGTCAAAGTTCTGTCCTCTGGGATGCTAATGCAAACTCTGTGTAAGGTTCTAGGGCAAACGTTTCTCAACTAAATGACAAGAGAGCTTGGAGATCTATAAGAATCATGCAATGCTAATTCTCAAACAGACTGCCTGGGGGTCCCAATTGAAATTACCGATTTCCTACCCCAACCTGCACCCCTTTCCAAGGGAAAAAAAATGATATCCTGTGTTGTTAGGACAGACATCTGTGTAGGAGCAATAAAACAGTCTCCTCCCTTGTGGATTAGTCATTTATTCTTTTATTTATCTTGCTATACCTCATCAGTTTCTACCAAATCAAGGAGAGTCAAAGAGGATAAGCTACAGTTCCTTTCTTTGTTTTTTAAGAGAGCTCATACAACACTCTTCCCCACAAATTTTCTTTTCTCAAGAGAGAGCTTTCCCTCTCATGTCTAATGTCTTTCTTTCTTCATCTGCTCCCTTGGAATCTCTCTCAAACTATTACTTCATAGAGTGTTCACATCAAATAGGAAAGGTCCCTGGAGAATAAGTTAGGCAAGGCAATGAGTGCGGAGATATTTGGCCAATTCTAAAGCGCACAGGGAATTAAGATAGCATAATGAACATATGCTACAGCTTCCTTTCTTTCTTCCAGATCCCTGAAATGGTATTAATTCGTTCAACACATACCTTCTACACATGCATTGTGTGTCAAGTACTGTTCACAGTAATGGAGATAAAAATATGAATAAAAGCAGACAAAAGTTTCTGCCTTTTAAAGAGCTCAAGTTCTGCTGAGGGAGAGGATCAATCAAAGCGTGAATTATATTTAAATGAAAATTAAGCAGGGAAAGGAAATAAGGGAGAAGATGCCGGTAATTTTTACACCAATAGAGAAAGCACCACTAAGGAAGAATGGAAAAAGACCTGAAAGAGGTGACAGGCAGGATCCTGAGAATAGCTGAGGAAAAGTGGTTTGGGTAGAGGTGAGAGCAATTATAAGACCCTGTCAGGTTTCTATGAAGTATACTCAGAAAGTTAGTATGTCGAGGGCAATTAATCTAGGGGAAAGTAAAAAATGAAGTTAGAGAAATACTAGGGGGCCATGTTAGGATTAGATTCAAGAATATAAGCAAAAGTTTATGCTTGAAAAATCAAGCCATCAGAACCAGGAAGCCAATAAGAACATGCACAGAAATTAGTGCATGAGATGCACGAATGACGTCAGAAGTAGTGGACACTTGGGGTGCATGAATGATGTCAGAGAACAGGGACCAAAATGGGAACTACCCACTAAACTTTAAATTCTACCTGGCATCATCTTACAGGCCAAACTCCAGCCTGGAGGCCCACCCAGAGAAGGCCACTATAAATAGACTTATCTCCATAACACAGGCCTTCCCTCCAAATCTTCTTCCAGAATGGGAGGTCTATCCATTGGATAAGTCTGTCATTACTCTTTACCCTCATTTCTGCCTCCTTGTCTCTTTCTTCTCATCTCTGTGCTCGAACAAAAGACTTTAGCCTACGCTTTAGTGCTTCAAACACTAAAGTCTGTTCTCCCAAGGATCTTGTACTTGGTACTTGAACATCATTCTCTCCTTTAGCTCTTCCAACGGGTGTTGTTACTGTTAGGTGTCATCAAGTTGAGTAAGACTCATAGTGACCCTATGAACAAAAGATCTGAATCCTGTTCTATCTTGTGCCATCCTCAGACTTCCTGATACACAGTGGCACTTACCGCGTCAATCCACCTGGTTGAGGGTCTTCCTCTCCTTCACCGACCCTCCACCTTTTCCAGCATCATGTCCCTCTCCAAGGAATATCCCCTCCTAACAACATGCCCAAAGTATATGAGGCAAAACCACATCATTCTTGCCTCCAAAGGGCACTCCAGATGCACCCTCTCCAAGACTTATCTGTTTGTTCTTTTGGCCATCCATGAAATGTGTAGTGCTTTTTCTCCAGTGCCACAGCTCAAAGGCATCAGTTCTTTTTCTGTTGATCTTATTCCTTTCCAGCTTTTAGATGCATAGCACATGATTGGGGCGGGGAGGGAACCCAAACCCGTATGGTCTGAATAAGATGCACCTTAGTCCTCAAACTGACATCATTACTCCTCAATAGTTTGGAGATATCCATACCTTTTCAATCTGTATGCAGAACAGATCATCTGAGACTCTGGGCTATACGAAGAGGAATGTAGCATCAGGATTGGTGGAAGAATCATCAACAATCTGCGTTATGCAGATGACACAACCCTGCTTGCTGAAATTGAGGAGAACCTGAAGTGCTTGCTGCAGAAGATCAAGGACTACAGCCTCCTATATGGACTGAAGCTCAACATCAAGGAAACAAAGATCCTAACCACTGGGGCAATTGGCAGCATCAGTATGGATGGCGAAGAGATTGAGATACTTAACAGTTTTAATTTACTTGGCTTCACAGTCAACACTCTTGGTAACAGCAGCCAAGAAATCAAGAGACAAATTGCATTGGGAAAGTCGGCTGTGAGGGACCTCGCAAGAGTACTGAAGAGCAATGATGTCAGGCTGGAGACTAAGGTGCACCTGATCCCGGCTATAGTCTTCACAATTATATGATATGCATCAGAGAGTTGGACAGTGAATAGGGTTGATAGAAAGAGGATTGATGCCTTTGAGCTGTGGTGCTGGAGATGAGTGTGGACTACTAGCAGAACAAACAGGTTTGTCCTAGAGAGGGTGAAGCCAGAGTGTTCCCTGAAGTCAAGGATTCTGAAGCTTTGTCTGACATATTTTGGGCATGTTGCAAGGAGGGACTGGTCCTTGGAGAAGGACATCATGTTTGGCAGAGTGGAGCGGCGGCGAAGGAGAGGAAGACCTTTGATGAGATGGATCAATTCTGTGACTGGAGCAGTGGGAATAAGTGCGTTTGAGATGGCTAGGTTGGCACAAGATAGAAGAATGTATAAAGCTCTTGTACATAGGGTTGCTATGAGTCACAAGCGACTTGATGGCACATAACAACAAAACAACAACAACATCCCTAATTGCAGGTTTTTTCAGTGCAATGCATCTCCTTATTTCCTGACTGCTGATATCAAGGGTATTAAGTGTAGATCCAAGCAAGATGAAGCTGTTGACATTTTCAGTCTTTTCTCTATCCATCATCTATCAGTCCAGCAGTAAACATCTTTGTTTCCATGACAGTAAGATGCAACCCATACTGCAGGCTGCATTCATTGATCTTCTGCAACAAGTGCTTCAAGTCCTCCTTACTTTCAGCAAGCAAGGTTGTGTCGTCTGCTTTATGCAAGTTATTGATAAGTCTCCTTCCAATCCTGATGCTTCTTCATAGGGTCCAGCTTCTTGGATAATTTGCTCAGCATACAGATTGAATAGGTATAGAGAGAGAATACAACCTTGACACACTCCGTTCTCAATTTTCAACCATGCAGTATTCCCTTGCTCTATTTGCAGAACAGTCTCCTGATCCAGGTATAGGTTCCGCATGAGCACAATTAAGTGCTCTGGGACTGACTCCCATCCTTCTATGTAGATTAAAATGATCCACCTTATGTACATTAAAATAAAATTGTGCAGTATGCTATGCCATCCTCGCTGTACATACTCATGCCAGCCTCCACTGTACGTAAGTTGGCTATTGCAATCGCTGTGTCAATTCTTCTCCTTCAAAGTCTTTTTCTTCTTCAGTAACCCTCTACTTTTACAAGCATAATAGTTTTTCTCCAGGGACCTCCTCCTGATACTATACCCAAAACATGCCAGGCAAATTTCACCCTCCTTGCTGCTAACAGGCTGCTAAGTGAAAGAGTCTTTCTTCTCTTCTTCCAAGATAGATTTGCCTGCTCTTTTGGTGGTCCACGATATTGCTAGTACAGCAATTCAACCGTACCAGTTCTTTTTTGGTATTCATTGTCCAATTTTAGCATACATATGAAACAATCAAGAATACTATAGATTGGGTCAGGTGCCATTTAGCCTCCAAATGACTCCCTTGTTCTTTAGTGCTTTAAATAGGTTTTTGTTTTGTTTTGTGTTTTTATTTTGTATTGGCTAACATGCAAGATTTGTATATGTTATGTTTTGTTCATGTACATTGTGGTTCACACATTCTTTCATTCACATATTTCAAATAATCACTCATATACATTGTGTTTTATTTAAAAAAATGAATCATCATTGATCCATGCCTGCTCTATTTTTCAGATCCCAACTGGATCTTCCTTAATTCCTTTACCTCCTTCCTCTGCCCACCAAACTGTGTGATCTGTCCCCACACACTTTGCTCTTCTGCCCTCCTCCCACTTCTTCTTTTGTACTTTTACACACATCTTACTAATTATCCTTCTATTTTTTAAAATGTTATGCAATATTTGTTTTTGTAAGACTAAGTTCACTCAGCATAATGCTCTCCAACCTCTCCTATCTGCTGTCGTTTTTTTGTTTTTTTTTCCCAAATTCTTGCTCCTGGGTGCTGCATAGTATTCTATCTTGTGAATATACCACAATTTCTCAATTTACTTGTATGTTGATGGACATTTGGGCTATACCCATTTTCTTGCTATTATGAATAATGCTGCTATAAACATGTTTGGTTGTTGTTATATGCCATCGAGGCACCTGCGACTCATAGCGACAATATGTACAACAGTCCTAAACCCTGCTCTATCCTTTGCCAATCTCTCACTGTCTCCAGTACACCTACCCCCATTACCTCAGTCACTGAATCAAACCATCTCATCAAGGGTCTTCCTCTCCTGCACTGCCCCTCCACACTCCCAAGCATGACGTCCCTCTTCAAGGACTGGTCCTGCCTTGCCACATGTCCAAAATATGTCAGATGAAGCTTCAGAATCCTTACCTCCAAGGAGCAGCCTGGTTAAATCCTCTCCGGGATGAACCTGTTTGTTCTCTTAGCAGTCCATGGTATATTCAGTACTCTTCTCCAACACCACAGCTCAAAGGCATCAATTAATTCTCCTTCTGTCACTCACCCCTAGTCATTGTCCAGCTCTCTGATACATAGCAAGTGATTGCAAAGACCATAGGTGTACAAATCTCCTTTTGTCTCTCAAGTCTATTTTCCTTTGGATATATTCTTAGCAGTGGAATAGCTGAATCATATGGGATTCTATGTTCAAAAACTGAGGAGACACCAAATGGCCTTCCAGAGTGGTTGTGCCATTTTACAATCCCACCAACAGTATGTTAAGAGTTCCAATCTCACCACATCCTCTCCAACATTCATTGCTTACCATATTGTTAAACTTTGCCACTATTATGGGGGGTGATATGGTATCTCATTGTGGTTTTGATTTGCATCTCTTTTATTTCCAGTGATTTTGAGCATCTCTTTATGTGTCTGTTGGTCATCTGAATGTCTTCCTCTTGAATGGTCTTTCCATGTCCTTTGCCCATTTTGTGATTCGGTTATCTCTTTTCCTTGTGGAAGCCATGTAGTGTTTTGTAAACTTTTTTTAATGAGACATTTTTCTGAATGTCATTGCCAAATATTTTTTCTCAGTCTACAGGTTTTATTTTTACATGTTGTTGTGTTGTTGTTATGTGCCATCAAGTCGCTTG
>NW_006399808.1:5681645-5687265 GCF_000299155.1 Elephantulus edwardii | reverse complement strand
TGGTTGTGGAGCTGCAAGGGGGGTGGGGGAAGGGGAGGAAAGCAAGGGAATAGGGGACAAGGAGCGCAGGGGTTGGACACTATCACCAAGAGGTTCTTTAGAGGTGGTCCTCTGTTTGCATTGCATATATGTTCATATTATCATTTCATCTTGGAAATATCTCTTAAAGGTGGATATCATCATTAATAATGTAAGCTGAAATTGAAGTTTAGACGGATATTATGTAGTTTGCTCAAGGTCTCAGCACTAATTAATGACCTTTATGAGATCGAAAGCTTGGTCTCTTTAATATTGAAACTGTATATTATTGCCTCTGCTCCAAGCTACCTCCCCCTCCATTTAAATACTTCTTAAGAAAATAAATGCACTGAAGACATTTTGATTTGGTTTTGGATGATTCAAAACGGCACTTCTGGCTTTCCCAGTGTTTCAGGAATCCCATTCTCTGCATCACTTATCAGAATACTAGTGAAGCTCGAGAATGATGGTTAACTGATGCTACCCATTTGAAAGAATGGAGGGTACTTCTCAATTTAATGAATTTAGTGCCTTTATTATGGATAAATAAAGGTGTAACAAAATCACTGGTGTGATTTTTGATAGTTTTTTTTTGTTATTAATTCATCTGTGTATTTTGAAGGAGCTCTGGGGCTTAGTGGTAAGGAATTGAACCACCTATGCAGAGATCATTTGGGAGGCTGGACTTTATGAGGAGGAATACGGCATCAAGATTGGAGGAAGACTCATTAACAACCTCCATTATGCAGATAGTACAATCTTGCTTGCTGAAACTGAAGAGAACCTAAAGCATCTGCTGCAGAAGGTCGAGGAATGTAGTCTTCAATATGGATTGAAGCTCAACATCAAGAAGATAAAGATTTTCACCATTGGGCCTATTGGCAGCACCATGATGAATGAAGAGGAGATTGAAGTTGTTAACAGTTACATCTGGCTCCACAATCAACACTCTTGGCACGAATAGTCAGGAAATTAAAATATGGATTGCGTTAGGTAAATCTACTGTCAGGGACCTCTCTAGTGTACTGAGAAGCAGTGATGTCATTATAGAGATGAAGGTGTGCCTGATCCAGTTGATGGTTGTCATAATTACTTGTTATACATCAGGTAGTTGGATAATGACTAAGAATGACAGAAGAAGAATTGATGCCTTTGAGTTGTGATGCTGGAGAAGAGTCTTAAACATACCATGGATTGCCAAGAAAACAAATGGATCTGTCTTAGAGCGGGTGAAACCAAGTTTCTCTGTTGCGGCTAGGATTTTGAAGCTCTGTCTCATATATTTAGGCCATGTGGCAAGGAAGGACTGATCCTTGGAGAAGGACATCATGGTAGGAAGGTGGAGGGACAGGGAAGGAAAGGAAGACCTCAGATGAGATGGATTGATACAATGATTAGGACAACTGGAGTATCAGACAGAGTCAGTTGACACTGTCTCAGGACAGGGCAGCTTTAACAACAACAACAACAACATGCAGAGGTAACAAATATATCTTGTAGAGTGTGCAGAGCCAGAGTGCTATTTGGAGGCAAAGATGATGAGACTTCACCTAATATATTTCAGGTATGTTGCTAGAGTGGGGCTGTTTTTTGGAGAGGGACATGATGCTCAGAAAGATAGAAGGTGGGTGAAGGAGAGGAAGGCTGTCAACCAGGTGAATTGACGTAGTTATGAGAGCCTCAATGGGTTCTAATGTGTACAGAAGTATAAAGATGGCACAGGATTGGACAGGGTTCTGATCTGTTGTTTTTAGAGTTGCTATGGATTGTACTCAACTCAAAGACACCTTACAACAACAAATCGCAAAGATTCATAGTTTGAATCTACCAGCTGCTCCACAGTAGATAGGTGGATAGTCTTTTCCCGTGCAACTTAGTGCCTATACAAACCTGCTGGAGGGTCAGCTAGGTCTCAGTTCTGACTTGGTGGTACACAAAGACTGGCAGTATAGTCCGCAGGGAGTTATGCTGCTAACTGTAAGGCAGTGCTTTATCTGTAGGTTCAAATTCACCAGTTTGCAAGAGAATGATGGACAATTTTCTTCCCCATGATTTACAGCCTCTGTGGAGGGGCACCGATGAGTTGGTTCTAACTTGATGGCAGTGATAAAGTAAGAGAGATATTTAGATGACTTTCAGGCCTCCTTTGCTGATTTCAAATGTTTTTACATTATTAGCCTTATATCAAACTTTGTATTTCGGTTCATAATCTTATAAATATTGTTTAGATCTGTTATGCCATTTCCCCCTTTTTAAAGCTCAAAGCAAATGATCTGGTCTCTGCAACCTGAATTAACACAAACAGAACTTAGGCGTGCAGCACCAATGGCGTCTGAGATGTCACCCCTGGCTATAGATTATAAATGCCACTTAGAGAAAGTGCAAGATGGCTCCTGAGTGTCTAGTAAACTTCAACAACCACCTGAGAGATACCTCTGTGTGACTGCATAAAATGGAAATAAAGAATGGCAAATAACCCATTGACTATGCACTTTCTCACCCGCTGAGAGCAAAATGCAATCCAATGCAATTTTGGTACTTACATGCCTCTGGGGAAAATAGACCCCTAAAAATCACCAACTGCAGCACTGGAAAAAATTTCTTAAATTTGTGCTATGCCGGGTGTTTTAAAACCTGAGAAACCTTAGACTTTATTCTTGAGTCAAATGGACTGGTAATTTTGCTTTGTTATATAATCCACCAAACATAATGATAATGGGTCACATGCAATTTAGGAAAAAATTAAACCTAATAAGAAAAATCTCTAATAAATACTAACAGCATCTTATTGGTATTGTCATTGGTCTAGCCTTCTTATTAACATTTGTTTTCTTTTGTTTTTACGTATTAAATGATCTGTAATGTGTTGAGAATGAAAAGAGCAGTAAAAAATTAAAACAAGCATTCTAATAATAAATATATTGTGCAAATCTCTGCATGCCTCTTTCCTCAGGCAAGTACTAGGAGGTGTGGAATATTTATGGTCCAAAGGCAGGCATACATAAGGACATTTCACTAAAATGTAGTGTTGATTGTCGATTTGCTGTGAAATGAAGATGTTTGTATGTGAGATAGACCCCCATCAGTACCCAAAAGCATTCTAGGTCAGTATAAATCACAAGATTGAAAATAAAAAGCCATACCTAAAGCAAAGGATACTTCTATTGTTATCTCTATAGATCAAATGCCTTTTTGTCTGATAGAGGTTAGGGGACATGTTTAGGGAAGCTCTGTGGTACAGTTTCTAGAAACTTTTGTTGCTAAAACCTTTGTTCCTGGGGAGAAATATGGGCAATCTCTTCCTATTATAATTTACAACCTTGGAAATTTGATGGAGGGTCCCTATGAGTTGGAACTGGCATCGAATTGTAGGGTTTTTTCAGTGCACAAATATAGGGGTGTCCCCATGAGGTGTTAATTACCCAACAGAAACAAGTGCTAAGGGGAAATAGAGCCAGGGAGGTATTCAGTAAGGTATCATGATAGATATTCTGGGAATACCAGTAATGGAAAGATGCACATGCACCTATTTCCAATTGCTTTACTGGCCTTTTGGATAGCAGTAGATTCTTTAACCCTTGACCCTCCGGAGCTCCTATGAGCCACATAACAGATTAAACAAAAAAAAAAAAAACAAGGAAAAAAGTTGTAAAAGATGCCTTAGAGTCGATTCTAACTCATGCAACACAACAGGCAGAGTAGAGACTTCACAGGGCTTTTAATGAAGTAGGATTTCAAAAGCATTTTTCTGAAGAACCTCTAGATGAGATTGAATTATCAACCTTTAAGCAGTAGTTGAGCATTTAGTTGTTTATATTACCCAGCGATCCCATATCCTAAAACTCACTGTCATGTACTGGATTTTAACTCATAGGAACCTCCATTGGATTTCAAACCTTTCCGCAGGAGAGCCACTGGAGGATTAGAACTTTCTTCAGGAGAGCCATTGCTGGATTAGAGCTACACAGCTCTTCCAAAGGAGAAGAATGAACAATCTGCTCCTATGTGATTTACTGCCTAGGAGAACCCATTGGTTCAGTTATTAGTTGGTTCCAATTTGACAGTCAACAACAACACAGTTAAAAAAAACCCTACTAGTGTCAAGTTCTTGGTGCTGACTCATAGTGACCCTCCATTTTTCAAGATTTTAAATCTTTACAGGAGATGGAATATTTTTTTTCTGTGAAGTGGATTGTGGATTGTGGATTTTAACTGCTGAACTTTCAGTTAAACATCCTTATACGTACGGTACTCATTACAGAATGAACAGTCATGTATCTATTTGCTAAAGAAATAATCTGAGACACTGAGTTATATGAGGAAGATTACAGCATCAGAATTGGGAGAAGTTTCATCAAAATCCTTCAAAGAAGAAATGAAACATTTCTTGATAAAGCTCAAAGATCTTCAGTGTGGATTACATCTCAACAGAAAAGAAAATCCACATAATTTTCCCAATGAATATTCAAATCTTTATAAACATAGAAAAGATTGAAGTTATCAAGGATTTCATTTTACTAAGGAACTAAGAGGGAGTTTTGATGACCTACTGATTCAGACAATGGTCTTTTCAATCACTTGCTATGCATCAAAGAGCCAAACAGTGAATAAGTGACAGAAGAATTGATGCCTTTGAGTTGTGGTGTTGGAGAAAAGCACTGAATGGACTGCCAAAAGAACAAAGCACTCCTTGGAATCAAAGATGGTGGGGCTTTTTCTCATATGCTTTGGGCATGTTGCTAGGAGAGGTTACGAAAGAGAAGAGTCTCAGTGAGATAAATTGACACTGTGCCTGCAGCAATTGGCTTAAGTGTGTCAGAGATGATGGCTCAGAATAGGACAGGATTCAGATCTGTTCATATGATCACTATGCATCATATTCAACTCAGCAGCACCTAACAAGAAAAACAACAACAAAAACTGTAATTGAATAAATTCCAATTCATAGTGACCCTCCATTTGGTTCCTGAGACTAAATATTTACAGAAGGATACCGCCTATCTCCCATAGAGCAGCTGATGGATTCAAATCGCAGACCTTTTGGTTAGCAGTAACACACCATGCCACCAGAGCTCCTTATAGTTTGTAATTGTTGTTGTTGATTGCTGTTGAGTCGAGCACGACTCATAGCAACCCTATGGACAAAAGACCTGAAGCCTTTCTATAACTATAGTCGTTTCTCAAAGTTCATAGAGTTTCTAGAGGCATGTTGTTTAGGAAGTTGATGCCACTCCTGATCCCAAACATGTCTTAGACTGGGAGCTCCACCAAACACTCTCCAAAATGGGTAACTGTTATGCCATTTGACACCCCAGTGGCACAAGGTTCAGCATCACAGCAACCCCAGGTTACCTCAGTACAGCATATTGACAGAAGAGTGTTGTACCGCTTAGAAGAATGTTGCTCCAAAATATAATAATAGCAAACTTTTTTTTATTAAATTTTATTAGTTTTAATGAACATTTACAGGGATTTTGGGTTTTCATTCTGTTCTTCTTCCCCTACCATCCAAATGTCTATTTTAATTGTCCAATTGCCACAGTGCTTGTCAAAGTCAGTTCTGATTAATCTCCTTTGTCAGTGTGTCCTTTGCCATTCCCTA
>NW_006399808.1:5674457-5681545 GCF_000299155.1 Elephantulus edwardii | reverse complement strand
ACAGCTCAAAGGCATCAATTCTCCTTCTATCCTCTTTGGTCATTGTCCAACTCTCTGATGCATAACAAGTGATTGCGAAGACCATGCCCTGTATCAGATGCACCTTAGTCTCCAGAGAGACACCATTGTTCTTCAGTACTTTGGAGAGGTCCCTAACGGCAAACTTTCCCATGGCAATGCGCCTTTTATTTGATGCACTCAGGGACTTGATCTTTTTAGAAGGTCCAATTTGTTAATGCTATCTCCTAGTTGTGCATTTCTGGAGGTATTTGCCAGCCATTTTATCCCATAGGCTAGGGCTTTTAAATTTGGATCCATTTTTTTCTCTTATGACCTTGGTTTTGGGCTTTATTCATAGGTCTCTAATCCAACTTGAGTTGATTTTTATGTGTAGTGTGAGATGTGGATCTTGTTTCCATTTTCTGCAGATAGATGTTCAGTTTTGCCAACACCATTTGTTGAAGAGGTTGTCATCTCTTCATTTGATTGGTTTTATTACCTTGTCGAATGTCAGTTGACTGCACGTAGATAGGTTAATTTCTGGGTTCTAGATCTTGTTCCACTGGTCTACATGTTTGTATCATTGCATCAGTAGCATGCTCTTTGGTTATTATGGCTTTGTAGATTTTAAGATCAGGGAATGCTATGTCTCCCACTTAATATTTGTTTTGCTGAAGTGCTTTGTTTACTCAGGATACCTTTCCTTTTCAAATAAACTGGCCAATGACCTTTTCTCTCTCTTTGAATAATGAGTTTGGTATCTGTACTGGGATTGTGTTAAACATGTGGATCGCTTTTGGTAGAATTTTTATTTTCACTATATTGAGTCTTCCTATTCATGAGCAAGGAACGTTTTTCCATTTAAGTAAATCTCTTATTGTTTCTCACCGTAGTGTTTTGTAGTTTTCCTTATAAAGATCTTTTGTGTCTCTACTTGCTGTTATTGTTGTTAAGTGTCATAGAGTATGGCTCATAGCAACTCTAAGAACAGACGACCCAAACCCTGTCCTATCCTGTGCCATCCTCATTGTATCTGACACACTCAAGCCTGTTGCTAGTCACCATGGGAATCTATCTTGTTGGAGGTCTTCCTCTTTTTGCTGTCCTTCCATCTTTCTAAGCATGATGTCTCTTTCTAAAGAATAGTCTTGCCTAGCTATGTGTTCAGAGTATGAAGGACAAAGCTTCACCATCTTTACCTCTAAGCAGCACTCTGGCTACAATTCTAAGACATATCTGTTTTTTGACAGTCCATGGGATAATCAGTACTATTTTCCAGCACCACAACTCAAGGGCATCAATTCTTCTCCTGTCATCTTTATTCAGATTTCTGATGCATAGCAGGTGACTGAAAAGGCCATGGCATGAATCAAGCACACCGTAGTCTTCAAGCTGACAACATTGTTCTTGATGATTTTTAAGAAGTCCCTTAAAGCCGACTTAGCCAACGCAATACATCTCCTGATTTCTTGACTACTGATGTCAAGGGTATTGATTATTGATTTAAGTAAAAGGAAATAATTGAAAGCTTCAGTCCTTTCTCCATTTATCATAATGTTGACTGCTGGTCCTGTGATGAGGACCTTTGTTTTCTTTATGTTGTGATGTATTCCATATTGAAAGCTGTAGTCATGATCTTCCATGGCAAGTGTTTCATATTCTCTTAACTTTCAACAAATGAGTTGTGTCATCTACATAATGCAAATTGTTTTTGAGTTTTCCTCCAATCCTGTTGCCACATTCTTCTTCACAGATTTCAGCTTTATGAATTGTTTGCTCAGCATACAGATTTAACATGTGGAAAAAAGAATATAAACCAGACACACACCCTTCCAGATTTAAAACTGTGCAGTGTTCCTGTGCTATGTTCAGACAATAGCTTTTTGGTGTAGATTTCACATTAGCACAGTTAAGTGTTTGGAGATTATATTTATTAAATAGATTTTTGAAATCAGAATTACCCAGTATAATAGGTTGTTTGATTTCTTGACTTCTGTTTTTATGAGTGCTGGTTAGAAATCCATGTAAAATAAAATCATTGACAACTTCAAGTTTTCTCCCTTTATCATGTTGTTGTTTATTGGTCCAATTATAAGGATTTTTACTTTCTTTATGCTGAAGTGTAATCCATAGTAAAGGATTGTGTAGGTTTTGGACCTTATCGTATCATCAAGTGATTCAAGTTTCCCTTTGTTTTTAGTAAGCCTGATTGTTGCTAAACAGTGTTCCTTAAATCCTTTTTTCTAATAAATAAAAACATAACTTATTCTTTAACAGTAAGTAGAAGTGTTAACTCAGTAGCAAATTAGAAGTTGTGGATGTAGAAAAAATGTAATTTAAAAAACTTATTACTGCATTAAAAATATAAAGTATTAAACAAGAAATAAACAATAAAAAGAAAATAACTGCAACTGTAGAGATCCTAATAAAAGAAAACATCTAATAAACCCAATGATAAATGAAAGGACTTAATACAATTAAGTAAGTAATAAAACAGAAACAAAAAATAATTGACTTTATCAATAATACCAACATATGAAATAAAACTGTAGGTCAGTCTCTTACAAATGTAGATAACACAATCTTACATGAGAAATTAAAAATATAATTTCATAATGTATTAATAGAATATTACCTCATGATAGGTAAAGATATATCAAAGTTGATATCTTAATATTAGAAGAAATTATGGGAGTATATGTTTATGAAATTGAGCTCACAAAGATCTCTTAAGACAAATTTGGAAAAACTGTTCCTAATATACGTGTCAGATGAAAAGAATTACCATATTACCTAAGAAATATCTGCAATATGATAGCAAAAACCATTCTAAAAGACCCAATAGGTATCTGGATATTGGACATATAGGCAGTTTTTCCTACAGCACACTAAAATGACCACTGAACTCAGAAAAAGACTTCACTCAATCTTATAAATAATCAAGAATATTCAAATTAGAGCACCTATAATATGAATTGACCAGCAGACGTGCAGAAATGAAATGGCATTTATGAGAGTTTTATAGAAATGTATACTTTCAACTACTGTTTAAATTGATTATGACTATTTTAGAAGCTTTTTTGTTAGAGTCAATTAAATTTAGATCATGCATGTAACCTTAATGTAAACATAGCACTGTAGGTTGGCATCATCATTAAAAATAAAATCAATTCAATACGTGAAATGAGAAAAAATTCTTCAAACTCCAGTTTCAGGAAGACCAAGAAATAGAATGCGAAAATTGCCCAAAATACCTATGCTTGAAAAGGAGTCTTAAAGAAGAATGGACAAGAACAAACAGAAAAAAGTTTCAGGACTTAGAGAATTCAAGTTACAGTGCAAATAGCTAGTCAGGATAAACTGGGCCCATTCTATAACATGTAATAATAAAAGTGCTGACCCAATTTGCCACAAATAATAAGAGAATAAAACAAATAACTCTAGCTCATTGCTATGGACTTCGTTGTGTGTGTTTTTTTTTAAATTCCATTCATTCATTGTTGCACTTTTCTCCCCACCCCCAGTTCGCTCCTCTCCTTGAAAAGCAAAAGAAAAACTCCTTCATTGGTACACAATCACCCATGGCTGAGCCTCCAGAGGGTTGTCAGAGGTTATAATTCACACAGAAGGAAATTTCTCATCTTCCTCCCATGGTGGATTTGAAGTACAAGAGATGTGAGCTAACAGCTTAACTCCTTATTTACCAGGTTAATAAAACTTCAGGAATTAAACAATGTCTAGTGGTAAAAAGTGTCACCACAGGTAGAAATTGTAGCCAAATATTTCACCTCTATCTAATTTAGGGCGCGGGTCAAAAATATGAAGAAAATTTGCCTTGAATATTGTCTGCTTTAAAAAATCTGTCTACATGAGGTCAGATTGACAATAACAACTAATAAGATTAGTTAGGGAACATAGGCGCCAAGAGATAATGTTAATAGTGTATAAAGAATGGGAAAGAAGGGTAAGGAGGTTGTAGTACTTAACTTACAGAGAAGTTTTTTATCCTTGTCAGTACTCCTGTGGCATAAATTTGTGAGCTCTGGTGGTGTAGCCTATAGAATACCTCTCTGGTGGTTCAAATCCACCATCTGCTACTTGGGAGAAAGATGGGAAATTTCCTTCCTTGCAATTTATAGTCTCAGAATCCCACTGAAGGGTCAGCTAGGAGTTGGTTCCAACTAAAAATCCAGGAGATTGAGTGAAGGTAGAAGTCATTTTGGTGTTCTCTAACTCTATGACATTATTCAGGGACTGAGCTTGCCAACAGGTAGATTCTATTTCTGGGATAAAGGACATTCTTACAGTTGTTAGCACTTCCTAGATTGTGTAAAAGTTAAAAGGGAAATACAATACAAGGAAATGACCCATGTGTTGCACATATCTTTTCCACTTGCTTGTTAATGACTCAAATGTAGTTGTTTGGCCACACCTATCTACCAGAGAAGCTGGAACCAGATCCTCTACCATGTGCTCAGGCTAAAAGGAAGGGGAAAATGGAAAAAAAGAAAAAGAAAAAGAAATTAGTTACAGTGAAACTACTGAGGGTTTGTAAAAAAAAAAAAAAAATCAACCAAAATCAATAATATGTTTTTTGCAATGAAAAGAACACAGGAAAGAAAAAAATGATATAACTATAGATGATAAATGTGTACTGGTATATGCAGGAAAGCATAACAAGCAGAAAATAAAACTACAGCAGATATAAAATTGGCTTTAGAAAATGCAAAAAGAGAAAACAGACAATGTGGAAAGTAGACCAGGCAACATGGAGTATAATATGAATGAAAAAAAAAAAGGAAAATAAAGTAGAAATACAAATTTTTTAAAGAAAGTTCAAAGAAATAACTATAGAAAACAAAGGGAAATGACATATTGCACATGTGTAGTTAGAAAACCAAATCAAATCTGTTACGGAGCCAAATCCTTTGCTTTGACCCAATCAGTATCCCTCCATCAGGTGACTGTGTCTGTAAATCTTTATCAGAGAAGCTTGTCTATCTTTCTTCTGCTGAAAATATATATATGGTGGATTATAAGAGATACGTAATGCATTATGCCACTAGGGCTCCTGATGCATTATTGTTGTTGTTATCTACCACTGAGTCACAACTATCTCATTGCTGACCCTTCACTGGGTTTTTGGAGGCAGTAAATCACACAGGAGGAAATTTCCCATCTTTCTTCCTCAGAGTAGCTAGTGGATTTGATCCACAAATCTTTGGGTTAGCAGCACAACTCCTTACCACAAAGCCAACAGAGCTCATTTATGTATAGGTAGAATCCCTGAAAAAGAAAGCAAATCAAAGATGAATGAGAAACTTTTATTTCTTTTTAAAAATATTTATGTGATAAATCAACTTACGGTAAAAACAAAAAATGTGTCTAGTTAAAGAGATATGGCCTAGTGATAAGAAAACTGCCACTGCAATCTCAAAGTCCCAGAGTTCAACTCCACTAGCTGCTCTTTAGGAGAAAAATGTGCAATCTCTACCCATGTGATTAACTGCCTCTAAAAACCCGATAGAAGGTCAGGTATGGGTCAGTTCTGACTCAATGGTAGAAAAAAATAAGGGTGACCTCCCATACAAGACCTAAAAATATGTTACAAAGCAATGATCATCAAAATTTTATAGTTTTTTAGAGTTACATTTTTATATAATTTTTAATCTAGAAAGACATCTATTTAAAGACCTAGATCAATAAAATTTTCAAGAAATAATAAATCTGCTAGAATCTATATATATTGAAAGACGCAAGAGAGAAATAAATTCAAACAGTAGCCAAGCAAAACTCTCAAGTCGCCTTTCTATGAACATCACGTGGAAAGCGAGGAAGGAAGCCCTTGCCTCTCCCAAAACTAGAGCCAAAGTAAAGGCATTAAAGGCCAAGAAGGCCGTTCTGAAGATGCTGAGACTCTGAAGGCAGCCCAAATACCCCTGGAAGAAAGCCCCCAGGAGAAACAAGCTTGACCACGATGCTATCATCAAATTTCCAGACCACTGAGTCAGCCACAAAGAAGATAGAAGATACCAACACATTTGTGTTCATTGTGGATGTCAAGGCCAACAAGCACCAAATTAAACAAGCTGTAAAGAAGTTCTATGACATTGATGTGGCCAAGGTCAATAACTCGATCAGACCTGATGCAGAGAAGAAGGCCTATGTTTGACTTGCTCCTGACTATGATGCTTTGGATGTTGCCAACAAAATTGGAATCATTTAAACTGAGTTCAGCTGGCTAATTCTAAATACAAATTTTTCTCACCAAAAAAACACCAAACCTCCAAACAAACCAAAAACCCAAAAACAAAACCAAAAAAATAAAACCTCAAGTCATGAGAAAGATCCGCTGGGGTCATTAAAAGACAGGGTAGTGGTAAGCATAGTCCAATGGTGATTAATTTTATAAAACACAATGCATGGGAATGACTGTATGAAACATGTCAGTGAAGGAAAATGTGAATTACAAAAAAACCCTCAAAACAAAAATTTCCACTGTGTACATGAATGAAACACAATGTATATGAAATATGCATACCAATAAAAATATGAGAAAAACTCAAAACAACCCTCAAGTCACTTACAGTTTTGTCCTCAATGAATTTGTCTTTCAAATATGAATATATTGGCAAAACTTTGGAACATGAGGATTTTTCTCAAGTGTGCTTGAGGTGAAAATGCTAGGAATGCATCCAGCCATCTAAATGTTAATTGATGGAGTGATGCAAAAGGACTGGTGGAGATTATGAAATATTTTATTGTAGACTCAAGAATGAAATGAAATTGAGGATGAAGATGCCGGGACCAAACGTGTCCTGGCGCTGTGGCGCTGTTTAAGTCGTACACACTAGTGAAGTATAAGAGATGGGGTGTGCAGGTAGTCATCCAGGAGATGGCATAGAAGATAGCAAAGTTTCACGTTGTTATACTTAACTGTGTCCTGTGGCCCAAAGGGCTTAGCGGCCACTAACAAGAGGACCACTGTGTAGTGAGAGATTTCTTTCTTTTTTTTTCTGTAATTATATTTTATTAATTTTCATAAACATTTACAGAGATTTTGGGTTTCCATTCATTCATTGTTGCAC
>NW_006399808.1:5597964-5674357 GCF_000299155.1 Elephantulus edwardii | reverse complement strand
CTTGGATGTCAGCTATGGTCTCTTCAGGGTATATTCCCAGTAGTGGAATTGCTGGATCAAATGGTATCTCTATTTGCAACTTTTTGAGAAAGCACTTTTAAATACGAAGACCCTCCTTGATGTCTTATTGACTCTAAACAAGAGACTTAAATAAAACAAGCAAACAATATAGTATGTTGTTGTTGTTGTGGTTATGTGTCATTGAGTAGCCTGTGACCCATCATGACTCTATGTACAGCAGCTCTGAATCCTTCCCTGTCTTGAGCCCTTATCACTTATTCTGACATACCAACCTCCATTGCCCCAGCTACTGTATCAATCCATCTCACCCTCGGTCTTTCTCTCCTCCTCTGTCCCTCCACCTTTGTGAAAATGATGTCCATCTCCAAGGACTGATCTTTTCTGATCACATGACCAAAGTATGTGAGACGGAGCTTCAAAATCCTAGCCTCCAAGGAGAGACTTGGTTTCACCCTCTCTAATACAGAACTATTTGATTTTTTGGCAGTCCATGATGTTTTCAAGACTTCTCCAGCATCACAGTATAAGGGCACAGATTCTTCTTCTGTCATCCTTTGTTATTGTGCAGCTCTATGAAGCATAATAAGTAATTGCAAAAACCATAAAGCATGCACAAACCTGGAAACAACTCAAATGTTCATTAAAGAGAGCATCATTCATAATGAATGAATCTCACAAAATTGGAAGAAAAATAAAGTCACTGATTGCTTAATGTATGGTACTATCTGTATAAATTTTAAGAATAAATTGTATTTGCAAATATTCTTTTCATATTTAGCAAAACTGTGAACAAAACTATACAAATATTCTAATTTGTATTTGAGTTTTGTAAATAAACTAGTAGAAAAAATAAATATATGACACACCAAAAAAACCCCAAACAAAATAGAATACTCCTAAAAGTCAACCCAAAATATGTATTTTCACAATTTACTAAAAGCAGTAGCAGTAAAACAAAGAAAAAAACCCCACAACAACAAAACCTAAAAACTGAGGATAGCATTTCCCACTTCTGAAAGTCAGTGGCAAAAGAGAAGACTGTAGTCTACAATATGGATTGAACTCCAACATCAAGAAGACAATGATTCTCATCATTGGGCCAGTTGGCAACACCATAATGGATGGAGAAGAGATTGAGCTTGTTAACAATTACAGCTTGCTTGGCTCCATAATTAACACCAGCAGTCAGGAAATGAAAAGACTAATTACATTGGGAAAATCTGTTGTCAGAAAACTTTCCAGAGTACTGAAAAGCAGTGATGTCAGTCTAGAGACTGAGGTGTGCCTAATCCAGATCATAGTCTTTGTAATTACTTGCTATGCTTCAGAAAGCTGGACAATGACTAAGGATGACAGGAGAATCGATGCCCTCAAATTGTGGTGCTGGAGAAAAGTCTTGAATATACCATGGACCGTCAAGAAAACAAATAGGTCTGTTTTGGAGAGGGTGAAACTAGGTCTTTCCTTGGAGGCTAGGGTTTTGAAACTCTATCTCACATACTTCAGGCATGTGGCCAGGAGAGACCAGTCCTTGAAGAAGGACGTGCTCACAAAGGTGGAGGGACAGCACAGGAGAGAAAGAGCTGGAGTGAGATGGATTGATACAGTAGCTGCGACAATGGAGTTTGTGTCTCAGAATTAGTGAGACTGGCTCAGGACAGGAAAGAGCTGCTGTATATAGGGTAGCAATGGGTCGCAGGTGACTCAACAGTACATAACAACAATTGGAACAACAAAGGGATTCAGAAAAATAATATCAAGTTGGTGTTGATAATATAAATATTTTAAAAATTATCTTTCAACACTTTACAAAGATTGTAGTTACTCCACCAGATGCTCTACTGGAGAAGGAGAGGCAATCTCTTCCTGTACCAGTCAGATCTGATCTGATGGCACACACAAAAAAGAGTAAAAAGAAATTTAAAAAACCCCAAAGATTGTAGCCACTCTTTTGTAAGGAAGCAAGTATTTCATGATAACAAAGAAGATAAAACAAATATCTTACTGAGGTGCCAGTTTTAATTTTTTTTAAAAAACAACTCAAGGTTATTGTTAGATAGTTCCAAGTTAGGTCTAACTCAGTGATGCTGCCCACAACAGCATGAAACACTGCCCAGTCTCCTGGCCTTCTCACAATTTTTTATTTCAGGCCATTGTTGCAGTCACTAAGTCAACCCATCTCATTGAGGGTCTTCCTTTCCTTTGATGACCCCCTCTTTCCAAGCATGGTGGCCTTTTTCCAGGGCCTGCCCCTTCCTAATAACATGCTCACAGTATGTGAGTCCAGACCTCAACATCCTTTGCTCCCAAGAGCACTCTGGCAGCATTTCTTCCAAGACAGATTTGTTCTTTTGGCAGCCCATGCATGACTCAAGGTCATTCCCCTCTAAAAAAGATGTGTTAATAGTGCATCTGACTTCTAGTCTGATTTCATATCCTAGCCAGTCATGTTACCTTCTACAGTGACAGCGGGACAGGAGGCAGTGGAGACTGGGGCTAGTGCAGATGGTGTCAGAGTATCAAGAGGATGGTTAAAGTAGGCAGTGTGGGGTCATTTGAGTTCCCTGTCTTAAGTAAAACAGGCATTGACTTTGGCAGTATGGTAGGACAGAATATGGGCAAGTCACTCAGCAAGCGATTCTTCAGTCATCTTTATACTGTCCCACTCAGCTGGGGGTGCAGGGACTAGTGGTTTTATGGTGTGGAAGCTATTGCTCTATAATATTTTTTTATTTTATTTCTTGAATATCACTTTGTAGTGTCGTGAGTACAAGACTTGGAAGAAGATAAATGCACTGTCCATTCCCAGTTTAAATGGACACTTGGGATGAAACCAGCTAGTTAATTTCCCCTTGTTGCTGGTGTAGACTCTGAATCCAAACCACAGCACAACGTAACCCCTAAATCTCTATTAAAAACCACTTTGGGTAGGAGAGTGAAGCTTTAGTTAAAGTCAGCAGAGAATTATAAAGTCAAAAGTGAAAAATGGTACAACAAGAAAGAATAATAAAAAAATACTAGATCAGTTAAATGTAGTCAAAGGCAATTTAGTGTGTCTGGCACCAGCCCTTATTGATGCAAAGAATGTGATGTGTCAGGAGTGGGCCAGAGCATGTGGGAAATGCAGAATGAAGGATGCAGCTCTGAGCTTGCCTCCCTAAGAGCTGCATGTAGCTCTGAAGGCTGCATTGCTGTCTTGCCTTTGTCCCAGAGATTTCAGGGAAATACAATAATGTCACTACTCATCTTCACTTCTTTTGTCTTTAATGTTGTGTTATTGTGGGCCACTGAGTCAGAACTGACCCATAGCTGAACCTCCAGTGGATTTTCAGAGGCAGTCATTGCAAAGGAGAAGTTTGCCCATCTTTCTCCTTTGAATATTAGTGTTGGTTTTGGTTTTATTTTTTTCATGGTAAAATAAACTAACGTAAGGTCTGGTCAGTTCCTTAAATTATCACTTTACTACTTTTAGTCTCCTAATGGCCCCCTTTTTGTGGGGTCATATATTTATTTCTCCTTCTAAAATTATATGTCAAGCTATGACAATTTCTGTCACATCTTAGCTAACTCCCTTGTTGTTGTTGTTATGTGCCATCAAGTCAACTGTGACTCATTTTGTTGTTGTGTACCATAGAGTCAGAACTGACCCACAGCTGATTCTTCGGTGGGTTTTCAAAGGCAGTGAATCACACAGGAAGAGACTGCTCCTTTTTCTTCCATGAAGCAGCTGGTGGCCTCGAATCGTGTGCCTTCAGGACTGCAGCACAGCTTCTTTTCACTTGGCCACCCGAGCTCTCTAGTGACCCTATAAACAATGGCTCTGAACCTTGCCTTATTGTGAGGCAACGTCACTTACCATATCTGACACACCTGACCCCATTGCCACAGTCACTGTGTGACATAAAATATTATTAGCTAATCCAATCAGTAATAACTGTAACTACTATTAAGAAGTTCCTACTCTGTTTTGTGGTGCTATGGTTAAAGCATTCAGCTGATAACCAAAAGTTGGCAGTACAAATCCCCAGCTGCTTTTTGAGAAATGAAGCAGATGTTCATTCCTATGAATAATTAGAATGTGTGAATCCTATGGCCCGTTTTACTTGGCCATATAGGATGTGAGTCAGAATCAATTCAAGGGCAGTGGGTTTGGTTTGGGTTACCACAGTCTAGGGGACTTTCTTGGCCCCATAAGTATCAGAGTAGGACTACACAGAGTTTTCAAGCCTGCAGCCATCCAGAACCAAGCCTTTCTCCCAGTGCACCTTTTGGTGGGTTTGAGCTACCAGCCTCTGGGTTAGCAGTGAAGCTCAATCAGTTGTGTCATGAGTTACAATAGACTTGATGACAAATGCTTATTTTGTTTGTCCATTTCTTTTTAAAATCTTTGAAACATTATGGTAATGTCTCTATATTGGTTACATCACTCATCCTGAAAGAAAAAGTCTCTCAAACAGGTTTGAACTCTCATTTAAATTTTGCACATGAGAACAGCTGAAGCTCAGAGATTTAGAAATTGTTGGCATTTACTCTGAATAGCATAAATAGTGTTACCCAGACCTGACCCCTAAGAGGTGGAATGTTAGACGAGTTGCTTCTCTAACTTGTTTTGTAGTGACAGAAGGAGGGATTGAACACTTCTATAGACTATTGTTGCAGCATGCTGTTATTGATGTTGTGTACCACTGGGTCACAACTGACCCTCTGGCAGGTTTTCAGAGGCAGTTAATCACATGGGAGGAGATTGTCCATCCTTCTCCAGTAGAGCAACTTGTGAATTCGAACCCCTTGCCTCTGGGAGTGCAACTTCTTACCACTAGGCCACCACAGCTCCTAGTTGCAGTCTAGTATAACATTAATAATGTAAGACTGAGGTCTAGGCTTTGCCCTTTACCAACTTTGTGATCCTGAACAAGCTACTTCATGACTGTGTATCTCTATCTCTGTAAAAGATGCTTAATAGTGCTAAACTCAGTAGTTACTATGAGAATGATATGGGTTGATATAAAGAAAATGCGTCAAAGAGTACTTAGCCCCTAGTAAGTGTCAGAAACATGTTTCTTGTGGCTACAGCTGCTATTGTTATGGTTATTGATGGTGGTGGTGTTTTTCTTGCCATTTTAAAGATCTCTCCTGCTTTTCCTGCTGGAAGTGCTTGTAGGTGGGACTGGAAGCAGAAGGGGTGAAAGGACAGTCTCTGTAACAGATCAATGGGCTGGTGTTCTGAGACAAAAGGTTCATCACTCTTCAAGGCATGACTTGTAGGAGGCCCTATCTACTTTTGGTAGACATGTTTATTTTAAATGAAGCCTAACTCACAGTTCGATGTTATAAGAGCAAATGGGGAAGCTGGATTCCATGTAGATGCTTCTATATTCTAAACCAAGTTCTAAGGCCACTGCCTTTTTTCTTTCCTTTTGTATCTACTGATTCACCTCCAGGAGAAAGATAAGGACATTTGAGAACTTACTTCCGTTGGTTCTTGCAAGTCTTATCAGAGTCTTTCTTATAGATGCAGGAGAAGTGATTGGTTTAATGTAAATGCACTGGAGGAACTGAAAGAGATTAGAGAAATCTATTCCAGAGGATGAAGGCAGGACAGGAGGGAACCATTAATCTCACGGACATTCAATTCCCTAAGAACTCTTGGGGAATGACCAGAAACAAGTCAGGCCATATGCTGGCCATTTGCAATCCTCAGAGCAGTGGATTTTTATTTTTATTTATTTATTTTTTTGACAGATCGAGGCCAACACCATTGCCTCATTTAGGATGGTTCTTATACTTGAAAAGGAACTGAAAGGTTAAGACACGCGTGCAGAGTCAATACAGATGGTTTGACTAAAGTCGTCGTGACGAACACCAGGGCTCTCCCGATTGTCAGAAACAGTCTGATGATGACACATTCGAAGCTTCCCAGACTGCTTTGCATTTTGGTAAATATGAACAATCAGGGAAGACGTTGTTATGCTGTGGAGAGTTCTGAGACGTGGAGCGAACAAGTTAATTGTTCAGCCTCAACGGAGACCTTTCATTCAGCTCATTAATCACAGCGTGCAGTCTGGAGTCTTGGCCCCAAAGTTCCTTTCTAGAGTCTGCTTGCCTGCTCCAGATGCAAGCTTGTCCAGGTGCTGGCCATTCGCATTTCCCTCCAACTGGGCTGATTTATGGACCCTGAGATGTTGCCTGGTTTTTCCAAACACTGTTCCATTACTTTGTAATAAAAGGGACATGTGATTTCTGGCATTTCACAGATCCTCAGTTTAACATCCTTAATACCAAAGATTTTTTCAATTAGTCCGTGGCTGACTTTCTGTGATCTGGAGGCTAGAAATGCTGTTCTGTGTTTCGAGTATCAAAGTTAAGACTTCAGGGACTCTCTTATTTCTTTCCTCTTTGGCTGGAATTGAAGTTGCCAAAGTTTGATTGGAAGCTTTTTTCCTGGACACAACATCTCAATGCAAATTAAGGCTGGGAGGCCTCATGACAACTCAGGGCAGGTGTTGAAGTCCATCTCCTTCACCTCCAGGCATATGGCCCAGGAGTTGATATCGTGGGCCAGGCCTCTAGTGACACTGTAAGCCAATATCGAGGGCTTCAGAAGACAACCTGAATGTCAAAGGAGGGTGTTGTAATAATGACGCTAGACAAGGTGCTGCTGGGAGGTACCTGCCTGACTGCAAGGTATACCTGATCTGACCTGATAAGGGACAATGTATCCCCTGGGAGTTTTCCCAAGTGGCAGAAAGGTGTCACAGGAAAGTAATTGGAAACTGATAGTTGGCATATCTCTGAATTACTTATATTTCCAATCACACCAAAGAGTTTGACCAAGAGTCACTAGTAACTAAATAAAATGTAAGATCTTGTAATCTTTGACTCAATGACACCTCTTTGCTGAAAGTGAGTAGCTACTTTCTGGGTTTTGCTTTTTAACTAGCCTAGCAAGGAAGAGGACCCCCTGGTCTTAATTTGGGGGGAATGTAGCCATTCTGGCCTTTGGATAATTTTCTGAAATGAAGCTATCACTGGGGATGGAGCACTGCTCTTAAAATTCAACTCATTTTAACAGGTGTTTTTTGAGACCCTGCTGTGTGGGCTCAGTGCTGTGTTGCACGTCATAAGACATCCAAAATAGATAGCAAACATGAGCTTTGTCCTTGAGGAGTTGAGAGGCAAGAGGCAAGATGATATGTTTATGAAACACATTCTCCAGGGCAAGCTCAAGTACGAGTCAAAGTGAGTGGAACTAGGAAGAAGAAGGGCAGGGAACCAGGCACTGCGAGGAGGGTGGGATGGAGTGGTCAGCGAAGGCTTAGTGATTGATGGGAGATACAAACAACCTCAAGCTTGCCTCTATTCTTTCCAGAAATTTCAAGTATCCTAGTGTCAGATTATCAAGAGATTATGGACCACCGCTTTTAAGTGAAAGCAAACTTTTCCAATATGGAAATGGATCAGTTTATTGGAACAAATATTTATTGAGTACATACTAGGTGGTAGGGACTGAATCTAATGTTATAGGGGGAAAATAATGTTTATAAAGGGCACATGTAGGTGATTCTCAAATGTTGCCTTCTCTTTTATTGGTGAAGTTACTTCTTGTATTTCTCCAAATTCTGTACTTTTCACCATTTGCCTTTTTCAAAAAAGAGCCTTGTCATTTAGCCTATCTTTGAGTTGAAAAGCCAAGTCTAATTTACTGTGTAGTGGAGGAATGGTATGTCCGATTTCATAAGATGTGTGCTGTGTGAAGAGTTACATGTGCAGTGATTGTGTAAGGAAGAGGCATTGAGTTAGCATGGAATGCAGGCACACATGGTTGGGTTAAAGAGTATTTGAATAACATTTAAAATCTAAACCAAGCCCAAACTTCAGGCCTTAAGTCAAGTCCAAGTCCTCTAAAGATCACATTTTTCTTGGAATGTCCCTTCTCCTCCTTGACAGCTGCTGTGGAAACCCAATTAGAATATTATCCCCTCATTAGAGTTTGAAACAGACTTACCCTGGGTTCTTTGACACTTGTGGGGCTTAAAATTGATACTTCCCAGATATATTGGGTAAGTCTATCTACACTTCTCATTTCAAAATGAGGAAATCTTTATTTGTGCACTTTTTAAGATACAGGTATAACTGGGCAATTGCAAACTGTTCTCAAAAAGAGAAGTCAGGAAATGATGGTGAGCTGGGGGTGGTCGTCATAGGCATGGTAGTCATTATTCCAACTATCCACATAATTTTTAAATAATATAACCACAGAACACTAGTAAACTCTGCAAAGAATCTAAGATATCAAGCATTGAGGCACAGAGGTGTCAGAGTTTATTTAGCTAAGCAATACCAGAAGAGGACTAGAAAATCCCCTTTTTCCAGCTAGCAATCATTCTCATACCACAATGAGACCCCTGCCTAGTAACCTCTGACTGTGCTCATGTGACTGCTTTTTGAAGCTAACTTAGGGATCAAATTCAAATGGAATTCTGAGAAAATCTTCTTTTTTTATTGAGAGGGATTGATGGAAAGACAAGCTAGAAGAAATATGAAATTACTCTTGATTCCTGACACTTTCCTTGGCATTCACTCAATCTCTTCATCTGAAGATGGGTAGAGGCACTTACACATGTGCTCTGTTGCTTACATGTATTCATGTGTACATATTGATACACATTCCTCTTCATCATCTGTAGCCATTTTACAAATAATGGCTTGTGTGTGTTTTTTATCATCCTGCTTCTTAAATGGAAATGACAACTTCAGAATTTTGCTAGGGTAAAGAAATTCAGCAAATGCCGAAGGTTATCTTTTGGCCACATCATTCCATAGAAGCATAGGCATGGAGCATACATAGACCATGGCTTTGGGATTTTTGTCTTATCCTGGGGTCCATGTAACAAAGAAACCTGCTTAATGGAGAACTACTAAATAAAGACTGACTAAAGATTACAGAAGAATCAAGTAGTGTTGGAGAAAAATACTGAATATCCCATGAACTTCCAAAAGAATTCTTCCAAGAAGAATATATCTTGGAGAAAGTTTATCTAGGGAGCTCTCACATACTTTAGGAATGTTGTTAGGAAGGGCAATGACTTGGAAAAAAGGACTTTAGGCTTGGAAAGGTGGAGAGTCAGCAAAAGAAAGGAAGACCCTTAAGTAGATAGATTTGACACAGGGACTGAAGCTGTGGACTTATGTGTGTCAGGGATGAAGATGGCACAGCACGGGGCAAGATTCAGACCCATAGACTCCATATGATTCATACTCAGTTTGATGGCAGTGAACACCAACAGCCAAATAAAGAGTCAGGTGTGAAAGATAGAACAATGTTGAAAGTGAAAACAAGGAGGAAAATGTCAGGAAGTAGAGTGAGACAAGAGGGGTGAAAATACCCTCCACTCTCCTTCTGTTGGTCTACCTCTGAGAATATTACTGGGTTGGAGATGGAGCCAAGAGCTCAGAAAAGCAGTTTGATCATCTGGGATAGAGCTTGTAGTTTTGAAAAATCTTTTGGAAGCCGCTTTCTTGAATAAAAGAAGTCTGTATGATTTTACAGAACTAGAGGATTCAGTTCTACAGAACCGTAGGTCACCCAGAACTTGATTCAGATTTGGAATTTCAGAGTGAGAAATTACTACATGGATGGGGAATATTACGCAGGGCTCAATGGTTTCCATAAGTCAAGGAAGCAAGCTGGCAAAATAAAAATCTGCTCCCCATTCTGTGTGACCACTGTGCTTCCAAAAGAGGAGGTGCCAATTTTGACTCGTTCAAAGAATAAATTGAAATAATGTAGCCTCTCTGTGTTCTTGTTTTGTCCTATTGAGTTGGAACCCACCCATAGTTGACCATCCAGCAAGTGTCCAGAGACCGTGATTGCATGGGAGGAGATTGTCCATCCTTCTCCTGAAGAGCAGCTGGTGGATTTGAAACACATGTCTTTGGGATTGCAGTGCAGATTTTTACCACTGATTTTATTTTAGCCTTTTATTTTACATAATCATAGACTTTATAAGAAGTTGCAAAATTGTGACAGAAAATATCATGTACATTTCTCTCATTATCAAATATTGTACAAAGTCAAAACCAGAAACTGACGTGGATACAATGCATGTGTCTCGCTTTTCTGTCATTTTTTCCATGTGTATATCCTTGTGACCCCACCATCAATATAGAAGTCATACAGCTCTTCCTCATCCTGATTTTTTGTAGTCACATTTAACACCCTTCTGTCTCTGTGGCAATAACTCCTGGCCACCACCAATCTGTTCTCCAGCTCTATAGTTGTATCTTTTTATGAATGTTATACACATATATAAGCGTTGAGATTACCTTCTCACTACTCCAACTTGGAAGAACTCTTCAGTGACTCATCTAGGTTTTATGTATATTAATAAGCCCTCTCTCTCTCATTGCTGTCAAGTGGAAACTGATTCTATATATGCTAACCTCTCAGCAGGTTTTCTGAGGCCTTAATAACATTGGAGGAAATTACCCATCCTTCTCATATAGAGCTACTGGTGGATTCAAACCACTAGTGTATCTCCACATAGATTGTTTTGATTTAAAATAGTATTAGATAATATAGGTGCACAGCATATTTTCATTGTTTCTGCCATTTGGCTATTAAAAAAAACGAGTTGCTAGAGTGGTGTAAAAATTTTTGTGTGGATGTAAGTTTTCATTTCTTTTGGATAAACATCCAGGAATGAGATTGCTGGTATCTTTCTTTCTCTTCCTTCTGTCCACTTCTTCTTTATCCCCCTACTCTTCCTCCTTTCTCTGATATTTTTTTTTTTATTGTGCTAGCATGTTACAACATGCAGTTTCTAATTTTAACTATTTTTAAGTATACAATCAGCATCATTGTCACCATTTTTAATTCCCAAACCTTTCATTACTGTCCACAGCAGGCTGCACCAGTCTGTTCCTATGCCTCAGGAAGGAAGTCAGAGCTAAAGATGATGAGCAAAACATCCCTTAGTGGACTTTCTTTTGGGTGACGGAGGAAACATGGTGACTTAAGGAGTCTGAATAGCTGGAGAAACACCCCTGACTGTCCTGACCTAAGTGGGTAGGGGATATTTTAAAAGGAAATGGCCAAAGAGGCCCTTGCTTTCATCATCCTGAAGCAGGAACCACAATGCCTAAGGCCTGGTGACCTAACTGTCCATATTTTTCACTGCTATTCTCCCTCTCGCAAGGTTGCAAGCAAATCTGACATTAGTGGTTCCTTTCTTCATAGTTTATAAACTCTATGTCATAATTATTTTATGGATCTTTATGCTGGATATCACATGGTTTATAAGGTCTCTAGAAGAATCTCTTGACTTTGAGAAGCCTAGAGGCCATTGTTAAAGCAAGAAAGAGAGGCATAATCATATTAACTGAAGTGTGTACAAAGCCTATTTGACAACAGCTAGAGGACCTTGAACACTCAGAGACAGGCCTCACATATGGAGAGGTCCTTCACCCTCACCCCAGTGGTTGGTTGTTTTCCCTAAATGAAGAATGAAAACAAAAATGGCCTAAAGCATGCTGAAAGCAAATCCTTATCTTGATTCATTCCATGACTGTGGTGCTTGGTGGCAGTTAGTAAAAGCCCTCGCAGTCCTCCTAGGAGGAATGTCAACAGTGTGGGGACCGAGTATTCTTTCACCTCTCTAAGTTCCTTCTGAAAGAACATGATTTATGAAAGAATACAGAAACCTAATTGTCAGCAAAGGTGTCATGCTAACTTCAGGCTGTTCAGAAACAAAGGAATAGTATACCCTTTGTTCTCAAAGCACCACAGGTGCCAAATTATGCACAGGACTCCCTCTTGGCTAATTGGATACTTGTGAGCCTAGAGGCAAGCAAACACTGATTTCACAAAGAAGATGCCTTTGTTGTTGTTTGCATCTGTCTCCCTGGAGCTAGTGGAGGAAGCATCAGCTTCCTAGTTTCCTGCATTTTGCTAGAGCAGAGAATGGCAAGGGGATCACAGTCTCAGAAGTTGTTGATGGCTGGGGGTAAATAGTCCTCCACCTTTGCCAAGGGAACATAGCCATGGTACCCGTAAAGTGCTGGTGAAATACATAGCTTTGGTTTTATCTGCACAGCGGCATATGCCAACAGATGCTCTGTTCAAAATGTGTATTGTTGACTAATATGATGCCAGGCATCTGGTATAGAGAAGAGTGGAATTTGGAGGTTTGAGAATGACTTAAATATCACCCAGTTTAACCACAGCTGTCTGAATGAACATAGTAGGCATTCAGTGAATATTTATTGATTATGTTTCCTTTGATTTGAATAGCTTTCTTGCTTGGATTTGAGCCCAGATATTTGGCCCCTAGTCAGAGTGATGTGATCTGCATCCAGTCATCACCCTCATCACCATGAGGCCATTCAGAGAGGGCAGTATTCCTTGAGTCCCCATGGGGCAGTGTCTACTCATTCCTATCAGCCCATCTGTTCTTATGTGACGTATGTGTGTTATGTGTAGGCGTATGTGACTACAGGTCACAGAACATGTTACAGGTGACCTACAAAGTCAGCTAGCTTTTAGAATAGCTCACCACTCCCATTTCTTACATTGTAATTGTGGTTGTAGCAGAAAGTAGAGCAAACCAGTGCTGGTGACAGGTATTCGAAGGTATTTATTCACCCATTCCACCAGTCAATGACCTAGTGGTTCAGTAAAGGCCTGATAGTTTGCAACTCTGATCTGACAAGGAAGATATCTAAGAATATCCATGGTAGCAGAGGAAGGAGGTAAAAATCTAAATAAAAACATACTTACTCCTTACCATCAGATTGGAACCAACTCATAGCTAATCTGGGTTTCCAAGTCTTTAAATCATACAAGAGGAGATCATCTGTCTTTCTACTGCAGAGGATTTCTACTGTCTTTCTACTACTGATGGATTTGAACCACCAGAAAGGTGTGGCTTTTGGGTTGGCACCACAACTTCCTGTAGATGACACCATCAAAGAACATGCATTAAGTCCCACAGTGCAATGAGGTTTCAAGAAAGGGTCACTGCTGTGTATGTTAGTGTGGATGACATGTATGTTAGTACAGGTGACATACACAGTAGAGAGAGGGGAAGCTACGTGGAAGGTGCATATGCAGAATGGGAAATCTGGATCTGAATTTGCATCCATCTTGTAACAACAGGATGTAACTTTAAGCTCAATGGTGACTTCTTTAAGGAGCTCTGGTGGCCTAGTGGTAAGAATCTGTGCTGCAAGCCCAAAGGCACACAGTTTGAATTGACCCATAAAGTCATTGTTGCTGTTGTGTATTGTCAAGTCAGAGCTGACCCATAGATGAGCCTACAGCAGGTTTTCTGAGGCAGTAAGTCACGCAGGAGTTGATTCTCATCTTTCCCCACGGAGTAGACGGTGGATTTAAACTGCATACCTATGCATTGGCAGCATGATTTCCTACCACTTAAACACCAGTGCTCCAAAAAGGTATGCAGTTCCAATCCATGAGCTGCTCTATGGAACAAGGATAGGCAACCTCCTCCCATGCAATTTACTGCCTCTGAAAACCCACTGAGTGGCCAAGTATGGGTCAATTCTGGCTCGATGGCAAACAACAACAGCAACATCACTTCTCTAATCAAGAATTGATGAGACTCTCATTTTCTCCAGCAGTCAGAACTAACGATTTTCATGAATATCCAATGTAAGAATTAAAGGTAATGATATAGACTTAAACTAATGCCTTAATTAGATGACAACAATGTTTCCTGGTCTGTAAAAATCCATTTTGGATAATAATATAGAAATTTGTTAAGGCTGAGAGTGGAACTCTAGTCTAAAGTGAAACAGCGTTAAGTTTTCTCTTTCCTCATGGATCATCTTCCTTGATTCAGTTTGGTTCTTTTCCTAAAGGACAAGACATCCTGTTGCCCTTGAGTTGGGCTGATGGCATTCCAGACTTTCTGTGCTTCACATGGTGTTGATATGACACCTTCACAACTATGTGTAGAAGACCTTTGCTGGAATGGTAAAGGTGAGATCTCTTCAGGCCCCAAGAAATAAGACTCTGTGTGTGTGTGTGTGTGTGTGTGTGTGTGTGTGTGTGTGTGTGTGTTTGACACTAAAGATAGAATAATTAATCTGTAGCTGAACCTAGGATGTCATGTAGGAAGAAGCTATGTTCGTGTTTGACTAAGGTAGATAGATCCATGACAAAGGTCATTTCCCATCTCTTCAAACCCCATGAAGAGACAGGTGGTTTCTAGTGTAAAAGAAAGTATAAAGAAGTCATTAAAAACCTCTCACTTCTCTTTGGTGCTTTCATAGCTTTCAGAGAATTTTATAATGATTATTAACTAGCTTTTAAAATCATGATACCTGTTCAGTGATCAGCATGATATGCCAACCTGTGTTATCAGAATGGAAATGGAAATATAGGTATTCTGAGTGAGTTAACTATTTCTTACAGGACATAATTGATAGATCTTAGGAAGAGCTAGCCTTCCGTATGGATTATATGGATTATATATTCGTTGTTGTTGTTTTTATGTGCCATCAAGTCACTTGTAACTAATAACAATCCTATGCACAATTGCTCTGAATGCTGCTCTATCTTGACCTAATCTCATTTTCTTAGCCACACCTACCCACATTACCCCAGTTATTGTGTCTGTCCATCTCATCGGAGTCTTCCTTTCCTGGGCTGTCCTTTGATCTTTCCAAGCATGATATCTTTCTCCAAAGATTGACCTCTCCTAGCTACATTCTTAGTATGTGAGTACAGAGTCTCAAAATTCTTGCCTCAAAGGAGCAGCTTGATTTCACCCTCTCTAGGACAGATCTGTTAGTTCTCTTGGCAGTCTGTGTTATGTTCAAAACTCTTCTTCAGTACCACAACTCAAAGGCATTGGTTCTTCTTCTATCATCCTTGGTCATTATCAACCTCTCTGATGCATAGCAAGTAATTGCCAAGACCATGACCTGGATTAGGTACACCTTAGTTTCTAGAATGACAACCTTGCTCTTCACACTCTGGTCCCTGATTAGTTTCCCTGTTGCAGTTTGTCTTTTTATTTCCTGGCTGCTGGTACCAAGAGTATTGATTGTGGGACTGAGTAGCTGAAATTGTTAACAATCTCAATCTCTTCTCCATCTATCATGACACTTCCTATTAGCCCAGTACTGAGAATCTTTGTTTTTATGATGTTGAGTTTCAATCCATATTGCAAATAATAGTTTTGACCATCTGCAGCAGATGCTTCAAGCTCTTTTCAGTTTCAACAAGTAATGTTGTGTTATCTGCATAACACACGTTATTGATAAGTTTTTTCCAATTCCGGAAAATTATTATTCTTCATAAAGTCCAACCCCTTGAATCATCTGTTCTTCATACAGATTGAAAAGATACGGCAAGAGGACATTTTCCTGATGCACTCCTTTTCTGATTTTGAACCATGCAGTGTTTCCTTGCTTTGTTCAGCTGACTGTCTCCTGGTTCAAGTATAGGTTTCATATGAGCACAATCAGGTGTTCTTGGATTCTCATTCTTTTCAAGGTTAGCCATAATTTGTTGTGATCCACATAGTCAAATGCCTTTGCATAGTCAATGAAACACAAATTGACATCCCTCTGGTGCTTTCTGCTTTTGGCTAAGATCCATCTGACATTGGTAGTTATGTCCCTAGTGCCATGGTCTCTTCTAAACCCAGCTTGTATTTATGGCAGTTCTCTGTCGAAAGCAGTTCCAGATGCTTTTGTATAATCTTCAGCAAGATTCTTCTTGAGTGTGATATTAGTGATTCTGTTCAATAGTTTCCACACTCTGTTGGATGACCTTTTCTTTTTTTGAATGGGAATAAATATGGATCTCTTTCAGCCGGTTGGCCACGTAATTGTCCTCCAAATTTCTTGACACAGCCTGGTAACCAGTATGCCAACTGTTATCTATCTCATCAGTACCTGCGACCTTGTTTTGGGTTGTTTTTTTTTTACCAATTCTTTCAGAGCAGCTTGATCTTCCTCCTTTATTACTATTGCCTCTTGAACATAAGTTGTTTCATGAAATACTTATGTATCAGTCAATTGTTTTTGGTACTGTGACTGTATTCCTTCCATCTTTGTTTGATGCTTCCTGAATCGTTTATTATTCTGCCCAAAGAATCCCTAAGTATTGCAACTCAAGGCTTGAATTTGTTCTTTAGTTCCTTCAGCTCAAAAAATGCTGACTGAGCTCAACCCTTTTATTAAAGAAAACAAATCCCCCAAAACTAGGCCAGTAAAGAACATCATGATAAAAAGAGAAAATATTGAGTTTCTAAGCTTTCATTTTACTTGAATCTATATTCAACACTTACAGAATCAGCAGTCAAGAAAACAAATGACATCTTGCAGTAAATCTACTGCCAAGTATCTCTTTAAAGGGCTAGAAAGCAAGAAAGTCCCTATAAGAACTAAGGTGGACCTGGCCAAATCCATGGCCTTTGCAAGTGAAAACTGAACAATAATTAAGGAAAACTGAAGAAGAATTGATGCTTTTGCACTGTGGTCTTGGAGAATAATATGAAATATACCATGGACAACTGAAAGAACAAACAAATTTGTCTTAGGTAAAAAGGGAAGCTAGAGTGATTCTTAGAAGCAAGGGTGGTGAGAGTTTGTCTCAGATACTGTGGGTTTGTTATTTGGAGTAGCAGGTTCCTGTAGAAGGCCATCATGCTTGGAAAATTAGAGGTCAGTAAAAAGGAGGAAGACATTCCATGAGATAAATTGACACAATGATTACAACAATGAACTTAAGCACAGCAGAGATTGAGAATGGCACCGGATTGTTGTTGTTGTTGGATGTAGTCGAGCTAAGCTCATCCTGTGCCATCTTCACCCTTCCTGACACTCTAGAGCCCATTGCAGCAGTCACCGTTTCAATCCACCTAGTCAAAGTAGATTGCAAAACCTATAACTGGATCAGGAGGCTGTTGTGTGAACAGAGCAGGGAAACACTACATAGTTTAAAATTAAAAAGAGAGTATGTAAGGATTGTATTCTCTCTCCATACTAAATTAATCTGTATGCTGAAAAATTATTTGAGAAGCTGGGTTCTATAAAGAGGAATGTGGCATCAGGATCAGAGGAAGACTCATCAATAATATGTGTTATGCAGATGTCACACCCTTGTTTTCTGAAAGTGAAGAGGACTTGAAGCAGTTGTTGCAAAAGATCAATGAACGCAGCCTTCAGTATGGATTACATCTCAATATCAAGAAGGCAAATATTCTTAGCACTTGATCAATAGCCAACACGATGATGGATGGAGAAGAGATTGAAGCTGTCAACAATTTCATTTTCCTTAGATCCACAGTTAACATTCTTGGTACCAGTGGTCAGGAAATAAGAAGAAGCATTGCACTGGGAAAATTTGCAGTTAGGGATCTCTCCAAATTATTGAGAAATAATGATGTCAGTTTGAGGGCCAAGATGTATCTGATTCAGGCCATGGTCTTTCCAATCACTTGCTATGCATGTGAGAGCTGGACAATGAAAAAGGATGACAGAAGAAGAATTGATGCCTTTGAGTGGTGGTGTTGGAAAAGAGCACTGAACATCCCATGGATGGCCAAAAGAACAAACAAACAAGTCTGGAAGAAGGTGCACCCAGCATGCTCTTTGGAGGCAAAGATAATGAGGCTTTGCTTCACATACTTTGTGCGTGTTGATTGTTGTTGTTGTTGTTGCTAAGTGCCATCAAGTCATAGACGAATCATAGCGACCCTATGAACGAAAGACCTGAACACTTGTATAACTTTCATTATTTCTCCACGTTCATAGAGTTTTCAGAGGCAAGTTCTTTCAGAAGTAGATGCCACTTCTGCTTCCAAGCTTGTTTTGAGCTCCACCAAACACTGTCTACCATGGGTAACCATTATCGTATTTGACACATGAGTGTCACAATGTTTAGCATCATAGTAACCACAAGTTACCTCTGTAGAGTTACCTCTGTACACAGCAAATGGACAGACCAGTGCTGTACCACTTAGAAGAATGTTTGACCAAAAACAATTAAAACCAATCCACAGATTAAAATCACCCACCTCTCGGTGGTAACATAACTTTTCATCCACTAGGCCAATAGAGCTCTCTCTATGTTGTTGTTGTTGTTGTTGTTGTTAAGTGCCATTGAGTCATAAATGACTCATAGCAACCCTGTGAATGAAAGATCTGAACACTTGTGTGACTTTCATTGTTTTTCTACGTTCATAGAGTTTCCAGAGGCAAGCTATTTCGGAAGTACATGCCACTCCTACTTTCAAATGTGTTTTAATTGGGGAGCTCCACCAAACACTGTCCACCTCTGACTGCTTCAGGTGACTTCCAACCTGGATTCCAGACCCATACTGCTTATCAAATGCATTTTTAAGTAGGAGGCTGAAAAAAAATCATTTCACACACAATGACGAGTACATGCCACCTAATCCTCACAAGAACCAGAAAACACATCTATAGAATCTGGCTGATCCAAATGACTTCCAACCTGGATTCCAGCCCCATACTGCTGACCAAATATGTTTTTAAGTAGGAGACCGAATGAAATAAACTCACACCCAATGGCGAGTAAACATTCCACCATAATTCTCACCAGAACCGGAAAAGAAACCTCTGTAGAATCCACCTTCTCCAGACGACTTCCGAGCTGGTGTGCATGTTGATAGTAGAGGCTATTTCTTGGATAGGGACATGATGCTTGGAAAGGTAGAAGGTTGGTGAAGGAGAGGAAGGTTTGACATGGTGACTGCCACAATGAGCTCTGGTATGTCAAGAAGTGAAGGCACAGGATTGGCAAGGATTGTACACTGGGTTACTATGAATCAGAGTCACATGGAAAGCACTTAACAACACAAACAGCTAGAATCCTGAAGCTCTACACTCTCCTCTCCACCTCATTTGGTACAATTTCATTCATCCATAAGCTAAGTAATTTCTAATTTTAAGTACTTTCTTTTAAATGTTTATATTATGGTGTACAAGTCATATCGTACTTATTATCACTTAAATAATTATTTTAGTAATGTTTTAACAAAATGTTTTCATCAGGGTAGTTGAACACAGAATGTTAATATGTTAAAATTAATGTAGGATTAGAACAAATTAACAGGTTTGAGATCCTTTGAGAATAGTTATTCTTGATAGGGTAAATTATTGAGCAACTCAGGACCAGGTCTGACTGAGAGCAGTGCCTTAATACGTTTTAATGCAGAGAAAGAGCAGGGATCATAATGAAACAGAAGAATTTTTCATGTATTGAGCTTGATTAGTCATTTGGCCTCCCCTTGTGAGTGAATATGATGTTGTGGTTTATTGTTCAAAATGACTTTCTTAGTTCTCATGTAGGAGCATAAAACAGGACTTGTAATGACCACAGAGTGATCAGTTTTCCCATCACACAAGATTTAAAATGAGCATCTTTAGCATCAAATCATGAGAATATCATGACCAGAAAGGAAAAAGAAGTAGCGAATGAAACACATGTCCTTTGGGGCCAGAGATGTCTGTGCCAGTCACACTGAAATCTACAGGACAGCACCAGCAGCTGCTTCGAAGAACCAGAGACCTCTGTAAGTCAGAACTGATTTAAGACTGCTGCTCCAAAACCCATATCCAGGGACAGGACTAGGGGGAGAGGTCATGATTGCCAGGAGGACTAAGAGAGCTTTGTAACACTGACCTACAACTGCAAAGCTTAAGGCCAAAAGGCACATGAGCACTCTTGGGAAGATGTCCTCCCTGAGGAATTACTTCCTTAATAAGTCCTATAAGTGAGACTTTGGCATTGTGAGGTCTGTGTGGCTATTGCATCAGATTTTGGACTAAGAAGTAGAGCATATTTGATACTGGAATTAGTAGAAGTGGATGCAAAAAAGCATGTAGACCATGTTTGATAGTAGGAGAATTGTTCTGTATTGTGGGTGTTGTTGATGGGGACTGTCTTCCTTTGTGAAATTAATAGAAGTCAGATGCAACTGTCCCAGTGTGGTCCCACTCTTTTTTACACTGGAAAAGGATTTTGTTGGGTAAGATCAAACCTATCTGCCTCACTTCTAGGCCAGCAGCAAGATAGACGGATAAAAGATTGAGATTGTTAAAAATTTCATTTTTTTCCAGATCCATAATCAACACATAAGCAATAGTCAGGAGAGCAAAAGATGAGTTGCATTGGGAAAATCTGCTATCAGGGGCCTCTCCAGAATACTAGAGAACAATGATAGAGACTAAGATGTGCCTCATCCAGGCCATAATCTTCTCAATTGCTTGCTATGCACCTGAAAGCTGGACAATGATGCAGGATGACAGAAGAAGAATCAATGCCTTTGGCTTATGGTCCTGGAGAAGGGTACTGAACATACAATGGACTTCCAAGAGAACAAACAAGTCTATCCTGGAGAAGGTGAAGCCAGGTTGCACCTCAGAGGCAAGGATTTTAAACTCACATACTTTGGGCATGTTGCCAGGAGGGACAAGACCTTGGAGAAAGGACATTATGCTTAGAAGGGTAAAGGGTCAGTGCAGGAGAGGAAGACCCTAGATGAGATGAATTGACATAGTAACTGCAGTAATGAGAAGGGTATCAGAGACAGTGAGATTTGCACATAATAAGTCAAGGTTCAGTTATTGTTCATAGATAGGTTATGCATTGTATTAGATTTGACAGCACACAAAAACAATAACCTGGCTTTGTACACTAGTTTATTTCATCTGTACTCTTTGTTTTTTTACCTAGTTTAGGTAGAATAATTTTTTCCTTTTATTTATCTCTATCCAGTATGTGCCACTTGAAACTGAAATCCTCATACTGAGCAAATGTACCAAAGAACACTCCATAAACTTAATGAGGGAGAGGAAGAGCTATGTGCCAGAAACTTAGAAGATTTAACGCTGATGAGGTTATGACTATTACATATTTAGTTAAATTGTTGATACTGATAGGACATTGCTGAGGAAATCTACTAGCCATTTTCCCTTTGAATTGGTGATAATAGTTCCTTAGAGTGCTTTTCTCAGTTAACAAAAATATTCCCAAAAGTTAAATGCAAGGAGGAAGAGTACTGTAAGAAATACTTTTATTATCTCTGTTCTTTTGGGAGTTTCCACCAGAAACATTATTTAAGGAAGGACTTCTCTGAGCATCAAATGAGTTTGGTTCAGAGGATAATGCAGCAAAGACACAACATTAACCCTTAGAGTTATATAGCATTATCATAGTAAACCCATCTAGCACGATGCTGCTACAGCCTTCCCCAAACACTCTTTTCTCTGTCATGATTTCAATTCCCTCAGATGGCATAAATGAGATCATGTTTTCTTCCAAAGTTGATTTAAATTTTATGCTAGTTAGATGATCCGGGATAGGCCACTTAAACTCTTTGAGTCTTAGTTCTTTCATTTTTAAAACAGGATCATTGTGATAATGAAATAAAGTGACATAGTCGTTAACACAGAGTAGACATTCAATTCTTGTTAATAAGGAAATAGTAACAGGAAAGCAATATAGTATAGCACTTAAGAACATTATCCGTAGAGACATAAGTCACTTATCTTCTTATTTCTTTGATTGCTTACTTGCAAGTTGTGGTCCCATTGAGTCACTTGGAATTCATAGAGACTATGGACAACAGCTCTAAACCCTGCTCTATCCGGTGCCAATCTTATTGTCTCCAACACACCTAGCCTCATTACTCCAGTCACTGAATCAGTTCATCTCATAGAGAGTCTTCCTCTCCTGTGCTGTCCCTCTATCTTCCCAAGCATGACATCCCTCTCCAAGGACTGATCCCGCCTTGCAACATGTCCAGTGTATTTAAGATGGACCTTCAGAATCCTTGCCTCGAAGGAGCAGACTGGCTTCATCCTCCCCAGGATGAACTTGTTTGTTCTTCTAGCAGTCCATGGTATATTCAATCCTCTTCTCCAGCATCACAAGTCAAAAGTATCAATTCTTCTAACATCCCTAGTCATTGTCCATCTTTCTCATGCATAGCAAGTAATTGCAAAGACCATGGCCTGTTTTAGGCACACATTAGTCTCCAAACTGACACCATTACTCTTCAGTACTTTGAAGAGGTCTTTGACAGCCGATTTTCCCAGTGCAATTTGTCTGCTGGTAGTTGTAGATTGTAAATTGAGTGTTGATTGTAGAGCCAAGCAAACCGAAGCTGTTAACAATCTCAATCTCTTCCCCATCCATCAAGATGCTGCCAACTGGCCTAGTGGTGAGAATCTTTGTTTTCTTGATGTTAAGCTTCAATCCATGTTGAAGGCTGAAGTCCTTGACCCTCTCTGCAGCAAGTGCTTCAGGTCCTCCTCAGTTTCAGCAAGCAGGATTATGTCATCTTCATAATGCAGATTGTTGATGAGTCTACCTCCAATCCTGATCTCACACTTCTCATAGAGCCCAGCCTCCCAGATAATCTGTTCCACATATAGATTGAAAAGATATGGAGATAAGACACATCCTTGGCACACACCCTTCCCAATTTTGAACCATGCAGTATTAGGTTTCACATAAGCACAATCAAGTGTTCGGGAATTTCCATTCTTCTCAGAGTCAGCCACAGTTTGTTGTGATCTACATAGTCAAATGCCTTTGCATAGTCAATGAAACACAGATAGACATTCCTCTCGTACTCTCTGCTTTCAGCCAAGATCCATCTGACATTGGCTATTTATAATATCCCTGGTACCACAGCCTCTTCTAAACTCAGCTTGCACTTCAGACAATTCTCTGTTGATGTGCTGTTCCAGTCATTTTTTAAACAATCTTAAGCAGAATCATGCTTGCATGTGATATCAATGATGCTATTAGATAATTTCCACAATCTCTCAGATCACCTTTGTTTGGAATGGGAAGGACTGTAAAATGCAAGTAAGCTTAAAGTCAAAGGAAATAATACATAGTAGAATATTCAGTAGTGCCTGGTCCATGTTAACCTCTTTGGAAGTATTAAGACTTCTGATACCCTGTTGCTTTGCTATTTTTCAATGATCTACGTTCTGTCCTTGACTCTTCCAGGTCATGATATAAGAGTGAGGACTTTATTCTCTGTCTTACTATCTCTATTGTTGTTGTTATTGTTAAGTGTCATCGAGTACTAGATGTCTCACAGTGACCCTATGAACAAAAGACCTGAAAGCTTGTATAACTTTCATCGTTTCTCCACGTTCATAGAATTTCCAGAGGCAAGCTATTTCTGAAGTGGGTGTCACTCTGCTTCCAAACTTGTTTAAATTGAGGAGCTCCACCAAACACTGTCCACCATGGGTAACCATTATTGCATTTGACACACCAGTGTCACAGTGCTTAGCATCACAGCAAACACAAGTTACCTCTGTACAGTAAATGGACAGAGCAGTACTATACCACTTAGAAGAATATTTGGCCAAAAACAATGAAAACCAGGCCCTTGGACCACAGGCCCTCTGTCCCAAATGCGTTTTTAAATAGGAAGTAAAAAAAAAAAAATCAACTCACACACAATGGTGAGTAAACATTTTACCAAAATCCTCACCAGAACCAGAAAACATACACACACACACACACAGAGAGGACTGTGTCACTAGGGATATCATTGTTGATGTTAGATGAATCATTGCTGAAAGTAGAGAGGATCAGGTGAATGTCTATTGTGTTTTACTGACTATACAAAATCATTTGACTGTGTGGATCAAAACAAACTGTGGCTGACATTGAAAAGAAAGGGAATCCCAGAACATGTAATTGAGCTCATGAGAAATCTATACCTGTCATCCAAACAGAGCAAGGGAACATGGTTCAGAATCATGAAAGGAGTGCATCAGGGTGCTTTCTTTCGCCATATATTTATAATCAATATGGAAAACAAATCATTTGGACTTTGTTAATAAGAATGTGGCATCAGGATTGTAGGGAGACTCATCAACAGTCTGTGTTATGCATATGATACAACTTTGCTCTCTGAAACGGAAAAGAACTTAAAGCATTTTCTTCAGAAGGTCAAAGCTTGCAGCCTAGGATTGTAACTCAACATCAAGAAAACAGAGATCCTAACCATCAGGCAAACAGGCAGCATCATGATAGATGAAGAAGGGATTGAAGTTGTTGATTTCATCTTATTTGGATCCACAATCAACACTTTTGTTACTAGTAGTCAGGAAATCAGAAGATGTGTTGCATTGGGAAAGTTTGCTATAAAAGATCTCTCCAGAGTGCTAAAGAACAATGATACTAGTCTAGATATTAAGGTGTGCCTAATCCAGACAGCCTTCTCAATTGCTTGCTATGCATCTGAGAGCTGGACTAAGGATGATTGAAGAAAAGTAATGCCTTTGATTTGTGGTGCTGGAAAAGAGTAGTGGACACATCATGGATTGCCAGTAGAATAAATAGGCCTGTCCTGGAGAAGGTGAACCATATTTCTCCTTGGAGGCAAGGATTTTGAAACTCTGTCTCACATACTTTGGCCATGTTGCCAGAAGGGACCAGTTCTTGGAAGTGGACACCAAGCTTGGAGGAATGGAAGGTCAGCATGAGATGGATTGTCACTGTGACTTTCACAATGGGATTATGTGTGTCAGACACGGTGAATTTGTCTCAGGATAAGGTAAGCTTCAGAGCCATTGTTCATAAGTTCATAGGGTGGCGGTGGGCTTCAATGTGGAGCACATCTCGATACAAAGATAATTCTTCACCACTGGACCAATAAACAACATCATAATGGAGAAAATTTTGAAGTTGTCAACAATTTCATCTAACTTAGATCAGTAAACACACATAACAGCAGTCAAGAAATCAAAAGAAGTATTGCATTGGGAAAATCTGTTCTTAAGGTGTTCTCCACAGTATTAAAGAACAAGAATGTCAATTTAAAGACTAAGGTGAACTTGATTCAGTCCATCGTCTTTCCAATCTTCTACTGGACAATGAATAAAGATAATAGAAGAAGAATCTGTGCTTTGAATTGTGATTTTGGAGAAGAGTCTGTCATGCACTATCATGGAACAAACAAGTCTGCCTAGGAGGGAACACATCCAGGGTGTTTGTTAAAGGCAAGGATGGTAAAACTGTTTCACATATTTTGAGTATGTTGTCAGAAGGGGCCAGTCCTTGGAAAATGACATAATAATGGAAACGTTGGAGAGTCAGAGAAAGAGACAAAGACCTTCAATAACATAAAATATAGGGCAGGTTCAGATCTGTTGTTCATAGGGTCACTGTGTGTTATAGCCTTATTGATGGCACCTAACAACATGATATTTAATGTATATATGTATAGGCCAGGTAATGATTGTAGAACAGACCATCAACTATCCATGTGCAAGTTCAAACTGAAACTGAAGAAAATGAAAACAAATCTACAGAAACAAAAACATGACCTTGAGTCTATTCCACCCAAGTTTAAAAACCATTTAAGAACTGGTTTGAACTGGAACTCTAGCAAATGAGCTGCGGGATGATATCAAGAGTATCATCCATGAAGAATGCAAAAGGTCATTACAAAGACAGAGGAGGGGAAAAAAGACCAAGATGAAGAGCAGAAGAGACTCTGAATATTGTATTAGATCACTGAGAAGCCAACACAAAGGGAAGAAATCAAGAACTTTAGGAGCTAATTTCAAAGGGCAGCTTGGGGAGACAAAACAAAGTGTTAAAACATAATATGCAAGGAGCTGGAGTCAGAAAATCAAAAGAAACAAACTCATTTCTTAAGCTGAAGGAACTATAGAACAAATTCAACCCTCAAGTTGCAATACTTAAAGATGTTATGGGCAGAATATTGAATATTCAAGAAGCATCAAAATAAGATGGAAGGAGTACAGAGTCACTGTGCCAAAAAGAACTGACTGACACAGAATAGTTTCATGAAAGAGCAAATAAACGATCAAGAAGTGATGGTGATAAAAGCAATGTTCATGCTGTTCTGAAAGAATTGGCAAAAAATAAGCCCCCATAAATTGTTGGAATACAATATTGACAACAATGTCAACAATATTGACATATTTCAACAAATAGATGCAGCCCTGATATGCTTACCAGATTTGACCAAGAAATATGGAAGGTAGCTACCTGGCCAACTGATGAAAAGAGATACACATTTATTCCCTTTACCCAAATAGGTGATCCAACAAGGTATGGAAATTATCAAACAGTATCACTAATATCACATGCAAGCAAAGTCTTGCTTAAGATTATCCAAAATCAACAGAATAGTATGTTCAGAGATTTTCCAGAAATATAAGCTGAGCTTAGATATGTGTTTTACTTTATTAGCTATGTAAAGGCATTTGACTGTGGATCACAACAAATTGTAGCTAACATTGAGAAGAATGGAAATTCCAGAACACTTTAGTGTGCTCATGTGGAACCTATGCTTATTCTAGGAAACAGTCTTCAGAACAGAGCAAGGATATACTGCATGGTTCAAAATAAAGAAAGAAGTGCACAAGGGATGTTTTCTCCCTCCATACCTTTTCAATCTATGTATGCAACAAATCATTTAGGAGGCTGGGTTTTATGAAGAAGAATATGGCATCAACAACCTGTGTTATGCAAATGACACAACCTTGCCCCCCCCCAAACCTAGGAGAACCAAGAAATGGTTGCTGCAGAAGGTCAAAGACTGCAGTCTTCAATACGGATTGCATCTCAAAATCAAGAAAACAAAGATTCTCACCACTGGGCCAATTGGCACACCATGTTAGATGGAGAAGAGATTGAGGTTGTTAACAATTTCAACTTGCTTGAAGTACAGTCAACACTCTTGATACCAACAGTCATGAAATTAAAAGACTAGTTACATTGACAAATGTCTGATGTCAGAGACTCTCCAGAGTGCTAAAGACCAAATATGTCAGCCCAGACACTAAGGTGCGCCTGATCCAGGTCTTCTCAATTGCTTGCTATGCATCTGAGAGCTGGACAAAGACTAAGAATTACAGAAAAAAAATGATGATTTTGAATTGTGGTGCTAGAGAATAGTGTTAAACATACAATGGACTGCCAAGAGAACAAATAAATTTGTTCTGGAAAGAATGAAACCATGTTGCTCCTTGGATGCAAAGATTTTGAAACTTTGGCTACCATACTTTGAGTATGTTGACAAGAAGACCAGTCATGGGAGAACAACATTACACTTGGAAAGGTGGAGGGTCAGTGCAGGAGAGCAAGACCATAGATGAAATGGATTGACACTATGGTGGTGGCAATGGGGGCTAGTGTGTCAGAGACAGAAATTGGCTCAAGATGAGGCAGGATCAAGCTATTGTTAATAGGCAGCTATGAGTCATAGTTGACTTGATGGCACATAATAACAACATCATATATATTTTTTCTATTAGAAACCTTTCCAGAGTACTGAGAAGCAATGATGTAAGACTAGAGACTAAGGTGCACCTGATCCAGTCCACAGTCTTTGCGATTACTTGCTAAGTATCAGAGAGCTGGATAATGACTAAGGAGTATAGAAGAAGAATTGATGCCTTTGAGCTGTGGTGCTGGACAAGAGTCTTGAATATACCATGGACCACCAAGAAAACAAATAGGTCTTTCTTGGAGAGGATGAAACCAAGTTTCTCCTTGGAAGCTAGGATTTTGAAGCTCCATCTCACATATTTTGGGCATGTGGCCAGGAGAAGGACATCATGCTTGGAAGGGTGGAAGGACAGCTCAGGAGAAGAAGACCCTAGATGAGATGGATTGATACCATGACTAGGATAATGGGGGTAGGTGTATTGGAGTCAGTGAGACTGACTCAGGACAGGGCAGGCTTCAGAGCTATTGTCATACAGATATGAGTCACAGATGACTTGATGGCACATAACAAGAACAATTTCTACTAAAATTCTCAAATCTTACTGAAAGTGTAAGCCAGTAGAGTAAAACAAGAGTAAAGAAATGTCCTAAGTATTTTTAAAGGAAGCGGTAAAACAATGTTCATTCAAAGGTGATACAGTAATTTATGTGGGAAATATGATGAGTCTTCAAATAGTAAAAAAGATGAGTTAGCAAAGTTACAGAATATATAATCAATACAAAATATCATTTTTTTTCTTTCCAAACAATATGAATGAACAATGAGAAATTTAAATTGAAAAACTAATGAGGAACACCAAAACATGGAATGCTTAATTATGAATCTGACAAAATATGTGAAAAATTTGTAATATGGAAAGTACAAACACTGCTGAGGTCAAGTTGTTGTTGTTGTTGTTGTTAAGTGCTTTCAAGTTGAGTATGAATCACAGCAACTCTGTGAACATTACAACTGAACCCTGGGTCATCCTTATCATCTCGGATAAACTTGAGCCTTGCTGAAATCATGGTGTCAATCTTTCTCATTAAGAATCTTCCTCTCTTTTGCTGACCCTTCACATTCCCAAACATTTCCAAGCCCCTTTCCAAAACACAGCCTCTCATAACAACATGCCCAAAGTATTCAAGGTGAAGTTTCACCATCTTTGTCTCTAAGGAGGGCTCAGGTCACACTTTGTCCAAGACATACCTGTTTGGGTTTTGGCAGTCGATGAGATAGTAAGCACTCTTCTTAAACTTTTCTTCTCAAAGATGTAGATTGTTCTCCTGTCGTCATTATTCATTGTCCACTTCTCAGATGCATAGCACGTGCCTGGAAAATGTATTGCTTGAATCAGGCACACCTTAGTCTTTAGACTGACATTGCTTCTCAGGACTTTAGAGAGGTCCCTTACAGAAGCCTTTCCCTGTGCTATACATTTCCAGATATCCTGACTGTGGGTACCAAACGTGTTGATTGTGGATCCAAGCAAGATGAAATAGTTGGCAACTTCAATCTTCTCTCCATGTATCATGATGTTTCCCATTGGCCCAGTAGTGAGGAATTTTATTTTCTCGATACTGAGATGTAATTATATTGAAGGCTTTGATCCTCTGAAGCAAATATCTCAAGTTCTCCTCGCTTTCAGCAAATAAGATTGTCTCCATTGCATAATACAGTTTGTTGATGAATCTTCCTCAAATTCTGATGCCACATTCTTCTTCATAAAATTCAGCTTTTCAAATGATTTTGTTCAGCATACAGATTGAATAAGTATGGGAAAGGGTATAGCCCTGACATACTTTTCACGATTCCAAGCCATGCTGTGTTCCCTTGCTCTGTTCAGACAACAGCTTCTTGTTCCAGGTATAGGTTTTATATAAGTGTCACTAAGTGTCTGTCCTTGAATTCTCATTCTTCTCAATATTAGCCATAGTTTGTTATGATCCAACAGTAAAATGCCTTTGCCTAATTAAATAAAAACAATGACACACAAATAGCCATTCTTCTGATATTCTCTGCTTTCAGCCAGGATCCATCTGAAATCAGCAATAATATCCCTGGTATTACAGCCTCTTTTAAACCCAGCCTGAGCTTCAGATAAGGATGTTGCTGTTGTTATGTGCCATTAACTCACAGCGACCCTATATACAATAGCTTTGAACCCTGCTATATATATCTTGAACCAATTTAATTGTCTCTGACACATCTACTCCCAATACCCCAGTCACTGAGTCTCTCATCTCATCCAAAGTCTTCTTCTCCTGTACTGTCTCTTCATCGTTCCAAGCATAATGTCTCTTTCCAAGGACTGGTTCCTCCTGGCAACATGCCTTGACCTTCTGCAGCAAATGCTCAGGTCCTCTTCAGTTTAGGCAAGCAAGGTTGTGTCATCTACATAACGCAAGCTGTTGATGAGTCTTCCTCCAATCCTGATGCCACCTTCTTCTTCATAGAGCTCAGCCTCCCAGATGGTCTGTTCTATATATAGACTGAAATAGTATGGAGATAGAATGCATCCGTGGTGTACACTTTTCTTAATTTTGAGCCGTACAGAGTTCCCTTGCTCTGTTCTGATGACTGCCTCCTCATCTGCGACTATACACACAAGGGCCTCATCTGATAGCCTACACAGGAATCAGACTGATTGTATCTGTGTGGGGAAAATCATTGGAGAAGCTCAATATCCACTGTGAAAACTAGGCCAGGTGCTGATTATAGATCCGATCATCAACGAGGTATGCAAGTTCAACTAAAGTTTGACCTGTGTCGGTCCCTCCTGAATTTAAAGACCATCTCAGAAACAAGATTGAGACCTTGAATACTAATGAGCAAAGATCAGATGAGGTGTGGGAGGTTATGAAGAATACTAACCATACTTACCTGGCAGAGGAACTACCATGATCACAAAGATGGTTTTCCCATGACAACACTCCTTCATTGCTCTCTGGGTGTGCTGATCCCTGAGATTTCCCCAAATGTGAGAAACGTGACAGCATAATTTGTGGTAGTAGGGAACTATGTGCGCAGTAACCCCCCCTTTTTTTTTTAAAAAAAAGGCTATCATCCATGAAGAACGCACAAAAATGGAGGAAGAAGAAAAGACAAAAGTGGATATTAATTATATTGTTCTATAATTTCCACATTCTGTTAGGTCACCTTTCTTGAGAATGGGAATAAATATGGATCTATTCCAGTCTCTTGGCCCAGTAGCTATCTTCCAAATTTTCTGGCATAGACTGGTGAGCATGTCCAGGACTGCAAATTAGTTGGAATGTGTCAATTGGTATCGCATTGATTCCTAGGGTCTTATTTGTTTGTCAATGCATTCAGTGCTGCTTGAACTTTTCCCTTCATCATGACTGGACCTTGATGATATTATACATCTTGAAATATTTCAGTGTTGGGCTTTTTGTGGATCTCCTGAATAAAATAGGCTTGGAAGCAGGAGTAGCATCCACTTTAAAAAAAAGAAAGAAATATTTCAGTGTTGAGCAATAATTTTTTTGTACAGTAACTCTGTGCTATTTCTCCATCTTCTTTTGATACTTTTATATCATTCCAGATGTTACTTATTTTTTTATATTGGTTAGCAAAAAAGTTAATATAAAGACAGAAGAGAAAGAAAGACCAAAGTGAATGTCAGAAGAGTTCTGCAGATTGCACTAGGGAGTCAAGAAGCTAAAACAAAGAAGTCAAGTAGAGATCTTAATTAATGCACAGACGTGTTGTGTTCATGACCCTGAAGATTCAATATTGTTAAAATGACAGTTCTTTCAAAATTAACTCAATGATTTACTGTTATTTTAGTCAAAATTCCACCTGATTCTAAGGTCACATGAAAGTGGAAGCATTATGAAATAACAACAAAAAAAATTGATAAACAATAAAGTTGGTAGAAAAATACTTAAACTACTATCGCCCTTAAGGTTTATTCTTCATACATATTAACAAAGGAAGTGTGGTATCATAGTGAAGTATGCCTTTGACTCTGTAATAAATAAAACCAAAGAGTTCTATTAAAAAATAGTACAGGGATTGCAAATTGGCAAACATGCCAATACTCAGGCAGGGTACTACAGTGTTCCAAATTGCAAGAAGTCAACATCTTTATCAGGAGGAATAACAATATACTGCAGACTCACAGGAACATGGGAATATGTGACAAAAGGTTGCAAAGGGGTTGCTAAATGATAATCTTCTTTCTTCTTATTATTATCATTTCTTTTTCCTAACCTCCTATGTCATGTTGACCAAGCCATTCTCTTTGGATCAAACAACGTGAACATTTCCCACAAACATCTTTTAACTATTTCTCCCACAAGTTAAAATGTTGATCCTTGTTCAATTTAAGTTGCAAGCAGGAGCTTAATAACCCTAGAGGAGAAGGGGCTAACATTATGCAGCTAGATTGTGAATACCACCAACTAGAAGGCAAATAAATGTCTTAGCTCAAGGCTGGTTGCTCTTGCTTCAAATGTCAACATTCCTTTACTAGACTCCATTCATTCACAAGGGAAGCTCTGGTGGCATGCATAGACCATAGGGAGTTGATCTCATAGCCTTGAAGTTTTCTGTATGATAAAGGAGAAACTGAGGAAGATATTGAAAAAGAAAAGAAGACAAAAACAACCTGTATGTGAGTCAGGAAGCACTTGTTCATTTAGAACATGAGGATACTCAAACTCATTACCACTGCTAATGAGTGATTCATTTACAGAAGACCTCTACTGGAGTAAAATACATTACATGTTGAAAATGAAAATGTCAGTCATTTGAACCCACCAGCTGCTCCTCAGGGAAAAGATGAGCAATCTCCTTCAATAAAGATTTAGAGCCTAGAAAATGGATGGAAGAGCGCTTTGAGTTGGAATTGATTCCACAGCACTGGTGTGGTTTGGGATTCATTCACACTTTACTCTCTCTCTCCGTCTTTTTTTTTTTTAAGTTCCTTGTGCAAGGACAACTCAAACAGTTTAACAGGAGAATTGACCCTTTGAGAGGGAATGGTGGTCAAAAGACTGAAAAGGTAGATAGAAATTCAGTCTGATGGTATATAACTGGTAACATGGAATAATTAAGTAGACCTTCCTTACTTTTCCACTTTCTTATTTCCCCTTCTCTACTCCCCACCCCTTGTGTCTTTATTTCTAGTTAATTTGTTGTGAAAACCACTTTTCTCCATGAAAGAAAGATAGAATTCTGTTTATGACAAGAAAAAATGGCTTTACCCATTGGGTTAAGTAAAACAAAATGTCCATAACTATGTTGTCTTTCATTTATAGTATGCTGTGCAAAAAGTTGCCCAAAATAGAACACAGTATCAGAGTAGAACCAAAAGAACATAGAGTTGAGCTATCTTTCTGGATTCAGGTTCCAGGTCTTCTCTCAATTATCTTTATGATTGTGGAAAGGCTGCTTCATCTTTCTTGAACCCTGATTTGCTTTGCCTTAAAATTGAGGTAATGATGGCATGACCTCCTTTTTATGCACAATTTCTGATGACACAATTATATTGCTCAATTAAAGCAAAACTCTTTTGAGTTCTTGAAAGCACCAACAGTAAATGCAGATGAAGAATCTTTCTTCGCAAGAAATGTCTAGGTAAACTAAGTGTGGAACAGATTCTAACTGCACATGATAGCTTCAAGTGGTCTTGACAGAGACCCATGGAGGTGCAAAGAAAGAGTTTCAAAATTGTATTTGCAGGATTAGGGACAAATTCAGAGAGGTGCCTTCCGAGCTCAACCTTAAAATTTAAGTGGAACTCTTCAAAAAGAAAGGGGCTTTATAATAACAATGGAAATAGTGCCTTATATCTGTTTAGCACTATTTTATTAGACATAAATTGTTGTTGTTATGGTGCATTAAGTTAGAACCAACCCATACCTGATTCTTCAGTGAATTTTTTTAGGGGCATTAAATCACATGGAAGGGGATTGCCCATCTTTTTCCCATAGAGCAGTTAGTGGATTTGAACCTTGTGGTTCCATTTGGTAGGCAACTCCATTTGGTAGACAGCTTTTTAGGTCACAAATGCTTCTAGACATAAATTAGAGTGATCTCAATACTAAAACTTAGTAGTGTCAGGGTTATTCTCTTCATCCAGGGGCTGTCCTTGCACAACTTCAAGGTTCTCTCTTTTGAATTTTATGTACCATGTTGTTGAGTCGCATGAAGTCCAAGTCTGCTTACAGCTAATCCTCCAGCAGATTATCAGAGGTGGTAAATCTTGTGAAGAGATTGTCCATCTTCCCCCCTGGGAACAGCTGATTGACTCAAACTGTGGACCTCTGAGTTGGCAGCATAACTCATTCGCACTATGGCATTAGAGAGCTCTTCTTTGATAAGATTAGTAAATTTTGATCTGAAATTACAATTCAGCAATGTTTATTTATATCAAACCAACTTTTTATGTTCGTAAATATGTTTCCATTTTCCATTTTGGGGTTAACACTTCCATATTTGAGGAATCAAGATTCCTAAGAGTGGAACACACTGAGGAGAGTAAAAGTTGAAGAAAAAATAATTAGGGGGATTATGGGAAGAGGGGAAAAGGGCTATTCACTAAGTCTTTGTATAATTGTAGATCAACCAGCAGAGTTAAAAATAGACATCATGGAAAATGATCTTTATGAAATGTTGCAATCTGGAAATTTCTCTACTCAATCCTGATAGACATGATACATCTCCTGAGTAAGAATTTTAGTCACAACTGTGACTTAGTATAACTATGTCCTGCAGATCATTGTATTCTATATATATTTTTGGATTGTGGTTTTAGTAGAGAATGTTAGCTGGACCATAGGCTTCCAAAAGAACAAAGAAATCTGTCTTGGAAGAAGTACAAGACTACTCCTTGGAAACAAATATCACAAGACTTTGTCTCACGTACTTTGAGCATGTATGTTAATAGGAAGGGGCAGTCCCCAGAGAAAGACATCATGCTTGGTAAAGTAGAAAGCCAGAGGAAAAGATGAAGATCCTTGATTGACACAGTGTCTACAGCACTGAGCTCAAGAGCAGTAGCAGTTGTGAGGAGGGGACACGACCAGTTACTTTGTACATAGGGTTGGACTCACTTGCAGAATATGGCACCAAGCAACACATAGGTCCTTACTGTGGTCTACAGTTCATCGCCTATGAGGTGCTGCATATTCAATTGTTAAACTAGAGAATTTTATTTGGAAAGAATAGTATTCCTGAGTTTGCAGAATAGTGGGAAATAGAGCCAAGAATGTACCTATAATTTAGGGTAAAAAGCAATAATGAGGTCTCATAAAAATAAATAACCATGATGTTAAATAGACTGCAAAGCATTTGCACCTTGAGGCTTTTCTTAGATTTTGTGCCAGTTTTTGGATTTTTTCCCTTCTTTAAGTGTTAATAGGATTTTTGCTTTATGCCAAAAAGGGGGAGGGGGGGACCTATGTATATAAGATTTTAGTTGTTTTAATGTTATCAAAGAAACTCCTCTCTAAAAATAGTTAAAGGGAGGAAAACAAAATCCACCCAGCTATAAAGAGACAGGCCTAGTTTGCAACAGGGCTTTAATCCGCTTCGCCCTGGGGTCAGACTGCTTTACGCTGTTTTTGTCTTTTATTTCAAAGTTGATACTGCTATCTCAGAACCTTGCCTAACAGCTGTAATTATTTCTGTTTTATTCACTGGGAAGTCATTTCCAATCATGTTAGAGAAATAGATTTAGTATTTTCAAGTGACCTCTTATCCTGTCCTTTAAAGAAAATAGCCTGTATTTTGGAGTTTGGATGACAAGGGTTCTATAACTTGGATCTGCCAGTACTTAATACTTTTTTTACTTTAGATAAGTTGTAAATTTAATGTACAGGGTTGGTGTTTGGTTTTTTTTTTTCCTGTGAAATGGGAACAACTGTGGAATATCAGTTCACATATTGCCTATTAAAAAATGGGATTGTCCTCTAGCACTTTAGGAAGCAAATGGAAGGTTTAGAAAATGTCCACTTTACGTGGAAGGGTGAAGACTACTTTCTTCTCTCTGTCTGTCATGATTACCCTACTCTGGAGATAGATCTTTTTCTGCCTTTAAGCTCACCTGATACACAGTGCTTGCCGTGAACTCTCAGATGGTAAGGAAGCTCCTCTCTGATTACCTAAGTCTTAAACCAGTCCTGGAACAGTTACAAATAGGTACAGGATAAAGAAAGAATCAAAACTCTGAAAATTCTCCAAATATAACTGTCCACTACCATCTGGAATTTTTTGTAGCTGGAACTTGTGTCGACAGTTTCTTCCTTTATTCCTCCATCTCTCTGTATCCACAGAGTGGTGAGTTGATTGTGGAAAGAGAAGAAAAACAGAAGGGATTGAACTTGTTTGCCTGGTTGAATCTGGTGCTGGTTTGCCTTTCTTGAGGACATTTATGCTTGCCCCTACTCTCTGCAGGTTATCCCTGCATATGCTGAAGACCTCCTGAGCTCCTTTTACTTGCAGTTCTCTTTATGAGGATAAATGCTTCTCCTGAGGATGTGAATTTGTGATTCCACCTTCAAATCCTGGATATCTAAAAAATTCTCTATGTTGATGTTGCCTTGGCTCAACAGGGCAGAGTCTGAGACAACCCGGGGGTGCTTTCCCTTGCTCTTAGGCTTCACTCCTCCATGACAAATAGGTACCCTTGACCGGCTCTTAGTGGGTTGGAGCAGCTCTCCTTAATAAAGGCCCTCTTGTTTAACTCCCTAGCAAGTAACTTCAGCCATAGTCTCCACTCATTAAATTTTTTGTCAAGGTGTCAGTTGACCTTTTGTCAGGAATCCTTTGATGGTACAGAGGGTTAGAGCACTTTGGAAGCTAATTAAAACGTTGGAGGTTAGAGTCTACCCAGATGTGCCGCGGAGGAAAATTGTGGTAAGCGAGCTACTTCAGAGAAATCAGCCATTGACTCACACAGTGAAGTAGTACTACACAGCAATGAAAAACAATGATGGAATCATCAAATACTGTATAAAATGGATATGGCCGAAAGATCTTGTGCTGAGTGGAATCATAATAGGACAAATACTGTGTAAGACCACTTAATATAAAAAGCTGAAGGAAGACTTACAAATAGGTAGAATCTGCAAAACATGGTTACCAAGGAGGGGAAAGGAGAGAACGGGGAGCAAAATAAATTAGTAAGTAGACAAGAGCCACTTTCTAAGATGGGTGAAGGGAAAGGCAACACAGAGTAAGTGGATGACCCAATATTGTGAGTAATGTCTTAGAAGTTTTAAAACAAAATGTGTCTGAATGACTTATTGAAAAACCAACATGCTTTGTAAACTTTTGCCCAAATGAAACAACAACAGAGTAAAGATCCAGTGGGGCACAGCTCTGTTGTGATACCCATGGGTGGTCATGAGTCACAGTCAGCTTAAGGGAACTGGTTTTGCTTAGGAATTTAGAAGAGTCCCTGGGAGTTGCACATGGTTGACCCACCCTGACATCAATGGAAAAGTTGGAGATTTAAGACCACGTGGAGGTTCTTTGCCACCTTGGCAATTCACTTCCAAATACTCAAAGAAAGCTCTATGGACTGCAGGTCGGACATACGAAACCATGGTACATCAGACATGACTCAATGACAATTGATTTTCCTGACTTATGGCCCTCAAAGTGCAGGGAGCGGTGGGGTGGTAAGTTATTAAAGCAGGCTATTGGCATTCTTAATTGTGCCCAGTTTTTCTCCATGAGGTGAAGCATTGGAAGCACGCCTAAAATGTTCATTAATCAAATCCTACTTTGCAATTCCAAACTCTTCTCATGGCCTAATCAATGTTGTGTTTATGATCTGGAGAAATGTGATCATCTGGGGGTTGAAAATATAGTTCTTAAGCCTTTATTTTGCAGATCCTGTTTGATTGATCCTGCACTTAATCCTAGAATATGCTACTTTGTTGTTGTTGTGTACCATCAAGTCAGAACTGACTCGTAGCTGACCCTCCAGTGAGTTTTCAGAGGTTGTAAATTGCCCAGGAGGAGATTGCCTATCTTTGACCTGCAGAGCAACTGGAGGATTCAAACCTTGTACCTTCAGGTTGACAGTGCATCTGCTTACCACCAGGTCACCAGAGATCCTTTCAATATACTAGTTGCTTCTTATTGTCCCTTCAGCTGAACTTGAAATGAAATCTCATTTTAACTTTTTGTCATATTTTCAAAATATATGTCAGTTTAAATAGTTAGATGTACCTAATCCAAGGCTTTTTTTCCCCAATTATTTGCTGTGAATCTAAAAGTTAGACAATGACTAAGGATGATAGAAGAAGAATCAAGACTTTGTGTTGTGGTGTTGGAGAATAATACTAATTACCTCGTAGACTGCCAAAAGAACAAATGAATATATCTTGAAGAAAGTTCAAACAGAACACTCCTTAGAGGCAAGGATGGTGAAACTTCATCTCATATATTTTAGGCATTTTGTTAAGAGAGGCGAATCCTTGGAAAAAGGCATCATGCTTGGAAGGGTGGAGAGTCAGAGAAAGAGAAGAGGACCCTCAACAAGATGGATTGACACAGTGACTGTAACAATTGGCTCATATATATCAGAGTTGATGAGTGTGGCACAGGATCAGCCAGGGTTCAGGTTCATAAGGTACCTACAAGCTGTAGTGAGTTGTGGTACCTAACTACAACATACTAAACTGATAATATGCCCAAAATATGTGAGATTAAATTTCATCATTCTTGCATCTAAAGAGCACCCTGGTAGTGCTTCCTCCAAGACAGATTGTTCTTTTGGAAGCCCATGGTATATTCAGTATTCTTCTCCAAAAGCACAGTGTAAAGGCTGCAATTCCTTTTCTGTCATCCATATTCACTATCTGACTTCCAGATGCATATGGAGTGATTGAAAAGGCCATCACTTAGATCAGGTACACTTCGGTCTTTAAACTGACGCCTTGCTCTTTAGCACGTTGGAGAGGTCCTTGACAGCAGATTTGCCCAGTGAAACACATCTTCTGATTTCTTGACTGCTGTTAGCATGTGTGTTGGTTATGGATCCAAGTAAAATGAAATTGTTGACAACTTTAATCTTTTCTCCATCTCTCATGATGTTGCCTATTGATCAGGTGGTGATTTTTGTTTTCTTGATGTTGAGATGCAATCCCCAGTGAAGGTTGTAGTATTTGATTTTTTGGAGTACATCTTTCAAATTTTATTTACTTTCTCCAGGTGAGGTTGTGTTATCAGTGTCATGCAGGTTGTTGATGAGTCTTCTTTCAATCCTGATGTCACATTTTTCTCCATATAGTCCAGCTTCTAGAATTACTTGCTCAGCGTACAGACTGAATAGGTATGGAGAAGGAATACAACCCTGACACACATCTTACTTGATTTTAAACCATGCAGTGTTTCCTTGTTCTGTTCTGACAAGTTCTTCTTGGTTTTTGTATAGGTTTTACTTGAACACAACTAAGTATTCTGAGATTTTCCGTTTTCTCAGTGTTACGAATAATTTGTTATGATCCACACAGTTAAATATTTTCACATATTTAATAAAACACAAGTAAACATATTTCTGGTATTCTTTGCTTTTAGCCAAGATCTGTCGGACGTCAGCAGTGGTATCCTTTGTTCTTCTACTTCTTCTGAATCCAAATTGAATTTCTGGTGGGTCTCTGTTTATGTACTTACTGTGCTGTTGTTGTTGTTGTTAAGTGCCATGGAATCAAGTATGACTCATAGCAATCAATGAATGAAAGATCTGAACCGTGTTCTATAACTATCATTGTTTCTCTAATGTTCTTAGAGTTTCCAAAAGCCTGTTGTTTAAGAAGTGAATGCCAATCCTGTCTCCAAGCTTATCTTAATCAAGGAGCTCTACCAAACCCTGTCCAACATAGGTAACCATCATAACATTTGACACACATATGGCTCTGCATTCAGTATCACAGCAGCCCAAGTTATTTCAGTACAGCAAAATGACAAACCAATGTTATACCACTTAGAACAGTGTTCTTCCCAAATACAAAAAACACCAGCTCTCTGGCCCAATTGACTTTTAAATACAAAGGCCCATCCACCAGGTCCTTATTGACTTAAATAAGAGGCTTCCAGCCCACAGCTGATTGTTAACTAAATACATCAGCTTACACACAATTGTGAAAGAAATAGAAACAGCAACAACAACAAAAACAAACAAAACCCATGACCAGTTACACTCATCTTTTAACAAAATCAAGAGACCCTACTGTCCAAAATCCAACTGCTTCATGAATGAGCCTCCAAACTAGAGAATTACTGTTCTAGCCATTTAAAAAATAATCTTCAGCAAAATTTACTTGCATGGAATATTAATTGATTTTTTAATAATTTTCATATTCTATTAGATCACTTCTTTTCTTGGAATGGTAAAAAATGAGAAATATGAATCATCTCTTCAAGTCAATTGGTCAGGTAGCTATTTCTAAATTTTTTGGCATGGACTGCAGAGTGCAATCAGGCCTGCATGTGTTAGTTGAAACATATGACTTGGTATTTCATGTACTCCTGGGATCTTATTTTTTGCCAATATTCTTCAGTGAGAATTCGTCTTTCATTGCAATTGGTTCTTGCTCATATGCTGCTTCCTGAAGTGTTGACCAGTTCTTTTTGGTACAATGATTGTGTGAAGAGATCACAGAAGCTTAGTAAAGGATGTAACTGTACTTGAGTTTGTGTTTGTAAGTTGTAATAAAAGCTCATGTAGCATAAAATGACTCAATTTGGGGAAATAACACTGCTCAGAACTAGGAAAGGGGGGGAGGAGTGGACACCAGCAAAGAACCTCTATGCTAAATAGATAATTCTGTTCTCAGTTTTCTTACTTCAACTGTCACTTATTTAGAATCCAACTTTGATTTTACAAGTTCAGATTCCTTCTGTATTTTAAAATATTTCTCTCTGAGAAAAAGAAGTTCATTATATACATGGTTACTTTCTATGGTGAATTTATAAATGCAACTTATCTGATTAACAAAATGGTGATTCTCTAAGACAAGTGGATGAACATTTTTGGAGAACTGGAAGAAAAGTTCTCTAAGTTTATCTTTTAACTGCTATTAAATTTCCAAAGCACCATGTTCATAAGTTATTTTTTAAAAAATTATTTTATTTCAGTTTTCTTACAAAGTTCGTATACATTGTGTTTCACGCTATTCTTCATTCAGAATGCATTTCACACAATTATTCTCGATTATTTGTTTTATAAAATTGATAACCATTGGACTATGTCCACCATACTCTTTCTTTTCAGGCCCCACTGAATCTTTCCCATTTCTTTTCACTCTCCCTCTACTCATCTCATTGTGAAACCCTGTGATTTCCCTCCCCCTATTCATCTTCACCCTTTTGCTCCCGTCCATCCCCCCTTGAATTCTCAAGCATATTTTATTAATTTTCCTTTAACTTTTATAATAACGGTCTTATGCAATATTTGTCCTTATAAGACTGAGTTAGTTCACTGAGCATAATGCTCTCCAGTCTATGCCAAGTTATACAGTATTTTTAAAAATCATTGCTCCTAAGTGCTTCATACTATTCCATTGTGTGAATGTTCTGTTGTTGTTGTTGTTATGTGCTGTTGAGTCACCTGTGACTCATAACGACCCTATCTACAACAGCCTTAAGCCCTGCTCTATCCTTTGCCAATCCTATTTATCCAACACGTCTAGCCTCATTACCCCAGTGACAGAATAAGTCCATTTCATCAAGGATCTTCCTCTCCTGTGCTGTTCCTTCACCCACCCAAGCATGACTTCACCCTCCTAAGCATGACTTCCCTCTCCAGTGACTGAACCCACCTTGCAAAGTGTCCAAAGTATGTCCAATAGAGCTTCAGAATCCTTGCCTCCAAGGAGCAGCCTAGCTTCACCTTCTCCAGGATGAACTTGTTTGTTCTCCTAGCAGTCCATGATGTATTCAATATTCTTCTCCAGACCAAAGCTCAAAAGCATCAACTCTCATTCTATCATCGCTAGTCATTGTCCAGCTCTCTGATGCATAGCAAGTAATTGCAAAGACCAGGGCCTGTATCAGGTGCACCTTAGTCTCCAGACTGACATCATTGCTCCTCAGTACCTTTGAGAGGTCCCTGACAGAAGTTTTTCCCAATGCAATTAGTCTTTTAATTTCCTGGCTGCTGGTACAAAGTGTGTTGATGGTAGAGCCAAGCAAACTGATGCTGTCAACAATCTCAATCTCTTCATCATCCATCATAATGCTGCCAATTGGCCCAGTGGTGAGAATCTTTATTATCTTGATGTTGAGCTTCAATCCATATTGACGGCTGTGGTCCTTGACCCTCTGCATTAAGCACTTCAGGTCCTCCTCAGTTTCAGTAAGCAGGGTTGTGTCATCTGTATAATGCAGATTGTTGATGAGTCTATCTCCTATACTGATGCTATACTTCTCATAAAGCCCAGCCTCCCAGATAATCTGTTCCACATATAAATTGAAAAGGTATGGAGATAGGACAGATCCTTGATGCACATCCTTCCCAATTTTGAACCATGCACTGTTTCCTTGCTCTGTTCTGATGGCCTCCTCCTGGTCCAAGTATAAGTTTTGCATAAGCACAATCAAGTGTTCTGGGATTCCCGTTCTCTCAGAGACAGCCACAGTTTGTTGTGATCCATACAACTAAAGGCCTTTGCATAGTCAATGAAACACAGGTAGACATTCTTCTGGTATTCTCTGCTTTCAGCCAAGATCCATCTGACATTAGCTATGCATTTTGATATGACATCTGATACTAGTTATAATATCCCTAGTGCCACAGCCTCTTCTAAACCAAGACTACGCTTCAGGCAGTTTTCTCTGGTGATGTGCTATTCCAGTCAGTTTTTGATAACCTTCAGCAGAATCTTGCTTGCATGTGATATCAATGATACAGTTCAATAATTTTCACACTCTGTCAGATCACCTTTCTTTGGAATGGGAACAAATATAGGTCTCTTCTAGTCAACAGGCCAGGTGGTTGTCCTCCAGATTTCTTGGCACAACTTGGTGAGCATGTCCAGGGCAGCATCTGTTTGTTGAAATATGTCAACTGATATGCCATCAATTCCTGGTGCCTTGGTTTTTAGCCAATTTTTTCAGAGCAGCTTGAACTTCCTCTTTCATTACACAGGATCTTGCTCATACTTTGTTTCATGAAATTCTGTGTCCACTAATTCCTTTTGGTACAATGACTCTGTATACTCTTTCCATCTTCTTTTAATGTTTCCGGGATTATTTAATATTCTGCCCAAAGCATCCTTAAGTATTGCAACTCGAGGTTTGAATTTGTTCTTCAGTTACTTGAGCTTAAGAAATGCTGAGCAAGTTCAGCCCTTTTGATTTTTTTACTCCATCTCCTTGCACATTTCATTGTAATACTTTACTTTGTCTTCCTGTGCTGCCCCCTGTTTCTCAATTTATTCGGTTGTGGTTGGACATTTGGGCTGTTTCCATGTTTTTTGCAATGGTGAGTAGTGCTGCTATGAACATTGGTGTACAAATTTCTGTGTCTCAGTTCTAATTTCCTTGGGGTATATTCCTAGTAGTGGGATAATTGAGTCATATGGCATTTCTATGTTCAACTTTTGAGGAAACATGAAACTTCCTTCCAGAACAGTTGTTCCATTTTAGAATCCCACCAAGCGTGTACAAGAGTGCTCACCTCTCCACATCCCAAAGGTCAAATATATATGGAGATCTGTCCTTAGAAAAGGAAACACGAGGAATAAAAATATCCTTCTTGATATGAGACAGAAAGAAACATGTCTTAGTATTTTTTTAAAAATTATTAAATATGGGTACTGTCTATTTGAGGGAGTTCTGGTAGCATAATTCTTAGGGAGTTGAACAGCTAACTCAAAGGGGCACCTCTCTGGCAGATTCTGACCCTCTACCTCTCCCTGCATGCTATCTTTTTTTAAGGACGAGCCTTTCCTGACAGCATGCCCAAAGCATGTACCCCCCCTTGTTGCACTTCCTCTAAGACTTGTTTGTTCTTTCAGCAGCCCATGAGATCTTCATTACTCTTCTCCAACACCCTAATTCAAAGGCACCAGTTCCCTTTGGTCATCCTCATGTATGGTCTAACTTTTAGATATACCTGAAGCTATAGAGAATACCATGACGTGGATCAAGCACAAATTAGTCTTTAAACTGACATTGTCATTCTTCACTATTTTGGAAAGTTTTTTGATGACAGATTTTCCCAATGTAAGATGTCCATTGTTACCATTAATAGTATTAATTTTAGCTTCTCTATATTTTTTGTCTATATAAGTTATAATGTAAAAAATATTGGAAAAATATCAAATTTAAAGTAAAAACTTGTTTTTTTCATATTTTTATGCTAAAGTAATAACACACATAGCCCCGTTTTTTATGGGTTGTGTTGGGTTTGTCTGAAATGACTGTGCTAAGGGTTTTGACCTTATGGAAGTTTGTTACCTTGTTTGCCATTATTTTAATTTTTACAAATCTCCTGTTAAACACAGCAGAAATCACACCTAATTCTCAGATATTTCCTTTTACCTGATACAAATATTGATTCACGATGGCCAGAGACTGTTAAAGATTTGTCTTTGTGTTATATTTATTAGTATCATGCAAGAGTAGAGCTAATTATTCCCATATATTTTTCATTAATATAAAATCTTTTACTGCCATTTATTGAAATATGTTGTATTCATTTACTTTTGTTTGATTGTCCCAAATGTAAAGAGGAAATTATCATGTTGTCTGTTACCTTACGAGAAAGGAAAACAGCATTCAAAATTGCCCATATGAATGAGTAATAACGCATACCCCTCATTTATGGACATTCCATGACTGACTTGGAACTATAGTTTCATTTAAGAGATATTTCAAATAGTTTGAAAAATGAAACTTAGTGTTGTCATCCTGTCTCATAATCATCTTCTTTCAAGAACCCATTAGGAGTCTTCTTTCTGTGGTTCAAATTCCTGTGATCTCTTTCTTCTTCACATGGAAACCTGTGATCTGTTTTCCCCACCCTCATGTTCCAAGTGTTTGTGCTTGTTGGTGGTGGTGTTAGATGCTGTTGAGTTGAGCATGACTCATAGTGATCCTATGAACAAAAGGTTGTATCCTGTGCCATCCTCACACTTCCTGACTCACAAGAGCCCATTGTGGCAGTTACTGTGTCAGTCCACCTTTTGCGGACCCTCCACCCTTTCCAGCATCATGTCACTCTCCAAGGAATAGCCACTCCCAGCAACATGCCCTAAGCATGTGTTTGTGCTTAGGAAAAAATAGTCCCCTCCTTTAGATTTTTGGCTCTAGTAGCCTTGTCCTTAGACAATTGTGTTCCTAATCCAAAGGTTTCATCTCTCTAGCTGGTCAAACCCACCAGCTGCTCTGAGAAAGTTGGACAATCTCCTCTTGTGCAATTTAAAGCCTTGGAAGACTGCTAAAGGGTCAGCTAAGTGTCTGTCAGTTCTGAGTCAATGGTTTTGCATTATCTATCCCTTTGGATGCCTTGCCTTACTACTTTTATGCATATTTCAAGGCCCAAAGCAAATCTTCTCTACTTCATGAAACCTTCCAGCTGTCATTTTCTTTCTACCAAAGGCCTTACAACTTATCTACCATCATATGTAAAGTTTCTTTTACTCTTTCCCTATGGTCTGTGAAGCAATGGCCATGTTTTATTTTCCTCTTGTAGCCCCAAGAAATAACTCAAACAGAGCAAAATAATTGCTCAGGAAAGGCAATTTATTGGTTTTCCAAATAATGATTCATATAAAATATATGTGTAGGAAGAGAGAAGTAATAATATCACTTCTCATTAAAACATTTTTCAATATGTGACAGAATGTGCAAGCTCTTTGTTTTCCTGAGATGTAGAAGTCAGACAGGACAGAAAACAACCTAGACTCTCTCTCAGGCCTGGTTTTAGTCATTGCCTTTCTACTTGTAGCAGGGAATCTCTCTCCTTCTTACATGCACAGTCACTCACTAACTCACTCCCAAGAACAGGGGCTTAGTCTTGGCATACATTTTTAATTTGATGGCAGTACTCTTTAACCGCCTGGTCTATAGTTGGAAAAATAGCCAGGCCAGCGTCTAGTTGAGTTATGAGTTAAGAATGAATTTCACAACAAACCTCAATGATTTTCCACCAACTACACCAACCCAAAGACAATTTCTAATCACTTGGTGGCCATCATATTGCAAAAGAAGCAGAGCACAGACATGCTGTCTGTTTTGCTTAAATTTATGAAAACCCGCTGAAAGGGAATGTAGAAAGTAAACGATCCATGGTAAAGCATTGTGAATGAAGGGAGAGGTGCTGTGGTTAGCTGGGTTTCTCAATCTCTCAGATTCCCAACGCCAAGAGAAAATTTATCCTCTTCCACTGAGACATAAACTAAACTCCTTATGGTCATTAATCTGCAAAGTTGATGCCTGCCATGGTAATTCATCAAACATTTTTGTGGAGTGAGTCTGGTGGGGCCTCTGGAGTATCTGCCTTTGAAATTCAAAACACTGTTTTGTCCTCTGAGGAAAGAGTGACTTTCTTTCTTCACTTCACATCTGGAGGGGAAGTTTCTGCTTCAGCTCTTCTCTGGCCTGAGCAGGGCCTGAAAGGGGCCACCTATGGTCTGTGAAGCCATCTTTTTAAATCTCGTTTGTACCTTACAGCACTGAATATGCTCCTTGGGCTGTTATGTAAAAGAAAGAAAAAAGAAAAGATAAATGCTACAGCTCAGGTAGTTTGTTTCCCTGTATTACAATTCACCACAGAGAAAGGACAACTACTGTTTTAAGTCACTTTTATAGGGTTAATAGGGAGCTCTGGTGGTCTAGTAGTAAGGAACTGCACTGCAATCCTAAAGGCGCACAGTTCAAGTCTACCAGCTGCTCCATGAGAGAAGTATGCAATTAACAGCCTCTGAAGACCCACTGGAAGGTTAGCTATGGGTGGTTCCAACTTAATGATACTCAGCAATAACAACAACGTAAGGGTTAACAGTCACTATACTAAACTTTGTAAGAAATTGGAAAAATTCTCAAACGAAGTGTAAATAAACTAAAAGTTAGGTCTGGAAATTTGAGATCCACTCTGAATTTATGCCTCTTGATCGAGAGACAAAATGTCTTTCCACAAGAGAATGAGTTAAGGAGGCCTGGCCTGTCTCCTGCTCTAGCAGTAACTGTACCTATCAACACTTCGTCCCTTACCTGACAATCTTCTCCAAACATTCCAATCTTTCCATGCATTGACCCCATTTCCTCTCTAGGATTATATTCCTCTGTCCCTACAGCTCTGCACCACACTTGAGACATGGTGACCATGTGTTCTTTGAGCACACCAATGTCCTTCTACACAGAGCTTGTCCACCCTGTCTAGAAGTCTCTACCTCAAAATATTTGTGATGACCTTTCTTTGTCACGACTGACGTCTTAGCTTTGATGTCGCATCCTTACAGAAATCTCTCACTCTGACTGAAGCAGCCCACACTAACCCAACCCATCAGTAACTTGTCACTATATCTCCTTGTATCACTTTCTTTTCTCTCTTGTTTCTATCTAACATTTTTTCCCACTCATTTATTCATTGATTTGTTATTTATTCCTTTCCATACTACCTCTTTCTTCACTGGATTAAAAACTTTGGATGAGCCAAGATTCTTATTCATGCTTGTTCATTGTGATATTATGTTTAGGGCATATTTTCAATTATTTTTATTGACTGAATTAATTGATATTAACTTGTTTTGTTCAGGTCTCATGATGTTTGCTATATCATATATGTTATTATCATTAAAAAATGCTTGAATCCATCCATTTAAATGTAATTCATTCTGACTTGTTTGTCAATTTTTTCACTTACTCAACTAATTCTAAATATGCCAGATACCTTAGCAAGAAAAATCACATTTTAACCATTCAAATGGCTTAATTAAATGGAAGGGGCATTATTTTAGGTAAACTTATAAATTTACCTATGGTTATGCTTCGTCTCACTCATTTTTTTACTTTGTTCTAGAACTTTCAACCCTGCATTCTGCTCCTACTCACTTTCTGTGTGTTTGTGGAGGCCCCCTGTGGAGTGTTTCCATAAGCCTATGACTTGCATTGCATCTTCAGCTCTTCCAGTTAGTGTAGAGAGTCTGAGCTTTCTAAAATGGAGAGCTTTCTACTGATGAGAGCTACTTGTTCTACTTGTGTTGATATTGAAAACTCAACTTGACTTTCACTTCTTCAAGAAAGTGAACATGCTATATAGTTCTTGAGTTTTCTGCCAGTATCATAGGTAGTGTTGGGAACATGGTAGCAGTCAATAAATTCTTACTGATTGATTGGTGCTGAAATTGGGTTGTCAGTTCAGACAGGGTGCTGAATGAAAGCAAGTTTGCTCAAAGACTCTTCAACATGCAGCCTCCCTGCAGATCAAGCCCAGGCAAAGCTTACGGTGAAAGGTGGTGAAAGGCAAAAGACCAATAGCAAGAGTATTCTTAATCTACTTAAGCCATTAAGTGTTGTCCAGTTTTAAATTGGACCGGAAATCCTGGTTTTCAGCTCTTTCCTATTTGAATGCCCAAGAGGCTGTCAGCAAGTAAAAGGAAATGCAAAATTGACTTTCCATTGCCTGAGGAGAGAAGCTTAAATTCCTAGATTTATGGCTGTGCTTTACCTGAAACTTTTATTTTGCTTTTACTTTTATGTAACAAATGACTGTGCTGTGTTGCAGTTGGTTCTTCTTAAACAGTCTAACAGAGCTTTAAAAATAAGTGCCAACCAATTCATATAGTAATATCCATAGTAGCCTTTATAGACTGCCTTGCCACATAGTATTAACCTAGGCACATCCAACAGGCCTGGTAGTTTCAGAGGAGGCTTGATAGTTTAGTAGGTGACAGTTCTCGTGTGACTTGTCTGTCAGTGCTCTCTGAATTCAATTATTCTAGTTTTTCAAATTCTGGTCCAGAAAGAGACAGAGTAAAAGTGGGAGAAGTGGACTTGGATCCCAATTGACTCCTGACACATGCTGCTTTTCATTGGCCTGAGTTTCCCATTCCTAAAATAAGACTGGGATGAGCTAAATAATCTCAGAGCCATCTTGCAATAAGTTTCTACAAATTGATGACTAATTAAACAGTAAAAATGACTTAAAATATCAAAAAATAAGTTGACCAAAAGAAGTTTAATCTATACTGTAACTATATATGCTACAAACATTTACGTTGCTGTTTATCACTGAATCAGAACCAACCCACAGCTGATCTTCCAGTGGGCTTTCAGAGGCAGTAAATTGCATAGGAGATTTCTCATCTTCCTCTTGCCGAGTTGCTGGTGGATTTGGATTTGAGCTGTGTCTCTTTGGGCTGGCAGTGCAATTCCTTACACCTAAGCCACCAAAGCTTCTAGTAAACATTTAAGACACTCCCCCATTATCTGCTTTCTATAGATCTTCTGAAATCTAGTTCATATCTTCATTTAAACTGGGTTCTTCCTCCCTTGAGCGTACATAACAGCCAGTCTTCGTTTACTTTTTATTAAAATTGTTATTTAATGTTTTTGTTGTCTTTATGTGCCACTGCGTCAGAACTGACTTACAGCTAACCCTCCTGTAGGCTTTCAGAGGAGATTTCTCCTCTTTCTCCCAGAGGGCAGCTGGTGGACTTGAAATGACTGTGTTTGGGTTGTCAGGACAATTCCTTGCCCACTACACCACCAGAGCTCCTTTAATATGCACATATCTTATTTTCCCAGGTTGATTTTATTATTGAGCAGAAAACATGCTTGTTACAGCTAAGAATCTCCAGAGTGTCCAGAATAAGTGCTGGGTAAGTAGTTGTTACTATAAAGGCACGTGATATCTCAAATGATAGCTGGCCCATCTTTTCTCAATAAATTTTACTCCAACACCAATAGTTGAAACTAAGAAAGGAGAAAATCTAAACTTTGAACACTTTGTTGTAAGTCTAAATTATTTAAGTTTTTCCAGTTTTGGTGCAATCACGTGAAAATAGCACTCATAGCTGACCTGCAGCAGGTTGCTTAGAGCGAGAAAGATGGGCTGTCTTCTCTGGTGCTATTTATACCTTCTGAAAAGCCACTGGGGGGTTACCTCTAAGTAATTCTGACTCCTTTGCAGGGTTATTGTTCTGCTGATTCATTTTCAATTTTGGTTTAGAAATCTATGCCAAGAAGACAGCCAAAGATCAAACCACATTACAAACTAAAACTACTTCTTCATAGGATTGTATAGAGTAAGCAAAACGAAAAACACCCTAAATATATAACTTGCATCAATTATTATAAATGCATCTTGATTGCATATTTGATCAATTTAAGACTGCAAAATTTAGTTGTTATTGTTGTCAAGTGCCATCAATTGAAGTATGATCTATTGCAACCCTATGAACAACAGATCTGAACCCTGTCCTCTCCTGTGCCATCCTCATACTCCCTGACACACTAAAGCCATCGAAACAGTCACTGTGTCAATCCACCTGTTTGAGGGTCTTCTCCTTCACCAACCCTCTGCCTTTTTGAGCATCATGTCTCTCTCCACGGAATAACCCCTACTAGCAGCCTGCCTGAAGTATGTGATGTGAAGCCTGATCATCTTTGCTTCCAAAGTTCACTCTAGCTGTACTTTCTCCAAGACATATTTATTTGTTTTTATTTGTTCTGTTCATGTTCAGTTCTCTTCAACACCACAGTTCGAATGCATCAATTCTTCTTCTGCCATCCTTATTCATTGTCCAACTCTCAGATCAGAAAGACCATGGTCTGTATCAGACGCATCTTAGTCCTTCAAAATTTGGTAATAATGCTTCCATCTTCATCTTTGGCCTTAGTGCTTGATACATGTATTTGAGTAATGATAGTATAAACAAGTCTTCCTTGTATGCGTATAAATATTACCATATTACTGAAAACATTGTACTTCAGTGTAGAACTTAAATTGTTCTTTTTGATGATGAATGTGCCACCATTTTTGTTCAGTATGCCATTCCTGGCATAGTAGATCATATTGTGTAGTGAAGTGTTAAAACATAATGTTTAAGTTCTGGAGTTATGAAACCAAAAAAGAAAGAATAACAATTCAACATTTATCAAACTTAAAAAACCTGAAGGACTTATTCAAACTCTGAATTGTAATGCTGAAGGATTCTATGAACAAAATATTAAATGACTAAGAAAGCATCAGAAGAAGATGGAGGGACTACACAGAGTCACTGTACCACAAAAAATTGGCTGAAACAAATCATTTGAGGAAGTAGCATATTATCAAGAATAATGCTATTGTAAGAAGAAGCACAAGCTGCACTGAAAGCATTGACAAAAAATAAGACCTCAGGATCAATTGCTTGCCAATTGAGATGTTTCAGCAAACATCTCTAGAGGTACTCACTAGTTTATGCCAAGAAATTACTAAGACAGCTGCATTGCCAACAGACTTGAAGAGATATTTGTTCTAAAAAAGGTGATCAAACAGAATGTGGAAATTATTAACCAGTATTATGAATATAATATGCAAGTAAAAGCTTGATGAATATTATATATAAATGATTACAGCAGTATGTCCACAGAAATTTTCCAGAAATTGAAGCTGGATTCAGAAGAAGCCATGACACCAATATTGATGTCAGATAGTTCTTGACTGAAAGCAGAGACTACCAGAAAGATGTCCACTTGTGCTTTATTGTCTATGCAAGGACATTCAACTCAGCGGATCATAATAAATTATGTATACTATTGAAAAGAATGGGAATCCTTGAATTGTGTTCACAGAAACCTGTGCATAGACCAACAAGAAATTATAAGAACAGAAAAAGGGAATAAACACGGCATGAATAGAAATAAGGGAAGGTGTATCAGGATTGTATCTTTTAAAAATGTCTATTCAATTGGTATGCAGAATGAATCATTCAATAAGCTGGACTATATGAATAAGAATATGGCATCAGGATTGGAGGAAAACTCATCAACAATCTGCTTTATACATATGACACAGCCTTGCTTTCAAAAAGTGAAGATTTGAAGTAACACTACGAAAGATCAAAGACTACATGCTTTAATATTAATTACACATTAACGTCAAGAAAACAAAATTTTTCATCACTGTAGCATTATGATAAAAGAAGAAAGGATTGAAGTTGTCAAAAATTTCATTTTATATGGATCCACAATCATCACTCATGGTAACAGCAGTCAAGAAATCAAAAGGTACTGTATTGTATATGTCTGGGAAAATCTGCTGTGAAGGAACTATTTATAGTGCCGAAATCAAGGATATGTTTGAAGTCTAAAATGCATCTGCCCCAAGCCATGGTATTTTCCATTGCTTCATTTATGTATAAAAGTTGGACAAAGAGTAAAGAAGACAGAAAAAATGATGACTTTGAATTGTGGAGTTGGCAAAGAGTATTGAATAATCCCTGTTGTGGTTGTTATTATGTGCCATCAAGCTGAGTTGCCTGTGATTCATAGCAACTCTAGATACCATAGCTCTGAATCCTGCCTTATCCTGAGCCAATCTCATTGTGTCCAACACACATAATTCCATTATCCCTCACTGAGTCAATCCATCTCATCCTGTGTCTTCCTCTCCTGCCTTGTTCCTCCACCCTTCCAAGGATGATGTCCTTCTCTAAGGACTGGTATCTCCTGGCAACATGCCCAAGTTATGTGAGATAAAGCTTCAAAAGCCTTGCCTCAAAGGAGAATCTGGCTTTCACCCTCTTCAGGACAGAACATTTTGTTCTCCTAGCAGTCCACTGTATGTTCAACACTCTTCTCCAGCACCACAACTCAAAGGCATCAATTCTTCTTCTACCATCCTTAGTCATTGTCCAGCTCTCTAATGCATAGCAAGTAATTGTAAAACTCATGGCCCAGATCAGGCACACCATGGTCTCCAGACTGACATCATTGCTCTTCAGCACTCTAGAGTTCCCTGGCAGCAAACGTCCCCAGTGCAATTCAATTTTTGATTCCCTGACGGCTGGTGTTAATTGTAGAGTCAGGCAAGTTGAAATTGTTAACAATCCCAATCTCTTTTTTGTCTACCATGATGTTGCCACTTGGTGAGAATCTTTCTTTTCTTGATATTGAGCTTCAATCTATACATAAAGCTGCAGTCCTTGACTTTCTACAGCAAACATCTCAGGCACTCCTCAGTTTTGGTAAACAAAGTTGTGTCATCTGCATAAAGCAGATTGTTGATGAGTCTTCCTCCAATCTTGATGCCACATTCCTCCTCATAAAGTCCAGCCTCCCAAATAATCTGTTCTGCATTTACATTTAAAAAGCATGGATATAGGATGCATCCCTAATGCACACCTTTCCTGATCCTGAACCATGAAGTGTTCCCCTGTTCTGAATACTGCTTCCAGGTTCAAGTTTCAAGTTTTGCATGAGCACAATTAAGTGTTCTGGGATCCCCATTTCTTCTCAAGGTCAGCCACAATTTGTTGTGATCCACACAGTCAAATGCCTTTGCATAATCAATGAAAAACAGATAGACATTCTTCTGGTATTCTCTGCTTTCGGCCAAGCTCCGTCTAATTTTGACTATGATGTTCCTAGTGCCATGACCTCTTCTAAACCTGGCTTGTACCTCTGGCAGTTTCCTGTCAATGTTCTGTTCCAGTCATTTTTGCATAATCTTCAGCAGGATTTTGCTTGCATGTGATATTTTTCCATAATTCCCACACTTTGTTGGAGGGGAGTGGAAAGGAGTGGATGGACAGAGGTGGATAGAGGCCTGAGCCATCAAACCAAAATTGGCTAGGGGTAGGGGTGGGAGGTGCTTGAAGGGCAAGGAGAGGGAACTGAGCTGGATGCTGGCAGAGCAGGGGTAGGGGTGGGACCAAGACACATGCGCCAAAGGTGAGGATGCAATGGGAAAGGTCTCTCTTCTGCTCTTTTGGGTAAAATACTTGTCTGTCAAATAATGCTCTAAAGTCAAGCATCCAAATTAAGACAGACTAGGGAGAAGGATTGGCCATTCACTTCTGAAATAGCAGACCTCAGAAAAACCTATATACAATAGGTACAATAGAGCACACTTAGAGTAGACCAGCAAATATGGCACTGGAGCACAGCCTAGCTTTTTTACTGGGAATCAAAAAGAAGGAAGAACAGTTGCAAATAGACAGTACTGAATATATTTTAGAAAATAAAAAAAATCAAGCACAACTGTCACGGAGGTAGTGCACACAGGTTGTTTCTCAAAGAAAGGGTGGTGAAACTTTTCCTTGCATACTTTAAGTATATTGTCAGGAGAGTCCAGTCATTGGAAAAAGATATTCTTATTAGAGAAGGTAGAGGGTCAGCGAAAGAGACAAAGACATTCAAGGAGATGGATTAATGCAGTGATGGCAGCAAATGGGTTTGAACATGGCAAAATTCATAGGGATAGTATACAAGTTTTATCTGTTATTCAAAGTCTTGGTCACTATGAGTCATAGTAGATGTAACAGCATCTAAGAGCAGTGATAAAAATATATCTAAACAGGTGAAATGATTAAAATTATGTTATATGTAGGTCACAGCCTTTGATTTAAGCAAATTATTTTTTTAAGAATGGCATGAGATTGTATTTAATCTATTAGGGATTAAATGGAACAGTATACTTATCAGTTTGTAAATAATATATATCTGTTGTTGTTCTTGTTGTGTACCATTGAGTTGGAACTGACTCACAGCTGATCCTCAAGTGAGTATTCAGAGACCGTAAATCACATATGAGGAGTTTGCCCTTCTTTCTTCCACCAAGAAGCTGATGGATTTGAGCTATGTGCCTTTGAGTTGGTGGTGGTATTCCTTACCACATAGCCACAAGAGCTCTCTAATATACTTATATTGTTGCTGTTGTGTACCATCAAGTTTGAACTAACCAGTAGCTGACCCTCCAGCAGGTTTTCAGAGGCAGTTAATTGTACAAGAGGAGACTGCCCATCCTTCTCTCACATAACCTCTGATAGATTTGAATCATGTGACTTTGGATAGCAGCACAACTTCTTATCACGAGGCCACCAGATAGAAATTCTTCATTTAATAGACACATATTTTGTTGTTGCTTTGTGCTTTTGAGTCACCTGTGACTCATAATGGCCCTGTGCACAATAGTTCTGAACCCTGTCTTATCCTAAGCCAGTTTCCCTGTCTCTGACACACCTACCACTGTTACCCCAGTTGCTGTCAGTCCATCACACATCTTCCTCTCCTCTCTTGTACTTCCTCTACCCTTCTAAGCATGATGTCCTTCTCCAAGGATTGGGTCCTCCTGGACACATTTTCAAAATATATCAGAAGTAGCTTTAAAATCTTTGCTTCTATGGAGCAACCTGGTTTCACTCTTTCCTGGATAGACTTGTTTGTTCTCTTGACATTCCATGGTATGTCCTGTACCACCACTCAAAGGCATCAGTTCTTCTTCTGTCATCCATATTCATTGTCCAGCTTTGTGATGTTGTTGTTGTTGTTAGGTGCAGTGGAGTACAGCACTACTCATAACCCTATGAATAAAAAAAATCTGAACCCTGTTCTATCCCGAGCTATCTTCAAACTTCCTGACACACAAGAGCCCATTGCAATAGTCACCATATCAATCCACCTAGTTGAGGGTCTTCTTATCCTTGGCCAACCCTCCACCCTTCCCAGCATCATGTCCTTCTCCTAGGAATAGCCCCTCCTACCAACATCCCCAAAGTATGCTAGCCGGAGCCTCAGCATTCCTTCCTCCAAAGAGCACTCTGGCTGCATCCTCTTCAAGACATCTCTCTTAGTTCTCTTGGCCGTCCATGGGATGTTCAGTGCTTTTCTCCAATGCCACAGCTCAAAGGCATCAATTCTTTTGCTGTAATGTTTATTCATTGCCCACCTTGCAGATGCACAGCCAGCAATCAGGAAAACCATGGCCTGAATCAGGTGCATCTTAGTCCTCAAACTGACATTATTACTCCTCAACAATTTAGAGAAGTCCCTAACTGCAGGTTTTCCAAGGGCATGTATCTCCTTGTTTCCTGACTACTTGTACCAAGGTTGTTAATTGTGGATCCACACAACATGAAGCTGTTGATAATTTCATTTTCCTTTCCATCTATCATGAAGTTACCTATTGGTCCAGTGGTAAAAATCTTTGTTTTCTTGATATTGAGATGCAGTCTATACTGAAGGCTGCAGTCCTTGATCTTCTGTAACAAGTACAAGTCCTCCTCACTTTCAGCAAGCAAGATTGTGTTATCTGCATAGCACAAATCATGGAGAAGTCTCCCTCCAATCTTGAGGCTATACTCCTCTTCATACAGCCTCTCCTATAATTTTCTCAGCACTCTCATTGAGTAGGTTTGGAGTCTCAACCTGACACCTCCCTTCTCAATGGAGTGTATGTAGCCTGAATGTTGAAAAACTGGAAATTGTTAAAAATGGAATGGAATGCAAGAATATTGACATACTAGGCATTAGTGGGATGAGATGGACTAGCTTTGTCCACTTTGAATCAGATGATCATATGGTATACTATGCAGGGAACAAAAAAACAGAATATGAATGGTGTATTTGTAGTCAAAAAGTCAATTTCAAGTTCTATCCTAAAATACAATGTGGTGAGTGATAGGATAATATCCATATGTACAAAGGAGATCCATTAACACAACAATTATTCAAATATATTCTCCTACATCTAGAGCCAAAGAGAAAGAAATTGAGAATTTTTACAAAGTCTTGCAGTCTGAAATTGACTGAATATGCAAGTAAGGTGCATTAATAATAATTGGTGACTGGCATGCAAAAGTAGGAAACAATGAAGAATGGATGTTGTTGTTGTTATGTGCCATCGAGTCACCTGAGACTCATAACAACTCTATGTACAACAGCCCTAAACTCTGTTCTATCCTGTGCCAATCTTATTGTCTCTGATATCTCTACCTCAATTACCCCAGTCGCTGAATCAATCCATCTCATCAGGGTCTTCCTCTCTGTGCTGTCCCTCACCATCCCAAGCATGACGTCCCTCTCCAAGAACTGATCCTGCCTTGCAACATGTTCAAAGGATGTCAGACGAAGCTTCAGAATCCTTGCCTCCAAGGAGCAGCCTGGCTTCACCCTCTCCAGGACAAACTTGTTTGTTATCAATCCATGGTATATTCAGTACTCTTCTCCAATCAGAAAATATGGGCTTGGTGATAGAAATGAGACTGGAAATAGAATGATTGGATTTTGTACTTGATTTATTCATTGCAAATATCTTTTTAAAAAGACACAAATTTAATAGACACACAGAGGAAGTGGAAGTTCCCTAAAATATTAGTGAACTTAAAATAAGTGACATAAAATAGAAGTATAGTCCTCATTGTGTATTAAGCCGAATTACAAGTAATTTTGTGACTGATTCAAACATTTTTACACTGTAATTTTGTTTGTGATGTTGATAGACAAATAAAATGTCAGAACTCTGGACATATAATGAGTTAACTCTCCATTAGTCCTGTGAACAGAAAATTTGATGTGTATGAGTCTGGGATGACAGTAGAATCTGAAATGTGGCACTTAGAATTTAATGAGGTATAAATACATGTGACTAGATATTCATAGTCTAGAATTGCTGTTGTTATATGCTGAGTCTGAACCTTGCCCTATCCTGAGACAAACTCATCTCTAACACAGTTGATCCCATTACCACAATCCCTGTGTCAAGTCATCATATGTATCTAAGGTCTTTCCCTCTTGTGCTGATGCTCCATCCTTCCAAACATACTGCACTAAGGACTGGTCTCTCCTGGCAACATGCCCAAAGTATGTGAGATGAAGTTTTAAAGATCCTTGCCTCCAAGGAGCACCCTAGCTTTACCCTCTCCAGGACAGACCTGTTTGTTCTCTTGGCATTTCATGGTATGTTCACCACTCTTCTCCAGCACCACAACTCAGAGGCATTCATTCTTCTTCTGTCATCCTTAGTCATTGTCCAGTTTCAGATGCATAGATAGCAGTTGAGAAGACCATGGCTTGGATCGGGGCACCTTGTTCCCCAAGCAATTTGTCTTTTGATTCCCTGACTACTGGTACCAAGAATGTTGATTGTTGATCTGAGCATGATGAAACTGTTAGCAACCTCATTTCCCCCCTCATTTTTGTGATATTGCCAATTGGCCTGGTGGTGAGGGTCTTTGCTTTCTTGATGTTGAGATGCAATCCATATTGAAGTCTCCAGTCCTTGACCTTCTTTAGCAAACTTCAAGTTTCAACTTCTCCCCAGTTTTGGCTAGCAAAATTCTGTCATCTGCATAATGTAGGTTGTTAATAAGTCTTCCTCCAGTCTTGATATCACCTTCTTCTTCATAAAGTCCAGGCTCTCAAATGATCTGTTCCACATGTAGATGGAAAAGGTATGGAGAAAAGATACATACCTGATGCATTCGTTTCTTGATTTTGAACTATGCAGTGGTGTCTTGCTCTGTTCTGACAAATTGGTCTAGTATTGCAATGTAGTCAATTGTTTAATATAGCCTGTTTAGTGATAGCTTTTGATACTACCACACAATGATTTTTTTTTTTTAATTGTTCGATGCTGTTGAACTGCCTGAGATTCACAGTGACCTGATGAACAACAGACTTACCTTATCCTCTCCACCCTCATGGTCTCCATCTTGCTCAAAGCCATAATTGTGATAACTATATCTATCTGTCTCACTGAGGGCTTCCTCTCTCTCAATAAATGTCTCCCTTTGCCTGCATGATGTCCTTTTCCAAGGACTGATCCGTTCAGAGAGTATGTCTGAAGTACACAAGATGCAGTTTCACTCTCCTTGTCACTGTGGTGCTAGGAGACACGTGGTGGTAAGACATATGAAATTGATATACACAAGTATCCACATGCACACACATCTGGTAGTGTAATGTGAAGTGTCTTGTTCTACTACCCAAAAGGTTCCATGTCCCTGGAAGTTTTGCTCTACCAGAGACCCTAAGAAATAATGTTGGATGGTCTCCTGTCCTTAAGATTGATAGCCTCAGAACCTCAGTGGAAGAGGGTCACTATCAATTGGAATTGACTCAATGTCAGGGTGGTGTTTTGGTTATAAAACCAAGTGTTAATTTTATAAAACGATATGTATAGTTTATTATATAAAATATTATCTCATATTTTAGTGACCCAAGTAACCATTTTATTATGCATATAGATATTGTAGATTAAGAATGCAAAAACTGAAAAAGGGTGTCTTTTCACCCATGTGCAGCCTCAGCTGGGAAGATTTGAATTCTGTGGGTAACTTGGCTGAAGGCTGGAAGTATGTGCAGACTCATATACGTATATCTGGAACTTGAGTTGAGAGAAGCCACAGACTAAGATTGCTGACTGCAGTGCTTACATATTCCTGTGGCTTGGCTTTCCAGTACTGTGGCCTCAGGGCTCCAAGTGTAAGTGTTCAAGTAAACAAGGCAGGAGCTGCTGCGGAAGTTTTTCTAATTTAGCATGGAAGGAAGGCACATTGTATTAGTTATGAGTGAGTTATAAGCCCACCCAGATTCAAGGGGAGAGGCCATAGGTCCCAACTCATAATGGGAAGAGTGTCAAGGTTACTTTGTTAAAGATCAGCTGATAATGGAATCCAGTATCCTGTTAAGTATACCCAATCAACCACTGGAGCTATTGCTTGTGACTATCTTATAAAGGAAACATTGTTCAAATTTTTTTTATTAATAAAACCTTTTAACCATCCTAACAGCCCATAGTGTAGTTATGCTTGTAGCAGTATTATCATCCTCCCTTTTCAGGAGGAATCTAGAGTCAAGCAGATCAGTAATTTGCTGAGTTATGTATTATGTTGTTATTAAGTTAGATGGAATTTACCATGACTCATAGAGACTCTTTGAACAACAGATCAGAAGCTGGCCATATCTTGCACCATCTTCACTATGTCTACCTCACTCAAATCCACTGTTGCTATCACTGTGTTGGTCCATCTTGTTTTGTTAAGGGTCCGTCTTTCACTGGCCCCATCCCTTTCCAAGTGTGATGATTTTTCCAGTTACTGGCCCCTCCTAACAATATACCCAAAGTATGTGAAACAAAGAGGCATCATCCTTGCTTTTAAGGAGCACCTTGCTTACAGATCCTCCAAGATACACTTGTTTGTTCTTTCAGAAGTCCATGGGATATTCAGTGCTCTTCTACAGCACCACAATTCAAAGACAATTCTTTTTGGGTCTTCTGTATTCATTGTTCAGTTTTCTGATGCATAGGAAGCAATTGAAAAGATCATGGCTTGGGTCAAGTGCACCTTAGTCTTTAACACTTTAAAGTCCTAAGTAGCACTTTTCTCCAATGTAACATATCTTTTAATTATCTTACTGCTACCATCATGAGTGTTGATTGTGGATTTAAGTAAAATGAAATCATTGAAAACTTCAGACATTTATCCCTCTATGATGATGTTGATGAGTCTTTCTCTGATCCTGATGTCACACTTTTTTTCATAATGTCCAGCCTTTCAAATAATTTTCTGGACATGCAAACTGAATAGGTATGGGAAAGGGATACATTCCTGATGCACACCTTTTTTTAAAAAAAAATTTTTTTTTAAACTATGCAGTGATCCTTTGCTATTTGGACAATAGTTTCTTGGTCTAAGTATAGGATTCATAAGAGTACAATATACTGTTCTGAGATTCCCTTTCTTCTCAATGTTAGCCATAATTTGTTATGAACCACACAATCAAATGTCTTTGCATAGTCAGTAGAACACACAAAAAAGCATTCTTCTGGTATTCTCTGCTTCTCATCAAGATTCTTCTGACGTCAGCAATGATAACCCTGGTGCCAACGCCTCTTCTAAATCAAGTTGGAATTTCTGGCAAATTCATATATGTATTAGTCCAGCTCTTTTTTGGATAATCTTCAGCAAGATTTTACTTGCATGTGACATAAGTGATATTGTTTAATTATCTCCACATTCTACTGGATCACCTTTTTTTTAGGAATGGCAAAAACTCAGGACCTGAGGAAGAGTCATCAACAACCTGCATTATGCAGATGATACAAGCTTGCCTGCCAAAAGTGAAGAAGACTTGAAAGGCTTGCTACAGAAGATAAACTAGCTGTCAATATGGATTACATCGCAAAATCAAGAAGATAAAAATCCTCAACACTGAGCCAATCCATAATTGTCAATAGCCTGTCAATATGAATTACATCTCAAAATCAAGAGGATAAAAATCCTCACCATTGGGCCAATAGACAACATTATATAGATAAAACATAATTTGTCAATGATTTCACCTTGTTTGGATCCACATTCAATATCCTTAGCACCAACAGTCAAGAAAATCAAAAGATACATTGATTTGGGTAAAAGGGCTGTCAAGGATTTAAGGTTTTAGGGAGCAATAATGTCAGTTTAAAGACTAAGGTTCATCTGATTCAAGCCATGATCTTCTCAATTCATTGTTATGCATATGAAAATTGGACATGGACTAAGGATAGCAGAAGAAGAATTGATGTCTTTGAATTATGATGTTGGAGATGAGTATTAAATGAATGTCTGAAAGAACAAACAAATATGCCTTAGAAAAAGTGGAACCAGGGTGCTTCTTGGAGGCAAGTATTGTGAAGCTTTGTCTCACACATTTGGGGACTGTTTTTAGGAGTAATTTGCTGGAATGGAAGGATCTTGCTTCTTAGAGAAGAAATAATATGTGCAATGCCTTGAGTCAAGAGAGCCCAGAGCTGCAAAGGGCTGACTAGAGCTGAAATTTAAAACTGAGGAAACAATTTTCTATGACAACGCTAGAGAATTGAGAAGGGGTCAAGTTATAAGGATCTAGGCATTCCAATGATGAGTTGAAGAGTTGAGTCACCATAACTGAGGGAGGTGCCAAGTGAGGGATACAAAGGAATTAACTATTTAGAATTATTCCTCTGGGGTAAGCAGATGGTTGAAAGAAGGGCAAGACTGCAGAGGAAGATACCAAGCAGAAAATGAAGCTAATCCACTCAGCAGGTGATAATGCTGTCAACTAAAATAACGCTAGGAACCTCGCTTGGGATAGTGGCAAGGAGTTGCACTGCTAACCCGAAGGCATATGGTTTAAATCCATCAGCTGCTTCACAGGAGAAAGCTGGGCGATCTCCTTCTGTGCAATTAAATTGCCCTTGAGCACGTGTTGGGGGGTCTGCTATGAGTTGATTCTGACTTAAATGTACACCACTACAAGAACAACATGATATTAGCATTAGAGTTGGTAAGAAACAGGTTGAAAAATACTTAGGATGTAGAATTCAGTCACAGAGAGGATTGTAGAAGAAGCCAATAAAAATGGAAGATGATCATTTGGGTTGGGTGGATGATGATATCAGTTCATCCTGGCTATTAAAAGATTGAGGCAATGCCATGGTATCTTCTGTCAGGGCCTCCTTTGGGCTACCTTTCCTCCCATCCTGGCCTTTCTCCTGGAACCCCAAACACCAAGTATTACCCACCCTTATATAACCCTGTTAGATAACCCACCAAGCATAACCCTGTTAAGAGTCAGAGTTGTAAAGCTGAGTTTAGAATATGGCTCTTGCTGAATGACAAGTGTCCAGTCTCATTGGTCTGATTTCTTCTTCCACAGATTATTACATCTTTTGCATATTATCCCTGGATAGTAGTGATGTTCACTGACATTAGTACATAAGTGAAAAGATTTTTAAGGCATGGAAGGGCCTATTCAGAGGTGAATTCCATTTGGGGTCTGTTCGTGTATTCAGAGGGAGGTGTTTTGTATTCTTGGCCTTGAATAAAGAGATTTAGGAATTTACAACATATGATAATCACAGAATCTTAGAAGCTCTCATTCAAGGAAAACAATTTGCTTTTTCAGGGACTTCATTCTTTGATAATATGATCCATGATTTGGCATCTATGGAAAGGATTACATTAATAACCAGTGCTCCACAGAGGTCTTTGTGTTTGAGATGGACACTGACAGAATATTCTTTTTTTTTATTATTATTAAATTTTATTCGTTTTAATGAACATTTACAGGGATTTTGGGTTTTCATTCCTTCATTGCTGCACCATTCTCTCTACCCTCCTCCCCAGTTTGTTCTTCTTCCCCGCCATCCGAATGTCTGTTTTAATTGTCCAATTGTCACAGTGCTTACTGACAGAATATTCTATTCTTCCCAGGAAGTTAAGAGGCCAATGATCTTGGGAGGGAATATTCTTTGCCTTCCCCCCTTATTGCTACTAAAGTATCCAGAAAAGGTGGTTGTTGGTTCGCCTCTAGAGGGTAACTAGCTACAGAGTAAGGGACTGGATCCTTTGGCATCTTCTTGATGTTGTTGTTGTTGTTGTTATGTGCTGTCAAGTCGTTTGCAACATATAGTGACCCTATGTACAACAGCCCTAAACCATGCTCTATCCTGTGCCAGTCTCATTGCCTCTGACACACCCATCCCGATTACCCCAGTCACTGAATCAATCCACCTCATAGAGGTTCTTCCCTTCCTGCGCTGTCCCTCTACTCTACCCAGCATGTTGTCCCTCTCTAAAGACCTTGTCTCTCCTTACAACATGTCCAAAGTATGTCAGACGAAGCCCCAGAATCCTTGCCTCCAAGGAGCAGCCTGGTTTAATCCCTCTACGATGACTATGTATGTTTTCTTGGCAGTCCATGATACATTCAATACTCTTCTCCAGCACCACAGCTCAAAGGTGTCAGTTCTCCTTCTATCCTCCCTAGTCATTGTCCAACTCTCTGATGCATAACAAGTGATTGCAAAAACCACGGACTGTATCAGGCGGACCTTGGTCTCCAGGGAGACACCGTTGCTCTTGAGTACTTTAGAGAGGTCCCTAACCGCAGACTTTCCCATCGCAATACGTTTTCTTATTTCCTGGCTACTGGTGCCAAGAGTGTTGACCATGGAGCCGAGCAGACTGAAGCTGTGAACAATCTCAGTCTCTTCGCCATCCATCCTGATGCTAACGATTGGTCCAGAGGTGAGAATTTTTGTCTTCTTGAAATTGAGCCTCAGTCCATATTGAAGGCTGCAGTCCTTGACCCACTGCAGTAAGTGCATGAGGTCCTCCTCAGTTTCAGCGAGCAAGGTTGTGTCATCTGCATAATGCAGATTGTTGATAGATCGTCCACCAATCCTAAGGCCACGCTTCTCCTCATAGAGCCCAGCCTCTCGGATAATCTGCTCTGGACGCAGGTTGAAAAGGTATGGAGATAGGACACATCCCTGACATACACCCTTCTCAATTTTCAACCATGCATTGTTGCCCTGCTCTGTTCTGATGACTGCCTCTTGGTCCAAGTATAGGTTTCGCATTAGCACAATTAAATGTTCTGGGATTCCCATTCTTCTCAGAGTCAGCCACAGTTTGTTATGATCCACACAGTCAAACGCCTTTGCATAATCAATGAAACACAGATAGACATTCTTCTCATATTCTCTGCTTTCAGCTAAGGTCCATCTAACATCAGCTACAATATCCCTAGTACCACGACCCCTTCTAAACCCAGCCTGGACTTCTGGCAGTTCTCTGCTGATGTACTGTTCCAGTCGTTTTTGGATAATCTTCAGTAGAATCTTGCTTGCATATGAAATCAATGATATTGTTCTGTAGTTTCTACACTCAGTTGGGTCAACCTTCTTTGGGATGGGAACAAATATAGATCTCTTCCAGTCAGTTGGCCAAGTGGTTGTTCTCCAGATTTCTTGGCACAACTTGGTGAGCACATCCACGGCAGCATCTTTTAGCTGAAATACGTCAATTGGTATACCATCTATTCCTGGGGCCTTATTTTTGGCTATTTCCTTCAAAGCAGCTTGAACTTCTGCCTCCATCACCATAGGCTCTGGCTCAAATGCTATTTCATTAAATGCTTCTGTATCTGCCAATTCCTTTTGGTACAATGACTCAGTATATTCCTTCCATCTTCTTTTGATAACTCCTGGATCATTTAACATTCTACCTAAAGCATCCTTGATTGTAGCAACTCGAGGTTTGAATTAGCTCTTCAGTTCCTTGAGTTTAAGAAATGCTGAACGAGTTCGGCCCTTTTGATTTTCTGACTCTAGCTCCTTGCACATTTCATTGTAGTATTTTGCTTTGTCATTCTGTGCTGCCTTTTGGAATCTTCTGTTCAGCTCTTTAGTGTCTTGCATTCTTCCTTGTGCTTTGGCTTCTCTACGTTCCAGTACAATCTTCAGAGTTTCTTCTAACATCCATTTTGGTCTTTTCTTCCCCTTCTGTCTTTGTAATGACCGCCTGCACTCTTCCTGGATGATACATTTAACATCCTCCCACAACTCATCTGGTCTTCACTCATTAGTGTTCAAGGCCTCAAACCTGTTGCTGAGATGATTCTGAAATTCGGGTAGTATGAAATTAAAGTCATATTTTGACTCCTGTCAATTCGGTTTAATTTTTCTCAGCTTCAGCTTGAACTTGCATATGAGTAGTTGGTCTTCTGTTCTACAATCAGCTCCTGGTCTAGTTTTCACAGCTGATATTGAGCTTCTCCAGCGTTTTTTTCCACAGATGTAATCGATCTGATTCCTATGCATACCATCAGGTGAAATCCATGTGTATAATTTACGTTTATGAAGCTTCTTCTTTCCTCCCCCCTTTTCTTTGTGGAAGACTGAAGGGATGCCAGTGTTGCTGCCTTCAGAATAAGGAAGGACATCCCCATTGCTGGCAATTCTGGTAGCATTTTCACCATTGGTGGTTTATGTGTAATAGAGACCAAGCTGCAATTTTTTGACCTGCCAGGATCCATTATGCCTAGTAAATATAGTTTATGCTTGACAGAATCCACACTTAGGGTAGAAAGCCATGCAAATTAAACTAAGATTTAGGCTAAATTTTGGTAGTGAAAATGGCGCTCCCTTTATGACCTTATTTAGCGCAAAGTGAAACAACCAGAAAACTAGTCATGCTATCCTCTCTTTTATATTTTTCTTTAATAAAAATATTAAAATCCTTTGGATCAGCCTGGCCCCTAATTCACATTGCTCATATTGTTTAATAGAGTCTAAACTTTTATGGTCACTAGAAACTTTTCATGTTAATATATTAAAAGTCACTAAAAGATCCTTTGCTCAAGATAACTACTGTTGGTCCATTGTGAGATCTATGCAAATTCTGTCTGTGGATTTTTAGAGGCTATATTATCTCAGTCTTCATTTTTTGGCAGAAATGATATTTTTTTAAATCTACATATGATTCTAGGTAATTAAAGTTTAGTCTTCTCTTTCAACACTATATCACCATTGGCAGCCTGAGAAGTAGTATCAAAACAGGTAAGAAAGAAGAAAGGCTACACAACTCTAGTAATAATCACTGTTGGCAAAAGTTAGGAACAAGCTCAGTGAATTATTTTCTATATCTAACAGTGCTTTCTTCAATGATTCATATTAATTCGTTTAGTTTATAAAGTTTAGCCTTCAATATTATCCTAATAATCCCATGTTTCTTCTCAGTGGAATGTTGTTGTTGATTGCTGTCGAGTCGAGGTCGACTCACAGCGACTTTGTGAACAAAAGACCTAACGCCTTTCCATAGCTATCCGTTGTTTCTCCAAGTTCATAGAGTTTCCAGAGCACGTGGTTTAGGAAGTGGATGTCACTTCTGCTTCCCAACCTTTTTAACAGCTGAGAGCCCCACCAAACACTATCCACAATGGGAAACCATTTACTCTCTACTCAGTAGAAGAGATTTTAAAAATGCACAAAATTTCATCTTAGTTCTTAATGGAAGAGAATAAAAGTTACCAATCCGATTTTATATGCACCTCTGGTGGTCTAGTGGTAAGAAGCTGTGCTGCAATTCTGAAGACACTTGATCCAAATCCACCAGTTGTTCCACGAAAAAAAGATAGGCAATCCCCTCCCGTGTGATTAACTGCCTCTGAAAACCTGCCGGAGCAGAAAACCTAGCTATAGATCGGTTCCAACTCAATTGTAAACAGCAACCCTATTTCATGGTACAGGCACTGGGAGGGGAATTTGCTCAAGATAAAAGCCTTGTCCTATTTAGCAGCTCTCAAATTTTGTGAGACAAAATATGAAGCAGACCATATTCATTTCCAATCTTCCTAACACAGCCAGAATGGTTTACTGTAGGTGAAGGGGGTTCAGGGATCGCAGTTCTTAGGAAGTTGCACTGCTAATGCGAACACAGTGTTACCCCGACAGCTTGAACCCACCAGCAGCTCCTTAGGAGGCAGCTGGGTAGTCTCTTCCCAGGAGATTTGTAGCCTCTGAACACCCAGTGGAACGTCAGCTACGAGTTGGTTGCAGCTCAACAAGAAGTTGAAAGAATGAGTGTGATGGAACAGCAAGGTGATGGAATTTCTGTTTTCATAAAAAAGGGATTCCAAAAGTTGAGGTCCATTTAATCCCTTAAAGAGGCCAAGTTGTAGACCACGGAGACCATCCCACAGTCTACCTTTGGAGGGAAAAACGAAGTGAGAAAAAGGGGACATAGAAGTTCAACCCTTTTATCTTCTCATCTTTGTATGAGTGAGCTGATTCTTCTGCTTTGAAGTGGCATCCATATTTTAGAAATTATTTCATGTTAATAATTAATTAGCAACTTCACATGTATGAAAATTAACCTTATAAAAGTTCTTTGAAATCACCAAGTAGAGAATATTTCCTTGCCTGAAAATGAAGAATCCTCCCTTATTTTGTCCACACTGAGGTTAGACTGTGGCTATTTATGGCCTTTTGGGTGAGAACTCTGTGCTATTTCTGAGTCGGCTCATCCAGCTTTCAGGTGGGCAGTATCCCCTGAGGGATACTGGCCTTGTGGGCAAGCAGAGGAGAAGGAAAGTAGAGCCCTTTGTAAAAACTATAAAAGACAAATTTACTGTTATTAATACTAATATTATGAATACTAATATTACTGTCACTTCAACAACCACCACTGCCACCAATACCACTAGTATTATTACTGTTAACGATACTATCACTACTACCACTAACACCATTACTACCAATACCACGTCTGCTATTATTATTATTATTATTATTATTATTAATGTAGGAATGGTATCTACTTCCTAAACAACATGCCTCTGGAAACTCTATGGTCTTTGATGAACAATGATAGTTATAGAAAGGCTTCAGATCCTTTGTTCATAGGGTTGCTATGAGTTGTGCTTGACAGCAATCAGCAGCAACAACAACATTATTGATGCAACTACTGCAATACTACTATGATTATAATCATTGATTTTATTAAGGAAGATATTCTTGCTAACCGTGATCTACTATTTTCTTGTGCTTTAGAAATTGGTTGAATGATAATATGCCGTTGTTGTTGTTATGTGCCATTGAGTTGCTTGCGACTCATAGCGACCCTATTTACAACAGCCCTAAACACTGCTCCATCCCCTATCTCCGCCACGCCTATCTCCATTATTCCAGTGAGGGAACCAATCCATCTCATTTAGGGTCTTCCTCTCCTGCGTTGTCCCTCAACCCTCCCAAGCATGATGTCCCTCTCCAATGACTGGTCCCTCCTTGCAACATGTCCAAAGTATGTCAGACGAAGGTTCAGAATCCTTGCCTCCAAGGAGCAGCCTGGCTTCACCCTCTCCAGGACAAACTTGTTTGTTCTGGCAGTCCATGGTATATTCCATCAACTCTCCTTCTATTATCCCTATTCATTGTCCACCTCTCTGATGTATAGCAAGTAATAACAGGGACCATGGCCTGTATCAGGTGCCCCTTAGTCTCCAGACTGACATCATTGCTCCTCAGTACCTTGGAGAGGTCTCTGATAGCAGTCTGTCCCAAAGCAATTAGTCTTTTAATTTCCTGGCTGCTGGACCAAGAGAGTTGATTGTAGAGCCAAGCAAACTGAAGCTGTCAACTATCTCAATCTCTTCATCATCCATCATGATGTTGCCAGTTGACCAGTGGTGAGAATCTTTGTTTTCTTAACATAGATTGTTGATGAATCTATCTCCAATCCTGATGCCACACTTCTCCTCATAGAGCCCAGCTTTCTGAATAATCTGTTCCGCATATAGATTGAAAAGATATGGAGATAGGACACATCCTTGACACACAGCCTTCCCAATTTTGAACCATACAGTGTTTCATTGCTCTGTTCTGATGACTGCCTCCTGGTCCAAGTATAAGTTCTGCATAAGCACAGTCAAGGGTTCTGGGATTCCTATTCTTCTCAGATTCAGCCACAGTTTGTTGTGATAATATACCCAACATAAAACAAACAAACAAACAAAAGCAGAAAACCACACATTGCCTTCAATTTTATTTTTCTGAAGCTGTAAGTCTTTAGGGGAGGCATGTGCTAATTACTGGAAATAGGTAAAGGCTTAAAATCCCTAAGGGATTTCCCTAATAATAATAATAATAATAATAATAATAATAATTATTATTATTATCATCATCATCATCATCATCATCACCTAAGGCTTGTTTGGCATTGCAAACATGACACACAAAATATAATTTAAACCAAACCATGAAAGAGATATGATTTATCTCTTTTGTAACTTGTTTTGGGCTTAATGCCCAGGACAGAGTAATCTTAGAAGATGACTGGGGTTTTTGAGGTCAGATATGCTACTTCTAAATTCTGCCTTTAGAGTTAGCACATCCTGTGACCTTGCCAAGGTGAACAGATGCATATTGTTGAGATTAAATAAGGTGACACAAAAGAGCAACAGGGAAGCAAGGTGAAGTGTGTGAAGTGCAACCAACCCGAATGAGTCAAGCCATATTTCTAGTCCATGATCAACTCCAAACTTTTCAGAGTTCCTGCTCAGTTCTGCTGCCCCACTCTATCTCATAATTGCTTCATTATTGCTGCTTTTCTCCATAAAGTGCATCTTTGTATTCGCCGCCCAGCTATCTCAGCAGAACTTCCCCTGTAGTCTGTTAAGCAGGCAAGTGGCCTCTCAGCCTGTACAGCATGGAGGATAGGGATGAAAATGAAATACAGACTTGGCTCACTAGAAGGGAGCTTTGGCTTCGATTAGGTGCCACAAATGTTGTCACCTCATAACACTGACAATAGTCACTTATGAATACACTTGAATCTGTTGCCAAAAGTACATTGAATCCACACCATGTGAATTAGAGCCATTTTTTTGTTTCTTTCCTAATGCATTCTTTTTCCTTCTACTTCTCTGGGATGCCTTCACAAGTGATTCTCGAGCTATTTCCACCATAATCTAAGCTATAGATTAGATTTTTCCTTCTTCATTGTAACATTCTTTAAAAACTCTCTTTGTAGCTCCAAATCTAGTATGGTGTCTAGCAGCCAATAATTATCAAATGAATTAATATTTTTCTACCCTTATCAAGACTTCCCAGACAATCAAGAAAGACTACATTTATGAGATAGAGTGAAAATGTGATGTTTGATTGAATTGGTGAGGGCACTTTGGTGGCTTAGTGATAAGGAGTTGTGCTGCCAACCCAAGGGCATGCAGTTCAAATCCACCAACTGCTTTTCCAAAGATGGGCAGTCTCCTCACATGAGATTTACTGCCTCTGAAAATCTGTTAGAGGGTCAGTTATGGCTTGATTCTGACTCAATGGTACGTAATAACTAACACCACCAGTTGAATTGGTAGTAATAAAATAGAAACTACATGGTTGTAAGTGTCAATGTAATAAAAAGGTGACAGCTTCAGTATGTTTTGGGATGGGAGAGCAGCTACCTGCTATAAGCCATTTCCTGTTGTGAAAAGTAAAGAGTGAATCCCAATTAGTAGATTGGAATTGGTGAATCAATTGAGGAAATTAGTGTCCTTCCATGGAGCATGTTTCTTTTGCTCACTCCCTCTCCAGCCTCAGTCTCTCTGCATGGTACAGAGGATGGGTGGATGGAAACTGCCCTATTGGGAGTGCTAGAGGGAAGGTCTTCTCCCCTCCCATGGTTTGGTCAGCAGGACTTTCTGCCAGCACCTTCCTTCTGCTCCCATTGTGAGACTTGTGACAAGGAACTGCTGGAACAGGACATAGTTTTGAGTGTACCTCGCAGAACTATTACTAAACAGATAGTTTATGCACATTTCCACTCAATCTACCTGCTTTTCTGGCAGATATAATCCCAAATTGTCTTACTTTAAAAATTAGACAAGAGGAAAGAAACAGCCTAGATTTCCTGTTTCAGATGCGTGAAACAAAACCAGAAACCCTGCAGGGGAAAGAAGAGGGCAGAAGTGGGGACACTACTCTTCTTTGTCTCCACTTTTCCCCATAGTGGAAATATTGGCACCCAAATATTCATCAGTAGGAAGACATTTGGAAAACAGCCTAGCCAAAGGGTGTGTGGTAATCAGGAGCCATAAATCAGATTTGAGAGGGTGAGACCATATGGTGTGGGGAGGTATGACAATGCAATTCTTTCAGCTGTAGCTATTTGAACACACTCTCTCCAGTAGAGCGAGGGGCCCAGCTCTCATTCTTTCCCACTCCCCTGTGAAACTTATGAGAATGTCAACTGAAATACCTTGTTCTTTTCTGAAATGCTTCTGAACCAGCAAGATGTCAGTGACCTGGAGAGGAGTGGGGTGGGAGCCAGAGAAATGATTAAAGAGCTGGGATGCCAATGTCCCAGTGGGCGTTTCCTTGATGAACCATTAGAATTGACTTGTGAGAAGATAGTCAAATAACCAGATACGTGTTGTTTGGCCCAGGGCAGGCCAGAAGGTATGGGATAACTCATCTCAGATTGAGTTGCCAACAGCCAATAAATTATTGTGTCTTTTCCCCTCCAGATGATCTGTCAGTCGATATATATTTAAACCTTCTATTGAAAATACTTACCTCAAATTTATTTGCACTCTTTTCCCAGAAAGCTTGAGTAACAGCAGACTTGTTGCTGCCGGCTCCCCCAAGTTTTAAAACAACTTAGCCTGCTAAACTCAACTCCCTTTCCCGCAGGGAAATTGCCTCAGGAGGCAGAAATAGGCCTCCTCTGTTTTTCTCAACTTGTCTGGAGATGTACAAAGTGAGATTGAAGCCCCTTTCACTGGAGACACATCCCCTCCTGTCTGAGTTTCTGGCTCCCCTCTTGGGTGTGTGAGCAAAACCATTTTATGAAACCATTTGTCAGAGAGCAGATGGGGAGTCTGTCTTTCCCATTACTCACCAGAAAGTGACCCTGGCAGTCGTGGAGGGAATTGGTCAAGCTGTTACAACCAACCCGACCAAAGAAGGGAAGCTGACTGTGTTTTGCTCAGTCCTCATCAGGTCCCAGGCAGCCCCCCAGAAGAACTCCAGCCAGCCACAAGACCCTGTTTTTATTGGCCACCCTCTATTAGGCTGAGCTCCTTCTTGCTGAGCTCTGTGACCAGAAAGAGTTGTGGAGTCTAGGGAAGTGAGGAGGGCCCACTAAGATGGGGAGGCCTTAGTACCTTACCCTTGACACTTCAAATGCATATTTAATTAATTTCCAGACTTTGGAGAAGAAAAGATGAAATAAATAAGGCCAACTGACCACTCCATAACTTGTTTCTGAAGCTTGGCTAGACTTAAAAGTCCATCTTCCCAAACCACCCGGCGTAATTTATTTTATGGTTCCCTCTCAGCACCACGTGGAGCTAACCTTGAGTGGAGAGGCTGTGCCTGCGCTTCCTGGTGCCCATGGTCACAGTGCGTCCTTTCTTGGCAGTGGCCTTGGGCCCAGCAAAACAGACCAGTGAAAGGCTAGCAGATTAATCATTCTGACTGCAAGCTCCCCTCAGTAGTTCCCCTGCAGGACACTGAGAACCAAGGAGAGGAGACTCATAGTTCACAAACGGCAGAGAGGGTTGCCTGGGGGGGAAAAAGTGTATAGGCAGGGTGGGAGGGGGGTGGTACTGTGGTCTGGGGAGAGAGGGGAAAATGAAGATTAAATTGTACATGCTGGAGTTTTCACTAAATCAAAAAGTAGATATATATAGATTCATCTCCATTCCTATAGCAGACAAACTGATGAGTCCAGCCTTTTTATTACAATCAGGTTTTCTCTAAATATATTATGCACCACAGGTCAAAATGATTTACTTCTCTATTTTGGGACATCTGAGTTCTATTCTACTGCTGCCAGTATGTTTTCAGCTGTGCCAGAACTGAGCAGGTCTGCGGCTCCTTTGTAACATCAAAACGGAGACATTTATCATTGAGATTTATCATGGGACAGCCTGCCAGATGGTTTGGGTATTTTAAAGGTGAACTGTTTGGGCCTTGATTAGCTCATGTGGACTCCTCACTGAAGACAACTCTATCAGCTGCGCAGTGGAAAGACACGGGCTTCTCCCCCTGCCCCCACTGCACCCCCTCCCTCTGTTCTACTAATGCAGAAAATATTAATGTAGTGGCAGATGTGGCATAGATTGTCATTTCAGGAAGAAAACCAAGCCATAACCAATTCCACTGATTGCATTCTAATTATAATGTGACCTCCTGTTGCTTTGCATAGAGGCAGTATTCATTTCAGTACACCACTGTAAAACTTGCAGAGTAAACGACCCTCAAAGGGGCAATTGTAAGATTTAAGCTTGGAATGTTTTGCTCATACCAGAGACCTTTATTCTGCCAAGCCTCTGCTGATTGGGCCAGAAAGAATGCATTTGATTATATAGACTAAACTTATTGGGAACAGAACCTTTGTGCTTTGAAATGCTTTTCATTCAAATTACATTCAGACATTCAATCAACATTGATTATGATACGGGTTGGCAATAGGGAATGCCTTGCTCTGGTTTGAAAGTTTGTTCGGTTCCACACTAGACAACTACAACTGGAAAGCCAGCTGGTTTTCCCACAGGAAGAAGGTTTCTCTGGGGAGACCAAGGGTTCTTACTCCCATCTGATTCCATATCCCACGATCATTTCTTCACCACCGAGGGTGTTGTGGGAATTCCAAATTTAATTAAAAGCTCGAAACTATGTGGTGTGGATGTACATTTGTACTCAGGTTAAATAAACTGGATCCTTGACTTGCACATGGGAAGGCAGGAGAATTCCTGGAGATGCAGATTTCTGTCTGGGGGTGACAGAAGGAGAGGAGGAGGGGAAGCATTCAGGAAAGAACGTTCTAGTCATTATCACTAGTGTGACTCAGAGCAAGGCTCTTTGCATCTGTGGAATGAAAACACTGAAAAAAAGGGTCCTGAGGTTCATTTGAGAATATGAATTATTTGAAAATAGTGAGATACAATAGAAAACAATTCTTATTTTCATTTACAAGTCATTGTATGTCTCTTTGTGTGTGTTGTCTACAATCACAACATTTCTGGAGAAATCTTGGCTAAACCCGTCTTCCAAGTTTTGCAATGTGGGCAGATATTGAAGACATTTTTTTAAAATCAATTTTTAATTTTAATTGTGATTTTCATGAACGTTTACAGAAAAGTTAGATTTGTATGCCTTCATTGTTGTGCTTTTTTACCCCTTCTTCCTTCTCTCCACTCCCCCAGTTCACTTTTAAAAAAATATTCATTAATTGTTGCACAATTACCTCCCCCACCTCATACCCCCAGTCCTCTTTGCAATGTACCTCTTATTCTGGACTGTTGTAGTATCTATAATGTCTAATCATATGTTCCTTTTAACCAGTTCTGTCCTTCATCTGTTTCAGTGCAATGTTTGTTATATATTCACTCTTTCCTCTAGTCTCCTCCCAACCCCTCATGTCAGACCTGCTTTATAACTGTGGTACTACGCAGTATTTGTTTAGTGACTGAGATATTTCATTCAGCATTGTGTCTTTCAAGGTCACCCTTGTTGTGTGATGTCACAGGAATTTAAAAAAATTTTTTTTATTTTAACTTTTTGGCTTTCTTCTGACTTTTCCGATAACTTTACCCTGGGCGTTAGTTGAAATTCCCACAAGAGGGGGAAGTTGCCAGCCTCTCCTTATTCCATATTGTTCAAATGCCCCATGAAGCTCCATCCCCTTCATTCGGTTACATACTATCAATTGCCATGTGTGCTTACATGGGGCCCAAAGATACACTTCTAGCTTGCACTGCTTTCATGAAGATATGAAGAGACTGGTCATGAAGACCTTCTATTTCCAGGTATATAGTCACTTTGAATGACATTACAGGATTTCAAGTTCACTGTCCTCTCCTTCACACCAGGAAAATAGCAACTGGCCTTTCTTCCTCTGTGTTAGTTCCTATTTCTAGTCGCTGGAATGCTAAGTCTTTAGAATTTTTACTTTTTTTTCTCCCTCACTACCCACATTGAACTAGTTGCCAAGTCTTATGAATTCAGCCACTGAAAATGATCCTGAAAATGTTCTTTCTTCATTCCTGAAGTTATTCTGTTACCACTGGCCCTGCTTACTTCCCCTTTGCCCTATGTAGTAGTCTCTTTAGTGATCCATTTACTTCTTTCTCAACTAATTTTATCACACAGATATGATAAACAGCTTCTCAGCTGGTTACACCCAATTATAACAACTTTTGGATATTTACAACCTCGTGTAATTACTACTTGTCTATAGGTGGGATATATGACTTGCTTATAACTAGTTAATTACTAGAAAAGTGATGGGATATGATTTCATGATTACACTATATAATGTTTCACATCTGCCTTGCTGGCCGACTCTTTCCTTCTTCCATGAAGTAAGGTGCCATGTTCAAAAGGCCAAGATAACAAATGGTTGAGGATGGTCTCCAGCCAACAGACAGTGAAGTAGCCCCAGGGTCAATAGCCCCAAGGAACTCAATTCTGCCAGCATTCATGTGAGCGTGGTAGATGAGACCCATGCCATGACTTGACCAACACCTTGGCTGCAGCCTGTGAGAGACTTGAACTAGAGGATCAAGCTAAGCTATGCTTATTCCTTACCCATCAAAAGAGTGAGATAATAAATATGTGTTCTCACCAGCATTTGTTATTTTCTGTTCTGTTAAATTTTGCTATTCTTACTGGAGTGAGATGATATCTCATAATTGTTTTTATTTGCATCACTCTTAGAGCTAGGGACTTTGAACCTTTCTTCATGTGTTTGTTGGCCATCTGAATGTCTTCTTTGGTGAAATGTCTGTTCATATCCTGTGCCCATTTTTCAATTAGGTTGTTTACCTTGTTGTGGTGCTTGAGTATTTTATAAATTCTAGATAGAAGTCCCTTGTCTGACATGTCATTACCAAATACTTTTTCCCAATGTGTGGCTTCCCTTTTTACCCTGTTTGAGAAGGTTTTGGATGTGCATAGGGATTTAGAAGAGGTCGTGGTACTAGGGATATTATAGCTAATGTTATATGGATCTTAGCAGAAAGCAAAGAATACCAGAAGAATGTCTATCTGTGCTTCATAGACTATGCAAAGTCCCAGAACATTTGATTGTGCTAATGCAAAACTTATACTCGGACCAAGAGGCAGTTGTCAGAACAGAGCAAGGTGACACTGTTGTTGTTGTTGTTGTTATGTGCCGTCAAGTCATTTGCGACTCATAGCGACCCCATGTACAACAGCCCTAAACCCTGCTCTATCCTGCGTCAATGGCATTGCCTCTGACACACCCATCCCGATTACCCCAGTCACTGAATCAATCCACCTCATAGAGGGTCTTCCCCTCCTGCACCGTCCCTCTAACGAGCATGATGTCCCTCTCCAAAGACCTCTCTCTCCTTACAACATGTCCAAAGTATGTCAGACGAAGCCCCAGAATCATTGCCTCCAAAGAGTAGCCTGGTTTAACTCTCTCTAGGATGAATCTGTTTGTTTTCTTGGCAGTCCATAGTACATTCAATATTCTTCTCCAGCACCACAGCTCAAAGGTGTCAATTCTCTTTCTATCCTCCCTAGTCATTGTCCAGCTCTCTGGTGCATAACAAGCAATTGCAAAGACCATGGCCTGTATCAGGGGCACCTTAGTCTTCAGAGATACACCATTGCTCTTGAGTACTTTAGAGAGGTCCCTAACCACAGGCTTTCCCATCACAATACATTTTTTATTTCCTGGCTTCTGGCGCCAAGAGTGTTGACTATGGAGCTGAGCAAACTGAAGCTGTGAACAATCTCAATCTCTTCACCATCATCCTGATGCTACCAATTGGTCCAGTGGTGAGAATCTTTGTCTTCTTGACATTGAGCCTCAGTCCATACTGAAGGCTGCAGTTCT